>NC_043700.1:43732929-43869583 GCF_006229205.1 Suricata suricatta | reverse complement strand
TTTGGCTATTGTTGACAGTGCTGCTATGAACATTGGGGTACATGTGCTCCTATGTCTTGTCTTCTTTAAAAAGTTTTTTTATTTTTCTTTCCTCATCATAACTTATGGTTTTTGCTCTTCTTTTGACTATATGCAGGAAAATTTTAATGTCTACTTTTTTTAAAAAATTTGTTTTTGTGTGAGAGAAATATTGAGAGGATTGAGGTCTCATTCATTTATTTATTTTTTAAAGTTTATATGTCTATTTATTTAGAGAGGGACAGAGAGAGCAAGAGTGGAGGAGGGGTAGAAAGAGGGGAGAGAGAGAATCCCATCCAGGCCTGCACTGTCAGTCTGGAGCCTGATGTGGGGCTCGAGCTCATGAACTGTGAAATCATGACTGAGCGGAAACCAAGAGTTGGCTGCTGAACCGACTGAGCCACCCAAGGCGTTGCAAAGCCTCATTCATTTAAAAGCTGAGTTCCATTATGTGGTTATGCCTCTTGTAGCATATAAGAAATTAATTTTTAAAATAACATATATTTTTTGTTATTAGATAATTATATTCTATTCCATTTTATATGAATTATATTGAACCATACGAAGTTATACACACACATATATGCTGCGTATATTATTTTTAGATAATTGTAGGTTCAGTTAGTTGCACAAATAGAGAGAAATCCTTTCTACTCTTTGTCCAATTTTCTTCAATAGTTACATCTTACATAACTATAGTACAATATAAAAACCAAGAAATTGAGGGGTGCTTGGGTGGTTCAGTCTGTTAAGCCTGGTGGCTCCGTCAGTTAAGAGTCCAACTTCGGCTCAGGTCATGATCTCACAGTTCATGGGTTCAAGCCCCGCATCAGGCTCTGTGCCAACAGCCCACAGCCTGGAGCTTGCTTCGGGTTCTGTGTCTCCCTCTTTCTCTGCCCCTCTCCCACTTGCTCTCTGTCTCTCTCTTAAAAAATAAGCATTTAAAATTTTTATTAAAAAACTAGGAAATTGACATTTAGACAATGTGTATGTCATTTCATTACATGCCTATAGTTATATAACTACCACACTCGAGGTCCAGAACTATTCCATTATTACTGAGATCTTCCTTCTGCTCTCCCTTTACACACACACTAATTCCCGTCCCCCTGCTTTCCCTAATCATTGGTAACTACTAATCTATTCTATAATTTCACCATTTGAGATCGTTATATAAATAAAATCATATAGTGTGTGACCTTTTTATTGGCTTTTTTTTCCACCTAGCAAAATGCCCTTGAGACCCATCTTTCTTGTTGTATGCATGAAAGTCCATTTCTCTTTATTACAGAGTAGGTTTTCATAGTGTTGATGTACAACAGTTCAATCATTCACCTATTGAAGGACATTTGGTTGCTTTCAGGTTGTGTCTATTACAAATAATGCTGCTATGAGATTTGTGTACAGGTTTTTATGTAAAAGTAAAATTTCCGAATCGTATGGTAAGTGTAAGTTGACGTCTTAAAAGAAACTTCATACAGTTTTTGAGAGTGACTACCATATTACATGAACACAGAAATGTACAAGAATATCTGTATTCTTTCCATAATCTCTCTGTGACCTTAAGCTACATTTCCTTGATGAGTAATGATATCAAACACCTTTTCATGTGCTCATTTTCCACTTTGTATACTGTTTTAAGAAAGAGCCTATGTCTTTTCTTTATTTTCTAATTGGATTGATTGCTTTTTTCCTCCTGAACTTTGACAGTTAAAAAAAAAATGGAGGTATGGATCCTTTGTCAGTAATGTGATTTGTAAATGTTTCCTCCAAGTCTGTTGCTTCTCTTTTCATCTAAACAGGGTTTTTCTCACATAAAAAGTTAATTTGGATAAAGTCCACTTTATTGATTTTTTTTTTTTCTGTCATGGATCATGATTTGGTGTTCTATCTCTTGGTAAAGAACTCTTTACCAAGCACTAGGTCCCAAAAGTTTTTTGCTGTGTTTACCTCTAAAAGTTCTATAGCTTAATATATTATATTTATTTGTTTTCTAAATATTTTTTTTAACATTTCTTTATTATTGAGAGACAGAGAGAGACAGGGCATGAGCAGGGAAGGGGTAGAGAGAGGCAGACAGAATCTGAAGCAGGCTCCAGGCTCCAAGCTGTCACCACAGAGCCTGACGTGTGAGTCAGACACTTAGCCCACTGAGCCACCCAGGCACTCCTCAATGTTTTATATTTAGAACTATGATTCATTTTATGTTAATTTTGGTATGGTGTTTGAAATTTAGATTAATGTTCATTGTTTTTGCTTATAGATGTCCATTGCTCTTGCTAAATTTGTTTTTTTGTTATGCAATTGTTTATTTGTTAAAAATACTTTTCTTCCTCCATTGCTTTTTGTCCCTTTACCAAAAATCAACTGGTTATACTTGGGTGGATTTATGTATGAGTTCTCTATTCTCTTTCATTTTTGTGTCTTACTCATATTTTGCTTCTCTACACAGTCTTGATTATTGTAGCTATAAAGTCTTAAAGTTAGGTAAAATGATTATTTTCACTTCTTCATCGAAATTACTTTAGCTATTCCAGTTCCTTTGTTTTTCCATTTAAATCTTAGAATACTCTGGTCTCTGTGAATAAACACGTTGCTGAGATTTTGATAATACAACAGCTATTTCACAGTGCTTTTCTTTTGTTCCATCATTTGTGTCATTCTGGTGACTTTTCTATACATTTATTTTTCTAGTTTGGATTCTGCTTTTTTTATTTGTTCATACCTGATCATTTTTTTTGTTGATGGTTAAATATTGTGAATTTTCCATTATTCATTGTTAGATTGTATTGTTTCTTTTAAAAGTGTTTACTCTCTCTGTCTCTCTCTGCCCCTACCCTGTTCATGGTCTTTCTCTCTTTCTCGCTCAAAATAGATAAACTTTAAACTATATATATATATATATATATACATATGTATATAAATATATTTAAAAAATAAAAGTGTTTCATTTTCTTCTGTGGCTTAATTAAGTTACTTGGAGACGGTTTGAAGCTTTTGAGACCTAGGTTTACACTCTGTTAGGTCATGCTCAGAGCAGCCGTTAGTGTAGGCATAGTTTAGCCCCATTAGTAACCTGATAGCGTTCTGAGGATTCGACCTGATGTTCTATGTATTAGGAAGTCTGGGTGATAGAAAATCAAACTCTTCCATATCCTGTGTGAACTTCCCAAGTTGCTCTGCTTACTCACTCCTGCCGGTAGTTTCTTCTCACCCATGCATAGGACAATCACAGCAAAAGACCCAAGGGACGCCCTACAGGTCTCCAGAGCTCTCTCATTGGTCAGCTCATTCCTCGGTAGTGCTGTGCCCCAGTTTCCAGATGCCTTAGCTGGCTTAAACCCCTCTGTCTTGTGGACTTGGTGAGAATCCTGAGCCATTTGATACCACTCTGTGTGCTAAGGTTATAGACTCTCCTCAGGTTAGACACTGGTCCAGGCATAAACTTCACCTTGTTTTTTTTCTCTCCTTCTTTTGGAATTCCCAGTCCTGGACTGACTGTTTTCTAATTCTTTAAAAACGTTAGTTCGTGTCTGACTTTCAGTTTTCCAGTTGTCCAAGATGGGTGGGTCTGTATCATCTCCATTACCTCAACTGGACAGAAGTAGAAGCCTTCCAAGTTCTGTGTTTTCTAATTTTCTTTATTATTTCTCCTTTAGCTCAGGGTTTATTTAGACATATGTTTCATTCCTTTTTGTGTTATAGTAAGACCACTTAACATGAAATTTATTCTCTGAAGAAAATTTTAAGTGCACAATACAGTACTATTAACTATGGGCACGATGTACAGTAGATCTCTGTATGGAAGTGTATTTCTTAATTTTCAAGTATATGGTGATTCTGTAAATATGCTTTTAAAATAGCACAATTACATATTTTAATTAGACTGATTAAAGTATATGGTTTTAAATTTTTTTTTAAATGTTTTATTTATTTGTGATACAGAGAGAGACAGAGCATGAGAGGGGGAGGGGTAGAGAGAGGAGACAGAACTGGAAGCAGGCTCCAGGCTCTGAGCTAGCTGTCAGCACAGAGCCCGACGCGGGGCTCGAACCCACGAACATGAGATCTGACCTGAGCTGAAGTCGGAGGCTTAACCAACTGAGCCACCCAGGCGCCCCAAAAGTATATGGTTTTAATGCTTTAAAATGTGTGGAGACTTGCTCTGTGGTCAGTTAGACCAAGTATGTCATATTGTTCGTTTTCCTAGAGTTTGTTATTTTTCTTTCTCTATACTTATTCTATAATAATTGAGAGAGGAATGTAGAAATACAATTATGAGATAATCTTTTCCCTTTTTGATTCTATCAGCTTTACTTCATGTATTTTAAAGCTCTGCTATTAGATACAAATTCAGCTAAAATCATCATGTCTCCTCAATAAATTGACTCTTTATAAATAAAACCATCATTCATCCCTGATAACAGTTCTCCTTCTAAAGTCTACTTTTCCTGGTTTTTATATATCCAGTCCAGTTTTCTTTAGTTAGTATTTACATAGTCTATGTATTCTCCAGTCTTCCATCTGTCACTTTTCATTTTCTAAAAAATTTTGAAGATATTATAGAGTTGGATCTTTTTTATTAATTTAATTTATTTTTTTAAGTTTATTTATTTGTTTTAGAGAGATGGGAGGGATAGAGAGAGGGAGAGAGAGAATCCCAAGCAGGCTCCGTGAGGTCAATTGGGAGCTCAACGCAGGGCTCCAACTCACAAACTGTGAGATCATGACCTGAGCTGAAACTAGGAGTCAGAGGCTTAACTGAGAGAGTCATGTTTTTTTTTTTTAATCCAATGTGATAAAGTCTTCCTTTATGTAGAATATTTGACATTAAGTATAGATTTTTTTGTGATTAAATCGACTATTTTGCTATTTTTCTATTAGTGGCATATTTTCTTTGTTTATTTTTGCCCCATTTTCCTATATTTTGAATTAGTTGCATTCTTGAAGATACTAATTTATTTTCACTCAGCTTATTTTATATCCTTCTTTATTTGTTATACATTTTAGTGGTTACTGTAGGATTTATAATATGTTTTAACTAATCAGTCTACTAAATAATGTCAGAAAACTTCAAATAACTCTAAGAAATTTCAACATTACTTCCAATTCCCAAGAGTGATAAAATATCCCTTGTTTGTCATACAGTTTACCTCAATTTTGTATAAACCTACAACACACATTTATTATTTTGCTTTAATCAAGTTTTGAATAAAATTATAAACCAGGACAAATATTTTATATTTGCCCACATATGTACCATTTCTAGTACTCTTTATTTGTTGTATTGGTAAAATTTCCATTAGTGTTATTTTCCTTTGCATGAAGAACTTTGTTTAACATCTCTTATATTACATTTTTTTAATGTTTTATTTATTTTTGATATAGAGAGAGACAGAGCATGAGAGGGGGAGGGTCAGAGAGAGAAGGAGACACAGAACCAGAAGCAGGCTCCAGGCTCTGAGCTAGCGGTCAGCACAGAGCCCGACGCGGGGCTTGAACCCATGAACGTGAGATCTGACCTGAGCCGAAGCCAGGGGCTTAACCGACTGAGCCACCCAGGCACCCCTAACATCTCTTATATTACAGATTTACTGACAGTTAATTTTATCAGCATTTTATAGGTTTGTAGTTTGGCATGTTCCCTTTTAGTGCTTTAAAGATAAATTCAATATCTCCTGGTTTACAAAGTTGCTGACAATATAACTGCTCCATTTTTATTTTTTATTTTTATTTTTGGGTTACATCTCATACCTTTTCTTCCTTTTACTTTCTCTTAAGGTTTTATCTCAATCACTGTTTTAACAATTTCATTATGATGTTCATTGATGTGATTCTTTTTCAACTGTTTGATGTAATTCTTTTAATGTTTATTCTGTTTAGGGTTTGTTGAGCTTCTTGGAATTTTGGTTTGAAAATTTTTATCAAATTTGGAAAAATTTTAATCATTATTTATCTAATTATTTTTATGTTCTTCCCATTCTCTATGATTCTAATTCCATCTTTATGAAGCCACATAATATTGTCCCATGGATCACCCAGGCTTTATTTTAATGTATTTTTCCTGACTGTGTTTTCATTTAGATAATTTCTATTACTCTGTCTTCAAGTTCTTTGTTTTTTTTTTTTTCTTATAAAGTGTAGAGTTGTTTGTCAATCTTTTCTAACATAGTTTCATTTTAGAGTTTATTTTTCATTAACAAAAATTTGATTTGGATATTTTCTACTACTTCTATGTTTGTCTTATGATATTCATGTTTCTTTACTTTCTTAAGTATATGGAACATATTTATAATTAGTACTTTAATGTAGTTTTCTGCTTATTCCATCATTCTGTTATTTCTGGGCCTGTTTCTGTTGACTGTGGGACTTTTTTTTCTGTTTTCCATAAAGATAGTTGCTTTTGATTGACTGCTATATAATTTACATTGTTTAGTGCTGGATTTTGTTCCTTTAAAGAAGATTGGCCTTTTATATTGTCAGAGGCAGTTAAATTACATATACATTAAAAGATTTGAATTGAATCTTTTGAAATTTATTTTTATCATCTTTTAGGGTAGGTTTATTGCAGAGCTGTTAGCTTCATTTCTTTTCTTTTCCTTCCTTTCCTTTTCTTTCCTTCTCTTCCCTTCCCTTTCTCCTTTCCTTCCTTTTTTTCTTCCCTTCCCTTCCCTACCCTTCCTACCCTTTCTTCCCTCCCCACCCCTCTCTTCTCCTCTCCTCTCCTCTCCTGTCTTCTCCTCTCCTCTTTTCTCCTCTCCTCTTCTCTTGATTTACACCTTAATGGGTCTCTACTGAATAGTCCACATGTTCAACAAAATCTCATCATCTCTCCTAGAGGAAACTCAAAGGATTCAGTCTCAGGTCTCTAGTCTTTCCAGTAATAGTTCCACCCTTGAAAGTTGTTTTCCTCCATCCTTGTTGGGTTTTACCTTACACATGCATAGAATGATACTCAACCAAAGACTCAAGGGGACACCTATGCACATTTTTGGAGCTATTTCTCTGTGTAACTTCCCTTGTTCAGAAATTTTATTTTGCAACTATAGCTGCCTCAATCTTACCAAATTCCAATTTTTAGATCTCAGGCAAGTTTACTGAATCGTTTCTCTGCTTGGCCCACATCCAGGATTACCTTAGGCAGAAAATGTTTTCCTACCTCTTTAGAATCACAATCTTGTACTGTGTCTTGTTCAATGTCTAAAAATGATAATTTTCCATGTTTTGTCCAGTTTTCTAATTGATTTTAACAGGAGGGAAATTCTTGGTTATTCTCTTGTATTTGGAAATGCAATTCCCCTGGGTGTTTTTCATTTTTCTCTTCTCTTTTCTTTCTTTTTCTAATTTGAACTTCTCTTATTCTGTTCTTTGGCAACTAATATTTAGGACTTTCAATATATTCCTATGAATGTTTTGTTAGTTTTAAAACATTATTTTAGCCTATTGAATTCTTTATAATTTTGTTATCCATGATGTTAGCTTTCTTCTTCAGATATTTTCATCCTCAAACTTTTTTGTATATCTTCTTTATAATAATTTAAGCAGTTGTTACAATGCTATTGAACAATTGCAGAGTAATGAAGTCTAGTATTTTAGATAGCTGATCAGTAAAATATTTTGTATCTGGTTTAACTTCAAATTATTATGTGGTGAAGCAGTTCCCAAACAGCAGGCAGTTGCTAGGCTTTCTTGCCACATTTCTATAAATTTCACTGGTAAGGAGAAAATGAGCTGTAGTGAATTTTATATGGTTTATTCCCTATGGCTCAGTAGCCAGCATTAGCTTTATCTTCACATCAGTTCTCCTTGCATCCTCAACCCCACGAGGAGTCACATAGATTGGGGAAGGTGAAGTGCTACATGCAGTGGACCTGTGTCACACTTGAGGAGCACTCAGTTTAGGAAATCCCTTATGTTATAAGGGACTTCTGGCAAATGTGCCCATTATACCCTCCAGAGACATTATCTTTATTACCCTAGGTTATCAATAAATCTACATTAAGGAAGGGGGAGTGCTTTATTAACCTGGAATATTGCCTTATACAATCATTATTAAATTTACTGTAAATTCCTTTGCTCAAAAGACTTAGAACAGGTAGAGATGTCAGCGATGGAGAGAGAATTGTTTCCTAATAAAAACATATAAGCCTGTTAATAGCAGAGTACAGGGCAGTACAGTTTATACTCTGTAATGTTAGGACAAAAGTAACACATACTCAAAATTATTCTTGAAGGATCCTCAAATAATGCCGAAGCATCATTTATAGGGAATTGTATATAAAAGCCAACAGAGCAATGTGTAAGCCAAATATGATGAACGATGGGGCCACGAGGATGGAGCTGTACATTCTCTGATAATTGGTATCCTTTCCACCTGGTACTACTAGATTTATTGTTCTCGTTTGCGTGGCACTGAGTTGAATGAATTAATTATGTATAGGATAAAACCTTAGTGTATTGCATATGTTTTCATTTTTTTTCTGCAACAATATCACAAAGGAACATGCCACTGCTTTTTCTAAAAACATTTTCTACCACACCTATTACATTTCCTGACTTTACAGTGTGGAGTTCAATAATTAGAGAGTGCACTTTGTTTTGCATGACTTTTACTTAGTTAATTCACAACAATTCATAAGGGTAATTATTCTTTTTTTATAAATCCTTAAGAACCGAAAATGTAAATTATTATCTCTTGTATTTTGTGGCTCATCTGCTTTAACTTCTTTGACATTTGATTTCTGAATGTCAAAGATTTTGTGCCAAAAAGGTTTGATTTTGTGCCAGCGAGCTTCCAAAACAAAACACGTAATCCTTAGTGATACAATAGGGGTTCCTCTGTTTTCCTACTTCATGACAAACTGGCAAAGGGCTGCTTGTCACAGGATGAGTTTGTGAATAAGGACCAACTATCCTAGTTGTTTTTGAGAAGGTCTAGCCCTGACATCAAATTTTTCTTACTTGAATTTTTCTCTCCTGTTAGTTTTGGAGACATTAAAGAAGACAAGTAGTGAAAACTCAGACAGAAAACTTATTTATGTGATGCTAATGCTTCTTAGTATTCTGGTCAAGTAATTTACCTTTTAAGCAATGATCGTGGCCTTTGTATCATTGCACATTCAGTGAAAGCCTACTATATTTAAAGCCTAAGTGCTGAGGCATTTTTAAAAAAAGGAAAATACATGGCAAGTTAAGCAACAGTAAAGTGTTTGAATATAATTCAAGACAACAATAAAAGAAATGTCACGATGCATAATAGTCAATGAATTGCTCAGCCAATAATTTCTGTCAGAGCTCAGATGCTTAATGGCTCTGATTTCAGGCAGGAATGGGCTGGGGAGAGGTTTACAGAGACAGGGTTATAATGGACACAGCACGGGGTCGGGGAGACGGGGAAGGATCTTACTGGTGAGTGCATTGTTGTTAATAAAAATGTAGAAGGAGGGAAGAACAAAGAGATAGTGACTGAACCCCTTTGAAGGACACATGCATCATTTTAAAAGGTAAAACGTGAAGAAAAGTTGGAGTCAAATTATTCAGGGCCCTTATTCGGAAAAGCCCAGTGTGGTAAAGTTAACACTGTCACGATGGAATCCCAAGAGCACACTGTTTATCTTCAACCTTAGGGAGAGGTGTGTTTTTTTTTTTTTAATATTTATTCATTTTTGAGAGAGAGACACAGAGTGTGAGTGGGGCAGGAGCAGAGAAATAGAGACACAGAACTTGAAACAGGCTCCAGGCTCTGAGCTGTCAGCACAGAGCCCCAGATGTGGGGCTCAGACTCATGAACCATGAGATCATGACCTGAGTTGAAGTTGGATACTTAACTGACTGAGCCACTCAGGCATCCTGGGAGAGTTCTTTATTCCACACACTAACTTTTGCTAAATTTCCTAAATACTTAGCTTGTAGGAGTTTGAAAATTTTAGCCAATAATATGGTTTTAAGTCATTGAGATCTCCCTTAGTCTTTCCTTAGTCTTCTGGAAGTCGTGACTCAGGTTTAGAAAGCTGTATGGTAGTTGGAGGAGGGCAGCAACCATGCACATTATGTCGGTTAGAGTGAAGTCTGCCTTAAAAAATAGGAGAAGATTATGAGAGGGTGTTGCCATTTCAGATAAGGCTGTTAGAAAAGGCCTTCCTGAGAAGAGGGTACTTGAGGAAAGACAAGACTGTGAGAGAAGAGTTATAAATGATGCATGTGGTACAAAGAGCAAGGACTACGGGCCTGAAGCAAGGGCAGATCTGCCTTGCCTGGAGAACAGCTGCAAAGCAAGTATTAGGGAGCGTGTGAGAGAGTGGTTAGGAAATGAGGTCAGAGGAACAAGGAATAAGAGGGGTCTGGTAGGACCCCAACTGGAGGGCTCAGTGATGACTTTGCTCTGAAGGAGATGGGAGCGGCTGGAGAATTTCAAGCAGGAAGGTTCCTAATTTATCCTACTGTATACTTTGTTGCCTCTAAGACCATCAATATTAAGACACATCCTTATTTTATGTACTACTCAAAGGAAAAAAAGGTAGCCACTTATAGGATGGCACAAAGATTTTGTTTTGTTGATTGTAATCTTCACCCTGATGTCAGAAATCTTCAAAGGAAAAAAAAGGAAGACAGGTGGTGGTGATGGTGGAGGGCACTTGAGGGGAAGAGCACTGGGTGTTGTATGGAAAACAATTTGACAATAAAATATTATGGAAAAAAAAAGGGTTTTGGAAATATATAATGTAATGCATTTTCAAAAATTCATGCTGGCTGCTTAAGTGAGACTAGATTATAAGGGAGGCTATTGTAACAAAACAGGCAAGAAATAATGGTGCTTGACCAGGTGGGTGCATGAGAAATGTCCAGAATTCAGATGTACTTGGAGGGAGAGAAAAAGAAGCTGTATAATTTTCAGTCATGGCAACAAGTTATCATTTACTGAGATGGGAAAAAGTAGGGAATAGATTTTGTGGAGAACAATCAGAATTTTGTCTCAGTCCTGATACTGTAAAGAAATATTTTTGTGATCTATTTAGTGCTATAGTTTTTGCATATATGTGCTTTTTTTGTTGGTGATTTTGCTGTTTTAAAATTGCTTTCAAGCATAGTGCTGAAATGCTGTCCACTACTATTAAGTGTGTAACATTTGCTGCAGTGTGCCTTATGGAGAAAATGCATGCGATAGAGAAGCTTGTTCAGACAGTAATGATCATACTATGCTGTTGGTCATGAATGCAGTGATAACGAACCAACAGTATGTGTTAAATAAGGAAACATAAACATGTATGAGACAAGGTTAAGGACTGATCAGTGATTAAAATGTGATGAACAGAAATTCGCAGGAACCTAACTCTGTATTTTTGCTAGGAGCAATGGTTCAGTATTTGCTAATTCAGTGGTTGTGGTGATTTTACAGAACATAATTACCATGAATAATGAGAACTGATTCTCTATCATCTATCTATCTATCATCTATCTATCTAGGAATTCAAGATGATATTAAGACTGGATTGGAAATCATTAGCATATATCCTTTAAAAAATCTCATTATGTCATAATAAACAGATTTTAAAGTAATAATTCCCCATTATCTAGATCAGTTTTTCTTAAATGTGGTCCATGAACTGTTCATAGCAATATGTAAAGAGATACTCACAGAAATTGAGAGGAAGGGGGCACCTGGGTCGCTCACTGGCATAAGCATCTGACTCTTAATTTCAGCTCCAGTCATGGTCTCACAGTTTGTGAGATTGAGCCTCATCATGGGCTTCATGTTGAGAGTGCAGAGCCTGCTTGGGATTCTCTCTCCTCTTAAAATAAATAAATAAACTTAAAAAAAAGAAATTAAGATTAAACATTTAGAAATTTGTATGGAAACTTCGCTAAGCAGTATTATGTCTATTGAATATTGGAGAAAAATAGTCCTACACCACATATTCTTTGAGGAACACTGCTCAAGGAAATGGTTCCATCTACCCTGGCCCACTTTTCTAAATGTCAAGTAGCTCTGAACCAAGATTAGCATGAGAATTTTTCAAATAATAAATAAAAAACAAGTTTAGAATAAAAAAAATGAAAAACAGTGTGATTAAAGCTTAAGACACATAAAACTAAGATTTACTTTTAAAAATATGGTTTGTAGACCAGCAGGACTGACATCATCTGGGACTGGAGCCTGGTGGAAACGCAGAATCTCAGTGCTCCCCAGCCAGTCCCAGACCTGTTGAGTCACAGTGTGCATCTTAGCAAGATCACTAAGTGATCCACATGCACATTCAATGTGTGGGAAGTGCTCAGTTAGGGGTGTAAGAGTCTGATCAAGTATAAAATTTACACAGTTATTTGGAATTTAAGAAACAAAACAGCTGAACATAGGGGAGCTGGGCGGGGGGAAGAGAGAGAGGCAAAACCTAAGAAACTCAACTATAGAGAACAAACTTGCTGAAGGGGAGGTGGGGAGGGGATGGGCTACATGGGTGATGGGCATTAAGAAGGGCATTAGTTGGGGTGAGATTTGACGTTATACTTAAGTGATGAATCATGAAATTCTACTCCTGAAACCAATATTACACTTTATGTTAATTAACAAGAATTTAAATAAAAACTTGACACACATGCAAAAAATTACATGGATAGATTAGTGGTCTTAGGAATTAAAAGAGAAAATGCTTAGTGGTGATCGGGGTGGCAGTGCCAAGATGTCAAAACACCAGCAAGATCAGAAAAAAATGGGAGTCCATGTGGGTGTTTGTGCCTGGCAGCAGTTACATGGTTTGTTTTCCTGGTAAGAAACAAGGTGAAGACGGCTCAGTCCTCTACATGAGTGGGGCTGGCCAGGCAGACAGCCACCAAGTTCTCTTTGAAACCTCCCTGCCCCAAGCTAAAGGGGAGGATTTGTGTTCTTTTCATGCTCTGTGATCAGAGGCACCTGGATTTTGGTGGCTGGCAGGACCTTTCTTCAGCTTATTTAATGATGAAGCATCTTGCCCATCTTCACAGGTTTCTTAAACCTCACCAGAGAGGAAGAAAATATTAAGATATTGTTAATGTTCTCATATTAAAAACTGTGTAGGATTTCTTTGGCTGGAAACTAAAAGTTCTCCTTGGTAGTTGAGAGCTCCTGATACTTTTTATCTCTTGGTCCCACATACCATTCACTAGAAATAGCCATTCAGTTCCTGACACAAGACAAAAGGGGTGTGTGTGTGTGTGTGTGTGTGTGTGTGTGTGTGTGTGTGTTATAAAACTTTAAAATGATGGTGTGGAAAGAAAAGCATTAGAATATGGGTCATAAAATAGTGAACTCTGTGGAGTTCTGTCTACTAACTGGCTTTATAGCTGTTAGTCCCTTACTCTTGTACCTTTTTTTTTTTTTTTAACATCTGTAAGACAAAGAGTTGGATTAAATAATCTCAGAAATTTGTGCTGACATTTTGTGCTGTGGTATTAGGCAACGTTCACCATCTCCTTCTGTAGTTTTTAGAGATAATCATCTCATTCCATTCTCGAAATAAAAAGTATCATTGAATGGTCAGAAGACGAATAGGACTTAGAGAAAATTATATTTTCTAATTTCTGAGACTGGTGAAAAGGGGCAAGTTTCCACTGAAGAGTGATTAGAGATCATGGTGGTTGGGTTTGGACAAAGCCTTTCAAAGGAGACCAACACAGTTCTATTCCCAAGGCAGTGGGAAAATGGTTTCAGGACAACTTTTACCATCTATTCTAATCAAATCTGTTGTCTTTGGACAAACGTTCTGTCTCAGAGGATCCTGGTTTTTGTTTCTGAGGAGGTGATGTTGTGGGCAATCAAATTAAATTCAAATATACTTATTAAATAATAATACATGCCAGTGGCATCATCTTTTAAAATAGTACCTCCTTCACAATGGTTAGGAAAATCAGAGTGTCTCTGTCAGCAGAATGGTCAAGTTGGATTTACTCAATGTGACGTTGATTACCTTAATCAAAAGGAACATATGCTGCCGGAATTCTGGGAAGGATGGGAGGGGTGCGCAAATGCTCAGCTCCCACCCAGTCCCCTCCCACCAGAAGTGGCTGAAATGAACAAAGAAATGTAAAAATAGAAACAAAAGCAGGGTCAGTGATGGAAACTAAGGAGAAGTGTCATTTCTGCTTCTCAGGCAAATGGAACCAGCATGAAAGCAGTCGGATGTTTAACTCACAAGCCTCTTCCATGGAAAATGCTGGAAAGTAACAAGGAACTAAAGTAGACATAAGACATGGAATTGTGTGGGGAGGGTATGGGAAAGAGAGAGGGAGGGAAGAAGCCAGGGCAGGGGGTGGGGCATGAGGAGAGAGAGAGAGAGAGAGAGAGAGAGAGAGAGAGAGAGAGAGAGAGAAATTGTTCCATGTGAACACTTTCCTTATCTAGAGATTGGAACACTGGGACCCTTCAGGGAGGCTGCCAAGTCAAACAGAACTTGTAGAATTGCTCCGGACCCAGTTTCTTCCAGAATGTTTCAGGACTCAATCTCATGCTGTAGGGGACAGTCTTGGATACTGCATGCTATCTCCTGATGGGACAGGCAGTGATACCAGTCAAACCACAGAGTGTATCTCAGATGGAGGCTTGGTTTGAAGACAAGCTAGACGTAGCAACTCCCTGGTATAATATTTTCAGTAAAACATAGAGAGGAAGCCATGCAGAGACAACATCTACCTACAAGGGTGATTCTCAGCATCAGGTCCCTCTCTGTCTTTCTTGTACTGCTAGGTCATGGATCAGAAGAATTTGAGTAAGCTGACATCATCTGAGCTCCAGACACAGACATGGGAGAATACTGATATAAGTTGGAGGAATAATATGGAGAGACAGAGAGAAACTACCTACTATCCTTTCAGATAAATGCCAAGGCAGGCCAGACCTAGTTTTATTCCATGATGAAGAGTAGATGCTTATATTTTAAAAAAATGCATAGTTCAGTAATCCGGATACTATTTTTTAATGTTTGTTATTTTTGAGAGAGAGAGAGGAAGAGAGGTGGGAGAAGGAGAGAGAGAGAGAGGGAGACAGAGGATCTGAAGTAGACTCTGAGTTAATAACAGGGCTTGAACTCATAAACTATGAGGTCATGACCTGGACAGAAGACAGACTGAGCCACCCAGGTGTCCCTCTAGATAACTGTTTTTAAAAGAGGTGTCTTTTAAATGCTGGGAGAAGAAGGAACAGATTTTGGAAAATAAGATAGAAGTAAAAGAATGATGTAAGGGTGCGGGAATCGTAATTGGGGTAAGAGGGAAGAAATTGGGAGAGCTAATAATCACAGAAATTGTTGATGGAATTTTTTTCCCATGAAATGTTAAGTGGAAGTAGATGGAAGTGAAAAAGATAATGACATCAACAACAGAATGAAAGAGAAGTTCTTGGAGTAAGTCTGACTTCCCCATGGGAGAAGAGCCTTCTAGAAGTGCTGGGTCCTCATGGAAGGAGAAATGGTCAAGACTAAAGTGGTCACTCTTTATATTGTGCTGGGAGGTGATTGCCTCTGCCAACCTTTTAAGCAGCTTTATTGTGGAGCTTGCCCATTGAATCAGGGGTGTATGCCCTTAAGGCAAAGAAACAGCCATAGGATTGGAGGATGGGACCTGGGGATGAAAGAACGAAGAAGGGAATGTGATGGTGGTTACAGGTTGGATGCGCCTTCCAGGTGAGGACACGAAAACAAAGATCCATCAAACTCAAAAAAAACAAGAACAAACATAAACAAAAAAGAAGGCAGACAAACTGATAAACAAACATAAAGAATGTCGGACTTGCAAAAATAACCTGTCATTAAATGACAGGAGAATAAAAACAATGAAACCAAAGCAACTACAACTTTTGAAATATCAACCTGCCTACGAAATACCCTGATTAAGCAGTTTTTTGACCTGGTTGCACCAAGCTATGAATCTCCTTTGTTAGAACAACCCCAGAAGAGAAAGAAATAAAGAAAATGTGTTGGTATGAATGTTAAACTACAGGAAATTGATTCTTAAATGGTGCTCTGTTTTTATACTCTAATACTATACAGTATTATCATGGTTTGGAAGAATAGTTAGTAAGGAGCATTATGATATATTTTAAGTGGAAAGGCACATTATAAAATAACATGCAGTTTTGTGCATGGCAGCTTCACTTGCTCACCCCTACTTACCCCTACCTACCTACTTTATTTTTCCCTCACAGGAGAGATACATAGCATAATGAAAGTGTGGCCCATTGAATCACATCTTCTTGGGTTAATTCCAAGGTTTATTTTAGAGAAATTTCTTAAGTTCTCTGCTTCTGTTGTTTCATTTTAGTGTGGAAATAATAATATATTCTTCATATGGTTGTTGTGAAGTAGAAATTATTTAACCTGTGTAAAATCTTAGCAGAGTACCTAGATACTACACATGCATATTAAATGTCAAATTTAATTATATATTACACAAAAAGGCATAAAAAAGTTGAATATATAGTGATTGTATATACTATATTGGTGTGTACTGGTGGTGATATTTTATGAGTACAATGAATTATGAATTCCTTAATACTTTTTATATTTTCTAAGCTTTCTACAATAAACATGCATTTCTTTATACTAAAAGGAAAACAGATATGTATGTAGAAAAAAAGGAAAGATAACTCATGGATTCTTAGGTTAGGTCAAAAATATTATTTATAGGCAAACTATTTATAAGAGTCTAAAATTATTGACTCCAAGAGGTTGATTAAAAGTAAAAACCTGTAAAAGGACATATAAACTCAACATAGTAAAAAATGGAGTAGTTGGCATATCAATATCATTAACTTTCAAAGATAGGGATATAAAAGATTTTTTTTTTTTAAATTTTAACTCCAATATAGACAATACACAGTGTTATGTTAGTTTCAGGTATACAATATAGTGCTTCAGCAATTCTGTACATTACATCGGATGTCACAATGGCTCATCTGACAAGTGCACACTACTTAATCCCCATTGCCTATTTGACCTGTCTGCTCACCCACCTCTCCTCTGGTAACCTTCAGTTTATTCTTAATAGTTAGGAGTCTAGTTTGTACCTCCTCTCTCTCTCTCTCTCTCTCTCTCTCTCTCTCTCTCTCCCTGTTCCTCTTGCTTGTTTTCTTTTTTAAAATTCCACATATGAGTAAAATCACATGGTATTGTCATTCTCTGAGTGAATTATTTCACTTAGCATTATATTCTCAGCTCCATCCATGTCCTGGCCACAAGATTTCTTTCCTTTTTTATGGCTAAACTATCTATCTATCTATCTATCTATCTATCTATCTATCTATCTATCTACCTATCTATCTATCATCTATCTATCATCTATCTATCAATCATTTACCTCTATCTCTATAGATCTATCTATCTACCATCTATCATCTATCTATATAAATGGATAAAGAAGGAGTGGTATGAATGCATACATACATACATACATACATACATTTATCTATCAATGGATACTTGGGCTGTTTTCATAATTTGATTATTATAAATAATGCAGCTATAAACATAGGGATGCATGTGTCCCTTTGAATTAGTGTTTTTGTATTTTGTGGACATATACCCAATAGCACAATTACTGGATCATATTTTTGAGACAGAGAGGCAGAGCATGAACAGGGAGGGGCAGAGAGAGAGGGAGACACAGAATTCAAAGCAGGCTCCAGGCTCTGAACTGTCAGCACAGACCCCGACGTGGGGCTTGAACCCACAAACATGAGATCATGACCTGAGCCGAAGTCGAAGGCTTAACCAACTGAGCCACCCAGGTGCCCCTTGGGTAGCTCTATTGTTAACTTTTGAGTAACCTCCATACCAGTTTCCACAGTGGTTATACTAATTTGCATTCCCACCAAGAGTGCGAGAGGGTTCCTTTTTCTCTACATCTCCAATACCTGTTGTTTCTTGTGTTTTAATTTTAGCCATTCTTACAGGTATTAGGTGATATCTCCTTGTAGTTTTGATTTACGTTTCCCTGATGATAAGTGATGTTAAGTATCTTTTCATGTGTCTGTTGGCCATCTGAATGTCTTCTTTGGGAAAATGTCTGTTTATGTCTTCTATCCATTTTTTAACTGGATTGTTTGTTTTTTTGGGTGTTGATTTGTATAAGTTCTTTATATATTTTGGATACTAACCCTTTATCAAATATGTCATTTGCAAATATCTTCTATTCAGTAAATTGCCTTGTAGGTTTTGTTGATTGTTTCCTGCACTGTGTAAAAGTTTTTATTTTGATGTAATCCCAACAGTTTATTTTTGCTTTTGTTTCTCTTACCTCAGGAGACATAACTAGAAAAATGTTGCTATTGCTGATGTCAGAGAAATTACTATCTGTGTTCTTTTCTAGGATTTTTATGGTTTCAGGTCTCACATTTAGGTCTTTCATCCATTTTGAGTTTATTTTTGTGCATAGTGTAAGAAAGTGGTCCAGGTTCATTTTTCTGCATGTTGCTGTCCAATTTTCCCATCACCATTTGCTGAAGAGACTGCCTTTATTCTATTGGAGATTTTTTTCTGCTTTGTCAAAGATTAATTTGTCGTACATTTGTGGGCCCAGTTCTGGGTTTTCTATTCTCTTCCACTGATCTCTGTGTCTATTTTTGTGCCAGTACCATACTGTTTTGACTAGTGTGCAGCCTTGTGATGTCATAACCTGATGGCTGCGGTACCTGTTTTGCCTGCCCCGACCCGCAGGCCAGGGCGGAGAATCGTGGCGGGTCCTTCTCCTGAGGGAGGGAGAGAAAAAGGGGGCAGGAGAGGGAGAGCAGAGAGTAAAGACAGATCTCTGATCAGGCGAAAGAGAGCGTTTATTCAAAGAACTGTTCTTTATATAGTCTTGGGGAGGGGGGGAGAAGCAAGGCAAGCTGACCTAGGCAGGCTACAGAGTCCAATGCATATCAAAGAAGCGCCCAGACTTTGCCTCAGCAATCTTGGGGGATGGAGAACTAACACTGAATACGGTTTTGATCTTTTGTGTGCCTTGTCTAGCTCAGCAAGACAGTCGCCAAAGTTATTTTGACCAGGAAATGGCAATCTCCAGCCTCCAGATGCAAATCTTGTTTCCTGGCTCACTCAACGGAGTGATAATCCTTGCCTGAGGCAGACAGAAAACTTGGCGGGCCCTGACATTGTGATATAACTTGAAGTCTGCAATTGTAATACATAGAGCTTTTTTAAATTTTTTCAAAATTGCTTTGGCTGTTTGTAGTGATTGTGGTTATATATAAATTTTAGGATTATTTGTTCTAGTTATGTGAAAAAATGTTGTTGGGATTTTGATAGGGATTGGATTAAATATGTAGGTTGCTTTGGGTAGTATAGACATTTTAATAATATTTGTTGTTCCAATTCATGAATATGTAATGATTTTCCATTTCTTTGTATCATCAATTACTTTCATCAATGTTTTCAGACCATGGGTCTTTCACTTATTTGGTTAGGTTTTATTCCTAGGTATCTCTCTCTCTCTCTCTCTCTCTCTGTCTCTCTCTCAGTATAATTGTACAGGGAATTGTTTTCTTAACTTCTCTTTCTGCTGCTTCATTATTATTATTGTATAGAAATGCAACAGATTTCTGTATATTGATTTTGTAACCTGTGACTTTATTGAATTCATTTATCAGTTCTCACAGTTTTTTGGAGTCTTTAGGGCTTTCTATATAGAGTATTATGTCATCTGCAAATAGTGAATGTTTTATTTCTTCCTTATGAATTTGAAATGCGTTTTGTATCTTTTTGTTGTTTATTTGCTGTGGCCGGGACTTCCAATACTATGTTGAATAAAAGTGGTGAGAGTGCGCATCCTTGTCTTGCCCATGACCTTAGCGAGAAAGCTGTTTTTCCCCATTGAGACTGACGTTCACTGTGGGTTTTTTTGTATCAACCTTAATACGTTGAAGTATGTTCCCTCTAAACCTACTTTGGTGAGGGCTTTTGTCAAAATGATTGTTGTGCTTTGTCAAATGTTTTTTCTTCATTTATTGCAATGATAATATAATTTTCATTCTTTCTCTTATTGATGTGATGTAGCATGCTGATTGATTTGCAAATATTGAGCCACCCTTGCATCCCCAGAAGAGATCCCAGTTGGTTGTTATGAATGAATTTTTAAAATGTATTGGTGGATTTGATTTGCTTATATTTTGTTGAGAATTTTTCCATTGATGTTCTTCAGAGATATTGGCCTGTAGTTCTCTATTTTGGTGGAGTTTTTATCTGGTTTTGGTATCAGAGTAATGCTGGCCTCATAGAATGAATTTGGAAGTTTTTCTTCCTCTTTTACTTTTTGGGATAGTTTAAGAATAGATATGAACTCTTCTTTCAGTGTTTGGTTAAATTTGCCTGTGATGCTATCTGGTCCTGGACTTTTATTCTTTAGAAGCTTTTTGATTACTAATTCAGTCTCCTTGCTGGTAATCAGTCTATTTAGATTTTCCATTTCCTCCTGCTTCAGTTTTGATAGGTTATATGTTTCTAGGAATTTATCCACTTCTTCTAAGTTGTCTAATTTGTTGGCATATAGTTTTTGATAGTATTCCTTACATTAATTGTATTTCTATGGTGTTCGTTGCTATTTCTGCTTGCATCTGTAATTTTATTTGTTTTAGTCTTTTCTGTTGTTTTTTGATAATTTTGGCTAGAAGTTTATCAATTGTGTTTATCTTTTCAAAGAACTTGTTCCTGGTTTCATTTATCTGGGGTTTTTTTTTGGATGCTATATAATTTATTTCAGTTCTAATCTTTATTATTTCCTTCTGCTGGTTTTGGAGGGGTTTTTTGTTTTCTATTTTTGTTTTTTGTTTTTAGTTGTTGTTATGTTCTTTTTCTAGCTTCTTCAGGTGTTAGTTTAGGTTGTTTATTTGAGATTTTTCTTGCTTCTTGAGTTATGCCTGTATTACAATAAACTCTCTCAGAGCTGCCTTTGCTACAGCAGGCTCTTTTTTCTTATACAATCTGCAAATACATCAAAATAGTCTTGAGGCGTTGTATTTTAGATAATGTATCATTAGACTATATATAAAATAAATAATTTCTATATAGAAATACACAAAGAAATCAGAGAGCAGGCAAGAGTAGTTGGAGATTTTAACATACCTATCTCAGCCTTCAATTAAATGATTATGCAAAATATACTAATAAAGAGGTTCTAGTCTTGGGTTTAGAAATCTGGGCATAAACTTTTGACATGACCACAGGTTTGCTATTTTCAGGTCAGTTGTTAACTTTTTAAAACCTCAGTTACCCTCCTTGTCAAATGAGATTAATATATGTTCTTACAGTGCAAAGCTATTATAAGGGTACATGAGAGAACAGTGAGTGGGTGTATTACAGTAAGTTGAAGAAACAACCACTAGAGGATTTGTAGCTTGAAAGATGCTAGGATTCTTCCATGAAGAATAAGAACAAAGAAAGAAATTCCTTTAGTATAAGAAAAGCTAGCATATGAGAGACATAGAGTCATGGAAAAGCTGAATGATAATTGTTGCTGTCATGTTTTCTTTATTAGTAGTTTTTAGGAGAAAACTCAGCAGATTTGATATAGTTGGAACATACCAACTAGAGTAGGGGGAGAAATTGCTGGGGAGATTCATGGGAGTATCTATAGTGGCTTATGGTCCTAGATACCTTCAGGCTTCAAATGCTGTCTTTACCTCCTAATACTTGTCTGCCTTTGAAGATATTACTCAACTCCTGCCTACCTCAGTATTCTTGCTTGCAGAATTGGGTTATGAATAATTAACCATATATCATAGGTCCTTGGAAATGTTTAGGGGGCTAGTATATCCAACAAGCTCAGAGCAATCTTCAGTGGAGTGTCATTTAGCTGTTATTATTTCCGGCTGTTGTTATTCCCTGAAACAAGAAGCTATCTTGTAGGTTAAAGGAGCCATTAAAGATGCTGCAATGCAACACCAGATCAACTGTTTCATAAGAACAACTGTGGTAACTGTGATGAATGGGTCACAGGGATATAGGAGAGGAGAGCCACTTACGAGTCAGTTTCCTTTGTATTTCCTCGTGATGGAGAATGAGAATTGGGCCCGATGAGATTTTATTTTGTGTCATTAGCTTTCCATCACGGATATGCTGCCTCAGAGTGGCATGAGGGGCCTAATGACTCAGGAGAGTTCTAAAAGGCAGGTGAATGCATTGCAGCTGGGTTGAAGTGTTGGTACCCCCATTTTTCTTGTCACTACGTTCTCTAGGGAGTGCTCCTGATGAATGCAAACCATCAGAGTTATTTCTGGAAGCTTGGTAAACATTTAAGTCTTTGTGGCCTGATCTTGATGGAGCACAGATAAACCAAGTCTCCCAGCCTGCCTGCCAAAAATCAATACCACAGAAGGAAATGAAAAGCACTTAAGTCATGCTTCCCTGAATGGATACTCCCAAGAAACACAGGAATCATTTCTTTCTTCAGAAAGCTTATCTCAGGAATTTGAATCTTTTATATAGCCATGACAAATGGATCCGAAAGGGGGGATTAGCAGAGTTGCTGGGAATGATAAACATTATAAGGTCATGGCTGAGGTTGACAAAAATAAAAATGTTCCCTTAGAAAAATGTAAGTCAGTAAAAACATTGTTATTGGCCAGCAGGATTAGGACATCTTCTCTGTAATGCAGCAGAGGGAGTTCTTTATTTGATACACCGTTTTAAATGCCTGACAATGCCTCCTCACCTCCTCTCAAATCAGGTATTAAGAGGGTTATTCCAACCCATAATAAGGCACCTCATTCAGTCGGTCAGAACACTGTGCAGGAGTTACTGATAGCTCCTTGTCACCAAAACCTACTTGCACTTTTCTGTCCTTACCTTCCTTGATCTACCTTTAGCTTATTTTCAGTGACACATTATTATCTCCTGATAAGCATTCTGGATCCCAGTCTCCAAAGCTGGGCTTTAGATCCTTATTATGTGCTCCCAGAGAACTCTCTACTCCCTGCTTTTGAAACCTTTATGGCACTGTATTGTAATTATCTATTTTTAAAAAAATCTCTCCAAAGAGATGAACACCTTGAAGCCCGATACTGTTGCCAATAGATTTGCAGCACTTAGAACAATACAAGGTGTATAGTAGGTGCTCAAAAAATAGTTCTGGAAGGGAGAGAGAGAGAGAGAGAGAGAGAGGGAGAGAGAGAGAGAGAGAGAGAGAGAGAGAGAGAGAGAGAGAGAGAGAGATCGTGACATTAAAAGGTTTATTAAGTCCTGAGTAATTGAATTTTCAGAGAAGATGGCATTAAGTACATTCCACTTGAGTCTCCAACTGTGTTTAATTTCTTTCATGCTATGTTTAGCACAGAATTAAACACATTAATTATATAAATAAGACTTTGAAAATATATGAATGAGTTTATCTACTTTATGATCTGAAAGAGAAAAAGCTTCATAAACTTCAGCATATCTAAACCAAACTCATATTTATCCCCCGCCCCCACCACCCCCCATCCTTCCCTGCCAAGATCATTTTACTGCAGTGTCCTAGGATCCAGAGGAGGCATTATCTCCATGCATGCACAGAAGACTCACACTCCATCTTCCTCTTCCTCTATATTTGTCACCAACTCCTATTGATTACATCTAAATATCCACTTGATCCTATCTCCACCACAGGATCTTTGCACATAGTGTTCCCTTTTGTTTGGAAAGCATCCTCTCTCCAACTTCTACTTAACTCCCACTGTATCCTTCAATTCTCAGCTCAAGATATCAGCCTCTCCAGAAAATTTCATTGAAGTAGAGGTTTACTCTACTATATGCTCCTACATTTTTTATGAGAACCTTTTAAAGTATAGAAATGTTGGCATAATTATTTGGTCAATATTCATCTCTTCCACTTGTTCTTTAAAAGTAGAGAATATGTCTTCGTCTTCGTTCAACAATAGGTTACCAGTATCTAGAATATTGCCTGCTCTCTCTATTTTGTGAATAGTGAATATAGCCTTAGAGATGAAAAATAGTATGAAGATCCAGCTATCAGGGATGCAGAAGGACATTGCCCTAACAGTGCATGCAGATAATTGATTTAGAATGATGTATCAGTGAATGCCTCCCTGAGGAAGTAACCTTTGATCAAAGCACCTAAGTCTGATTATATATAAATGTCATTCCCCACCCCCTTAACTGAACTCCATTTTGCTATGTGGAATCCTCTTTCTTATTGTGGTAACGTGTCCCTTAGCATCTAGTTGGATGCTAAGACTTTTCAGATATGCTCAATTATTGAAACAGTTTCAATCCAATGTTTATGGCTCATCTTGTTCATGAGAGAATGCAATAGCAAACTTGACTCAGAGTTCATGTGTTCCAAATCCTGTCCATGTCACACAAGGCAGGTGAAGCCTATCTCTGACTCCACTGGTTTAGGGGTGCTGAAGTATGATATGTTCTGTCTGATTTGGCCAGAAAACCATGCAAATGCAGGGCTCTGAGGTGGATCTTACACTGGGTTTGGTATACCGTTAATAGGGAATTTTCAGGTCTCTGCTTTACAAGTTGTCCTTGTTTTCCTTTCCAACATTATCTGATTGTGCTGTCTTCATAAGAGCTGATATTCAAACCCTGGCATATGTGAGTGTCTTTCAGAAATCCCCTTTATACATAATTGTGTAATGTGAGAGATTCAGCTTTGGCTCAACCTCTTATAGACAATCTCTAGCTCCTTCCACCGCTAAACACAGGCATTTGCTGGTGGTGTCACCTTACTCAGTGGAAGACCAGCAAAAGGGCTCAAGCTCAGTTACTTTCTTGGGAAAGAAGAAACAAAATTTACATAATCATTCTTTCAGGAACTCTCACTCTTCTCAATTTTCTAGGATGTTTCTTTCCTTGGCTCTCAAGGGACAGTGTTCTTCCCCAAAAGGCTGACCACCTACTCTTGCCCCTAAGTCCTCTTCTTCTATTGGTTAGTGGTGGAAACCTCTTTCTGTACTGGTTCCTCTCATAAGCGTGCTAAGAAGTGGCTGAGTCTGGTTGCTGGTAGGTCCTGACCTCAAAATATGAGATTCTTGGTGTATTTTTTCCCCCCTCAGATCTGGGTCTTAGTCATAATTTGGGGGCATAGAAATAATTTTTCTCAACTTCTATGTTCAACATAATGTTCAGGACAAGTCCTCAACATTAAACTTCATATTAATGAAGCCACATTATGGCCTGAGAAATGAATTGGAAAACTAAAAGAGACATATATCATATTTGTATCTCAAACTAATGAAGTTGATTATATCAGTGATAGATGACTTTTCAGAAGATAATGAGATAAAGGATGACTGAATTCAAAGGGGAACAAAAATAAATGATTTGGTTTCTAAGATATGGCTTGTTGTATTTACTTCTTACGGGAACCAAAGGAAAGAGAGTGCACAGGGGTTTGTTCATCTATGGTCAATGCCATTCCACTCTATGTTCTTCCTCTCCCAGGTACCATTATTTTTTGGCCCAACTTTCCCATCTCTTTTAATTTTTAACTTAAAGTGTCCTGAAAACATCACTGCCTATCACATTCTTCTTTAAAAATTGTTTTGTTGTTATTATTATTTATTTGAGAGAGAAAGTGCTGGAGCAGGAGAAGAGCAGAGGAGGAGAGAGAGAGAGAGAGAGAGAGAGAGAGACAGAGACAGAGAATCTCAAGTGGCTTCTTGCTCAGCATGGAGCCAGACATGGGATTAGACACCACAACCCTGGGATCATGACCTGAGCTGAAGTCAAAAGTCAGATACTCAACTGACTGAAGCACCCAGGTGCCCTGCTGCCTATCACATTCTTAAATTTGCTAATATATTTCACTGGGAAATCAAGCTATTGTTGATCCAACGCTGAGCACTAACATTTGAGATTAAAGTTCCTCATGTTCCTAGCCACTTCAGAAACCTGATGTGCTTTGAGCAAAGACTTGATACTCTTCAAGGAACAAATGATGCCAAGCACTCCTGTGCTGTTACCAGGTGTAGGCTCTTGATGACTGTCTGTTCCAAGAAAGTAAGGAAGCACTTCTCGTCCTCTTGCCAAGGCGCTGATAGCCTCTTTCCTGTATCTCAAATATCTATGGTCATATAAACCCTTTGTCTGGGACAATCACAGGGTATGATGTGCTTACCTGAATTCTTCTTTTATAGGAGGTCAGTTTAAAGGGAAAGCAGTGTCCCACACTAAAGAATAATGTCCTATAGTATTAGACCTATTTCAAGTGACCTGTAACTTCAGTCTAGATTTAAAGAATGGGTCAGGGCTTTGCAACTTCCATCTCATCAAAGGAGCTATTTTCTTCTATGTACCTTAATGATTTGCCTCTACTAATTCCCAGTTGCTTCTACTGCAGCATAGATATTCTAAGCAGGATTCCATTTTCTGGGCTGAATGTCAACAATGTAAGCAGGTTAAATGCTCCAACAGCACTGGGGTTGTTGACCTAATATTGAAAAGACGTTGGGGTGTTCCTCAGCCCAAAGGGAAACTTGACACTCTAACAATAGCAAACATCTATTGATTTTGTACTGAATGCCAGGAAATGAACATTTTATAAGCACTGTATTGATTACTATTCAGAGTCATCTCTATGAGGTGAATTCTATTATTATCTTCATTTCATACATGCAAAAATTGAGAGTCAGAGACACTGTTGCACAAAGTCACCCAGTGAGTAGATGTCAGAACTACGACTGGACTTAGGTCTATCTGATGCTGAAATTTATGCTCTTACCTGCTTTACTGGATTTTCCCCTGGAATACTGAGAAAGCCACTTCTAAGTATCAGTACCTCCAACGGGTCTGGGCATAAAGTCCCTCTTGCAGAACCTAATCCTACCAGCAGGTTATCTGTTTGGGATGTTAAAAAAGCATCTGGAGATGGAGGCCTCCCCATCCTTCCTCTTCCCTGTGGCAATGTAATCCCTGCATCCAGAATACAGAGGGACCTTCTGTCAACTTTGTAGTAGACTACCCTATTTTATCCTGATTCCAAAGGGAGTTTTGTAAACATTGAGAGGATTTTTAACTTTTATCACTTCGACTGTCTGTGATTATGGCACTAGGACCATGAAAGAACTTCATTTTATGTGGAGTCAGAATCTCTACTTTCTGTTCTATCCCTCTGAAGTCAAAGACCTCTGCACTTCACATGAGACCTCCTCTGACTTTCCTTATGACACAGGGTTCCAGTGTTTTCCTGTGGCCTTTTTGTGGCCTGGCTATGACATGAGTTACTCGGTATGATACATTATTTAATTTTCTCATAGTCACTTATTTTCTTTTTCTTTTGTCAGACATGAATCAGATTGTCACAAACCACACACACATAAAACTGAAATGCCATTTTTCCTTTATTTCTAATTTTCTGTACTAGCATCCATTCCGGCTCAGAAAAAGAAATTTTAGCTGTCATTACTTACATTCAACTTAAAAGTCTCTTTTGGATAATATTCCCGTTCAAGTATGATCATCCTAATTACTATTCACAGATTTTTTTATGAGTGTCTTTTTTTCTTATAGGTCTCTCTTGGTTTTTTTCTTCTTGTTTTATTTTCTTGATGTAATAGCAGAATAAAGGGCTTCTCCCTTTGATACCTTGTTTTATATTCTTATGCTCTTTTGGAGTCTATAGTCTAAAAATACTATATTTTACTGCCCCAGAGAGGTAACTATGACATGATGAGGCTGCTTATGAAATAAATTTCATAATAGATCTGGCTTACTCTCCCACGATATTAGCAAGGCTTTGCCTCATACCTAACACACAGCATATACGCCACAGGAACTTTCCTCTGCAAAAGCTCCCCCTCTTTCCTTTTAGTCCTTTCATTATTCTTTTTCTTCCCTCCTCCACCCCCAAAAGGCATTCTCCACATATTAGCTCAAAAAAAAAAAAAAAAACCAAAACTTGGGGGAATTTTCCAGTAAGTGATTTATAAATAGTGCTAACATGTTCTGCCTAGTCATGTTGGTTATTGCTCCTAGAGGCCTTCAGTGCCCAGCAACCTCCCCAGCAGCCTATGTTTCACAGGGAGAGGCTGAGAGCGTTCCAAGTCTCAGACAAAAAACTCAAGCCTCGGATCACAACCCGGACCGAGACTCTGCCACTGTCTGTAAATCTCAGAGGCCAGAGGCAGTGTGGTCTGTAGATGTTGGCATCTGCTGGGTCTTCCTAGGAAAACAAAAGGCAAACAAAAAATTCCATGGTGTAAAGCAGTGCTGGTCCAATTCTTGTTAAGGCTCTATGCCCACTGTTCACTGCAGCTGCATAGGGACCTAGGATAACAGAGTAGCCACCTACTTGAATGATGGCCCCAGACATAGCCCAGAGGGAAAGAATGGGCAAACCATGTATTGGTTCTTGAAGCTCTAGTAGAGGTGAGTCTCACATTTCAAATTCAGCCACATGACCACTCCCAGTGTAAGCAGATGAAGACGTGCTATTCTGTGTGTCCAGTAGGATGAGGAATATTTGGAAGAACACTACTAATTGATGATAGAATGTATCTTTTAAGATTATTGATTTAGTTTTTTCTATAGTGTCAGTTTTACAGGGAGGAGAGAGAGAGGGAAAATGGGCCTAAATTTTGGATTTAGACTCCCTTATGGCTGATAAGTAGGACTATACCACTTTTATAAAATTTATTTTTAGATCTCTGGCCTTATGCATCTTCCAAAGGGAGGCCTGAGGGGTTTCATCCTTTCTCCCATCTCCCTAGCTTGTTTTTGCCTCACTTAATGGGGACAAAAAGGAAGAAAATCTAAGCCCAGAGAGAATGCCTTTCTTCCTGCAGTCTGGTTTAAAGCTGATAGAAGCATCCACAGCCAGGCCTCTGTTTGGTAGGAGGCCAACCAGCATCCCAGCTAGATGGACACATGCAGAAAGAAGACAATCTGAAGACCACACAATTATGCTACAAGTCATGGTTTTAAAACTCTTTGCTGTAACTCTAAAAATATCCAAATATGACTTAAAGGAAAAGATCTTTGCATCTCTCCTCCTCAAAGTAGGAGTAAAAGATGAGTGTGAGCCTGGAATCCCTCTAAAAGACAACAGTGACTTCAAGTAAGGATTCAGTTTCTTTACATGGAGAGAGCTTTTCCAGTAAGCAGGACAAGGTGCCAGAGAACACTAGCTTTCTGTCTCTCTCTCCATTGATTAAAAAACAAGTAATGTACCTCTTACTGTCTCCTGTTTATTCTGAATGGTGTTCTAATTTCCTTTCAATGAAGTCTTGTATTTCTTACAACTTTTTTTTTTTTTCATATAACATACCATATATTCAATTTGCTTTGGCTTCCAAGGCTTTTAACATTATATGGATTTTTCTTGCCCCTCTTTCAAAAGTTCCTGTTCTCCCTCTGACAAAACTTAGCTCAAAATGAGAACTCAGTAGGCACATTGACTGATTGACACATTTTCTCCTTCCTTCACCTCACCGTGCTGTCAGGTTGGTCAGGGTGGTAGAAGGCAGGGAAGGCAGAATATGGCAGTTAGAATGTGGAGGTGACTGAAGGAAGGGAACGAGGTTGATGAATTCAGAGAATTATTTTAGCTACGGGATAGAGAAGAGTGGCTCCACGATAAAAAGGTGAATTGTTTCACTTTTTCAGGGCGAATTTGGTGGCATAACCATGTACCCAGACACTCAGGTGCTTTCTGTTTTTCTACCCTGCCATTCTTGGTATATGGATGGCATTTCTCCTCATAGTCACAGCATGGCTGCAACAGCTCTAAATGTTAATTATGTCCTCAGAGAGAAAATTCAAATACAGGGAGGGACAAGTCCCCATCTGTGTTCTTTTTACTGAGTGAGGAAAGTATCCTCAGAGGTCTTCTGCAGTCTTATATCTCATTTGCCAGATTACTCAACACATCTATGCATACACTAATCACAGTGAAGAGAATGGAATATGATCATCGATATTCATCCCCTGAGGCTGGGAAGCAGCCATCTTGACCTCAGGAGAGATTGACTAGCCAAACAAAATTGGGATTCTGCCAGTATAAAGTACGTGGAGGCAAAGATTTGGCTCTTGGCAACCAATAATGTCTGCCTCAGAATTAAGACACGGAGAGGCTATGTGGTTCTTTTTGGTTATGTGGCAGAGCCAGGTCTAGAACACTGGCCTCCATGATTTTTCTCCTGTGTCTTTGTCTCTTCCTCTATTAAAGCCATTGGGATGGTGCTTGCTTGAGTCTTATGATGATATGTATTCTCATAACAATCCAGAGAAAATCTGCCTGAGGGATTGCTTCCATGTGGGACAATGAAACAATCACCTACAAAACCAGAGCTCAGTTTCACAGATGCTGCTGCCTGGACACAGGGAACTCTGCTGACTTGGCGCACAGGTCTGCTGGGGCTGGTTTCCTGCCCACCTCTGACCAGCTGGCACACCCTGTCCCAACCCTTTCCTCGTGTTTGCTGGCTCTGATGTATGTTCCCTGCAGGACAGTGGAAAAACAAGAGCCCTCCTGGGGTTTGTACTGCAGACCAGCCATTCAGCCCTTGTGCTCCAGTACTTCAGCCGAGCTGACACCCCCACCCTCCCCCTTGCAGGAGGGGCACCGAGTGCCTCCTCGGTGTGCTGGACCCCGAGAAAGGGGCTGCTCTGGCCTCAAGAATCATCTATCAGAGCAGCTTGACATTCCCTCTGCCTCTTGCCTTCTAGAAGCTTGTGTGCATATTTTTAACTCCTCTGGGATTGCAAGAGAGAGAAGAGGAGATAGGTACGCACCCTTTGGTTGGCTCTGGGTAGCCTGACATCATAGGACTGAGCAAATGGGGGAGGAGGATTCGCAAAGGAAGAGGTGGTCTGCTGTTAAGGCAATGACTGCAGAGCTCTGAGTCAGCATATCTCCTCCTGGAGAGCTCTCAGGTGATCCCGGCCAAGGACACGGCAGGAAGGGCAATGCCTGTGGTTGCGCGCGGAAAATGCATGTGTTGGAAGCAGACCAACATTTGCTTTTTAATTATCTCCTCTTGGCTTCTGAAGATGAATTTTTTTTTTCATAGCAAAGAGCCAGGGAGAGAAGAAAATGTTCTTTCTCATTTCTGAAGAACTAACCATGTCTCTACATTAACCTTTAGGATTAAGATAAATACCATTTCAGCCCTGATGCTTGTAGGTAAGATTTGAGTTCAGCTGCCCAGCTCCTGGCTGGCTTGCAGTCAGCTTTTCTTTTACATCCTCAGTCACCTCAGGTTGTCAGAGGAGGTGACCAGATCCAGTCACCTAGCATTAGCGTGACCAAGATAAATGAGGGCTCCGGGGCTTGGGAGCTCATCCCCGTCCCCTGGGTGCTTACTCACAGACCACTGGGAAGATGTCGTGCTCCTAAGTAGCTGTCAGTCTGTCCGTGTAGCAAATCACATGGGTGTGACAGCAGTCAGAATAGAGATTCCCTTCCACTGAGGTTATCATGGAAGAAATTGATTATTGGACTGGGGAACGTATTGATGTTTAAAATGTAATCGTATCCACATTTGGGGAGGAGGTGAAATATGAATAATTCATACAGCTTATTTACTTTAAAAAATGTCCAGGAAGTTCATCTTTTTCTCATTAAAAACAGTACCAACCTGGAGGCTGAATTTTTTGCAGCGCTGGGTGGTGAGCGTACCTGGGCGGTGTGTGCAACATGGGGGAGCTGGTGGTGTTCCTTCTGCCCAGAGGAGACATTTCCTCCTCAAAAGGATTTAGACCTAAAACCTGAAGTTTGCTCTCAGGAAACAAGAAAGCCAAATTGGATTTTGTTTTGTTCTGTTTTTTTTAAGCATCTGATCCTTTGCCTCTCTCTCTCTCTCTGCGCCGCCCCCCCCCCCCCACCAGATAGTCCTGTGGGTCCTGCGGGAAACGAATCCCGAACAACGCCCAAGCTTGGTGTTTACAAGCTTTTAGTTTACAGAACTAGGATCTGCCCCCACCCCCAACCCTTTTCCTCCTTCCTGAGACCTCAGGCAGCAATTAAGCAGCTCCTAATTAGAACAGTCAGGCCCACAGAAATGAAAGGGTTGAACAAGCCGCCTCACCCTCCCTGGAGGGATTTTCTGCTCTTGGAGAGACACTTGTGGTCCCCCAGATGGGTGGCCCAGGCCAGCTGTCTTTCACTAAGGCAGATGAACAGACTGGCCCACGGGGAAAGAGTTCATTCCTAGACTCCAACTTGATCTGCTATTTGTAGTAGTTTTCTGTAGCTGTTAGTAACTTGAGTTTCTCAAGAGGATATAGGATGGGTGACCCAAACCTGCGTGCTTCTGTATTTAATTCTGTTGGGTGTTGGGGACGTTAGGTATTAGTTACTGCTGATTTAGCTCAGACCATTAGCACAACATACATTCCTACATGAAAGCCACCAGGCTAAAAGGGAACAACACGGAGTGCAGGAAAAAGGCAGAGGTCAATGGAGCCGAGTGCTCCGAGAGAGCTGAAATCCCAGACAGGCTCTCTCCCCCTCCCGCATATGAAGATGCCATCAGTCCTGGCTTCCTTTGCTTCCCAGTTTCTTGTTCCTCCACTGCCTCCCCGGGGAAGTGTAGGTTTCATTAAAGCCCAGCATGCTGCCCAGAGCAATTTGCTGAGAGGAAGGAGGAAATGAGCAGGATGCTTTTTCACAGGAGCTGGGAGGGACCTGGAGAGGTTATGGCGCTTGAGTACCCTTCAGGGTGAATCACGGGGAAATCAGGTGAGGCGGCTGACCTCTTGTATTCTTCGAGGACTTTCATCAGGGACCAAGGGACATCTTTGATGACACTTGCAGAGAACATTTCATACTCTGAGGGCAGATGTAGTTTATTGTTCATTCATGTTCTGAGGCCAGACTGTAGCTGGTTCTCACAGACTGCGGCACAAGTCAGACCAACCGCTGCCTCTCCAGGGACTCCAAGGTCATCACAGAGTAAACAAGAGAGTGGATCTTCAAGGGATGAGCCTTGGATAAAAACTGACCCCCTTGAGACTGTAGGGCCAAATGTTCCTCCTCTTCACTCTTCCTTGCCATTGCTTTGTCTTTTTCACATCCCTTAGCTTCCTCTTCATGGCCTCTCCTGCGTGTACAGATTCAAGTAACCCCTCATAGGGACTGATGGGGTCTGGAGGTGGTTGGGGGTGGGGTCCAGAACCAAGGGCCAAGAAAGAATTCTTGAAGACCTCTTTGGTGCAGAAAGGTGATTTTATTAAAGCATGGGGACAGGACTCGAGGGCAGAATGAGTGAACTCACTGTAAAGAGTGACTGGCTATATACTATGGAGTTGGGGTAGGTAAAGAAAATAGGGAGGCCTCCATGGGACTCTGATACACTAGACAAGACTACTGAAATACAGAGGTCTTGCTATTGCCAAGCTAAGCTTGTTTTTCCTCTAGTAAGGCATTAACGTTAGGACGGTAGGGGGTTCCCCAGGGAAATGTTATACTCTGCCCGTCTCAAGGGTCTGTCAGTGGGCTGCAGGTTATGGGGAAATTTAATTTTACCTGTCATTTCCTTCTCCCTTTGTTCCCCACATCACCATGGAGGGGAAGGGAACACTAGGGCCTCCGGGGAACTGTCTGTAGGCTTCTGGGCATTAGGCAATTGATAAGATTGCCTTTTTCTTGTCATTTACTAAGATAATCTGTAAACTGATGGAGACCCTATGTTGTAAGACTGTGATCTCTATCAGTCAACCATTTGTTTTCTTTCCGTTCCTTTGTTCTTGGGCAGCCAGGAGTGCCTGAAAAATACCACACACATCCCACCTGGGGTAGGGGGGTAGGGTGTGTGTTGCCATCAAGCACTGAGTTTACTTTCCTTCCTGGGGAAGCCTGCCTTATTTTCTGCTGGAAATGTAAAAATATCTATTTTTTTCTTCCTGCATTGGAATTACTTCTAACATGACTTTGACTCTGAGCAAGACTTCTCCAGCCCTGCACAATCTCAGTCTCAGAAAATTCTCCTGAAACACATACCCGGGAAATAAGACCACATCAAAACACTTTCTAATTAAGACAGTAATGCCTGACCACCATCCAAGTTGCCTTCAGAGGAAAATCCATCTGATCACCAAAGTTAATATTGCTTTGAATTATTTACACCAATTCAGTTACATAACCATTTACAAATGTAGCAACGCTGAGGATTAGTAAAGGTGAATGAAAGAGGAATTGTCACTGGCTGGAAACCTTTTAATTGTGAATGTCTTCTTGTACTTGCGCATTAATCTTTCTCCAGATATTTATTTCTTTGTCACTCTTACATCTCAGATCTGTATTGTCTCTATATGCAGAGGAAGAAGGCTTGACTGTCTTCAGAAGCATTAGTATGATATTGCATGTTATGTGAGTTTAATATTGCATGTTGTGTCAGACTTTTAATTTGAGGGAGTACTCCTGGTGTCATCTATAAAAGAAAGATCCTGTGAGTTTATAAAGGTAATTATCAAAAAATGAAATTTCAGAGAGCTTGACATTTCAGATGTTACTATTTGTTTATTTTTATTTTTTTAAGTTTATTTATTTTTGAGACAGACAGAGACAGTGTGAGTGGGGGAAGAGGAGAGAGAGAGGGAGACACGGAATCCTAAGCAGGCTCTGCGCTGTCAGTACAGAGTCCGATGTGGGGCTTGAACTCACAAACTGTGAGATCCTGACCTGAGCTGAAACCAAGAGTTGGACGCTTAACTGACTGAGCCACCCTGGCACCCCTGTTTGTTTTTTAAGTTTATTTACTTATTTTGAGAGACAGAAAGAATGCATGTGGGGAAGGGCAGAGAGAGAGGGGAGAGAATCCCAAGCAGTCTCTGCACTGTCAGCAGAGAACCCGATGCAGGGCTTGCTCAATCTAACGAACCATGAGATCATGACTTGAGCAGAAATCGAGTCAGCTGCTTAACTGACTGAGCCACCCAGGTGCTTCTCCGTTTTAAAGTTTATTTCTTTTGAGAGAGAGAGAGAGAGAGAGAGAGAGAGAGAGAGCGAGCATGAGCAGGAAGGGGCAGAGAGAGAGGGGAGAATCCCAAGCACAGTCTGTGTTATTAGTGTGAAGCCCAACATAGATGTTTCTATTTGTTTTGTATCTTGAAAATGAAATTAAACTAAAATAAAGAATAGAAAATTCCAGGAGCCTAGAGAAAGTTTAAAGAAGGAGCAGTTATTCTCAGCATTCCAGATCATTCTTTAGCTGCCCTGTTGGCCTCACTCCTGGTTACAAGAAAAGCCAGTGCCTTCAACTCAGTGCAGCTGCCTGGTGACTTGGACCAGAATGTCTATACTATAGTAGTACACCCCAACATTTCGCACCCCACCCTTGCTGGTAGCTGCATCGGCCTTGCTGGATGACACAGTCACAGCAAGGAAATGGCAGACGTTTGCACAGCTCCTGCCATGAAGTGAAACTGGCATCTCCTTCTACTATTGGCTCATATTGGGAATGGGACCGCTGTTATTGATTAGGCCTCACAATGTTCCAAATCAGACCGATATTCCCCACACAGATACCTCATGAGGAGCAGCATACTCCCACCTCTACAAAGAAGAATTTAGACAAAGCACTGCAGATGTTTGTCGAAAGGCTCTTCTAATGAGCCTCACAAACCCAAGACATAGATGATAAAGGGGGTTAAAAAACACAAGATTTACTCTTAACTCTAGCCCAGCGAAAAAGAGCCTAACTTACAGTTAAAAAAAAACCCAAGAGCCCGACCTAAGTTACTGCTCATACCTTTGCTAATTGGTGCCACAAATACCTTCCCGTACGCTGATATCTATTATGAGGATGGGTAAGAGTAGTTGAAAGTTAAACTCATATACAAAAGCCGGCACATCCAGGGCCCCTATGGTGTTTACACCTTCAACATCAAATAACGAGGTTTACACAAGCACCTTACTAATCAGCCTAAATGCCTTCTTCCCTTTGTGAGCCTGTCTGAATCTTAGCATAGTTCATATACACAAATGTATTTGCTATCTGCTTCTCACTGAGAACATCCTATCTTCTTAGTTTAGTTGTAAGATTTACTACCGCTTTAAACAAATGTGTATGTTATCTGCTTTTCACTGAGAATACCCTATTATCCTATTATTTGTAAAAATTAACCACCTCACTGAAATTAGAGTAGTTCTGCAAAAATGCCACTGTAAAACTTGTTTCTGTACACTTATTAAAGCATCTTATCACTGAGATTTATTTGTAGTAAAAATTCCGCTTTTTGATGTCATGTTAACACTTGATCTATAAATAAAAACACAAAAACTGACAGAGCAGAGATGCCTGCCTGGTGGTCAGAAAGAAGCCAAGGCTCTCCCACTCCCTTTTCCCGTCATCGTCCATCCTTTCAGGGACCCCTGGACCTGCTGGAGCTGAACTCCTGCACACCCTCATCACTCCACCAGGATATCTTTTGTGCATTCCAGTCCTTCTGAGCCAAACACTAGTTAATTCATCCCATAGACAAACACACTCAGGATGTTTGCTAGAAATGCCTGGAGCCGCAATGGGACTCTGTGTTTGACAAAGCCAGGGAGGAGAACAGAATGTGTGTTTTGCAAAATGTGGGTTTTGGGAGATAGGAAAGGAAGAATAAAAGCAGGATGTGCTCCTCAGAGTCCCTTTCTACTTCCCAATGCCCAGAGTCTTGCACACAAGTGGGAACTGGCTTTTCTGTTAGGTGGGGTCAAGTTACAAGAAGAAAGGAGAGTAAAGGTGATTTGTAGGACCATTATATCTAGACAATATGTTAACTTTGCCACTATGCTGAAGATCTTATGGTACTTAACCAGTCAGGTGTTAGAAGTGCCAATATAAATAGATTTTAGAGTCTATCATAATTGGAAAATAGATGGGTGGCAGAATTTCAATGGAAAGAAAGACGTTACTCCATAAGTAGAGACAATAGGCAAGTGAAAATTCTGAATCAAGAAGAAGAAACAAAGAAACTGTTATGAAAAATAGACAACCATCAAGAAGAAGATAAAGAAGATAAAAAGCCCTAATAAGGAAAACAGACAAATGGGGCACCTAGGTGGCTCAGTCGGTTAAGCATCTGATTTTGACTCAGGTCATGATCTCATGGTTCATGAGTTCAAACCCCACAGTGGGCTCTGTGCTGATGGTTCAGAGCCTGGAAACTGCTTTGAAATCTGTGTCTCCCTCTCTCTCTCTGTCCCTGCCCCCCACCCCACACTCTGTCTCTCAAAAATAAACATTAAAAATAAGAAAAAGAAAAATAGACAAGCATGAATTGGCAACTCACAACAGAAAGAATAAATGCCCCAATAAATGTGAAAAATAATCAAAATACCATAGAACAAAGTGTGATTGGTTTTTTTTCCCTGAAATTTTGGCGTTTTTTTTTTTTAAGATCACCAATATTGATGAGGATATGACAAAAAGATAAACCCATTTTGTAGTGATAAGCACATATATCTGCACAAATTTCTAAGAGGATAGTTTGGAATTTTTATTAAAAATGTAAATAATGCTCAGTTCATATATTTTAGCAACACAATTCAACTCCCAAAAATAATTCCCATGGAATAATTAAAGTTTCATATAAAGATTAAATATAAATAAGTTAAGTGCACATGCACATGTCCACACGTGCATGAGTGAAAGAGGGGCAGGCGGAGAGAAAAGAGAGAATTCCAAGGAGGCTGTGTGCCAGTCTCCGGATGGAACTCATGAACTGTGGGATCATGACCTAAGCTGGTATCTAGAGACCAATGCTTAACCGACTGAGCTATCTAGGCATCTCCCCACCCCCCCCCGCCAACTTTAAATGGTGGTTATGCTATATTTTTTTAAATCACAAAAATCAACTTCCACTTCCTGCATGATGACATAACTGGTATTAATCGTTTCCTCCTGACATCAACAGGGGGAAAACTGAGTGTATATATGAAACAACTATTTGAAGACATTGAAAGGCAAGCAACATAGGACCAAGATCTTTGAAAGAAGAGTAAAAGAACAAGATGAGCCAGAAAATCACCACGGCTTTCTGTTTGATGGTACCTACTGCATTGCAGGTTGGGGGAACTGAAATTGAGGAAGGTGATATTCCAGAGGTGAGAGCACAGAGTTTAAAGTTCAAGGAGTCTGAAGCAGCTGAGATATGTGGCAAAGAATGCAGGAAGGTGGGAGTTATGCAAAGAGAGAACCCCATAAATCTGTACAGGGATCCCACTGACTTTGTCTGAACACTAAGGTCTGCCCTCGTGGACCGAGATTCTCTGAGCTCCCAAAGTAGTAGGTTGTATTTAAGTCTGATGAGCCACAGTGGAGACACCCCAAGGAACACTCGAGGAATTCTGTAGATGCCTCAGAAGGATCATGCCTTAGTAGTAGATCTGAGCCCACCCTGGGGTAAAGCCGGCCCCAGACACACCCTACCAAAACTTAAAAGCACATCTTAGAAAGATCAAGCACACTCACATATATCTCTACTACCTGTGAAAACAAAAGCTGACATCTTTTATTCTTTTATTCATTTTTTCCTAAATATTTATTTTATAGAGAGAGTGGCAGAGAGCAAGGTTAGAGAGAATCTCAAACAGGCTCCACACTGTCAGTGCAGAGTCCAACATGGGGCTTGATCCCCTGAACTGAGATTATGACCTGAGCCAAAGTCAAGGGTCAGAGGCTTAACCAACTGAGCCACCCAGGCAACCCCAAAACTAACATCTTTTCAGTGGAGCCAGTAAAAATCCAGATGTTCAATAAAGTAATGTTTACAAATTCTAGCATCTTAAAAAAGACACTAGATATGCAAAGAATTGTGCCAGTAACCAGGAGAAAAATTATGCAACAAAAATAGGCAAAAATGATAGAGATAGGATACAAGAGGTTTTAAAACAGCTATTATGTTCAAGGATTTAAAGAAAAATGACATAATGAGGAGAGAAAAGAAAGGTATAAAACTATTTTTAGATTTGGAAAAGGCAATATCTGAAATCAAAATTTCAGTAGATAGGCTTAACAGATTAGGCACTGACAAAGAAAAAAATTAGAAAAATTGAAAGCAGTGCAATAAAATTACCTAACTTGAAACCTAGAGATGATACAAGTCTGAAAAAATTAAAAATAGACTCATGATCTGGGAAACGATATCAAACTACAACACACGTAATGGTAGTCTCAGAGAAGAATTGAGGAAAAAGTCAGGTAAGAAGAAAAACTGAAGAAAGAGTACCTGATCTCTTTTCAAATGTGACGAAAATATAAACTACAGCTACATGGGTCTTACTCTGTCATAAGCAGGACAAACACAGAGAAAACCATACCAAGGTGCATCATAAGCAAACTACTGAAAACCAGGGACAAAGCAAAAATCTGAAAAGCAGCCAGAAAAGCTGCCTTTCATTTGACTCCATTCAGGAGAACAAAGCGAAGAATGATTCAGAGACAATGCAAGCCAGAAGACAAAAGCTTTCTCCAAATGCTAAAAGATAAACTGCCAAATTAAAGTTGTATATTAAGCAAAAATATTTTTCAAAAATGAAGGTAACTTTTTTGTTTTTTTCAGACAAAAACAGAGAGAATTTAATGCTGAAAGATTGGCAGCACCGAAGAAAAATCACAAGATGTTCTTTGGGATGACAGAATGTGAAACCAGATGGAAACAGGTCTACACACAAAAAAATAAAGACCACAGCAAATGTGGAACATGTTAGTAAATGTTAATATTTATAATATACACATAATAGATAATAGAGAAAAGAAATCAAAATATAAATGACAACTTAAAGTAAAAATTATCACAATGTATTGCAAGAAAAAACTTCTACAAAATAAAATAAAATGTATAACACTAATACAAAAGATGAAAGAGGAGAAATGTGTGTATTTTACTGTGTGTAATGGTTTTACATTATATGTGAAGTGAATTTAGTGGAAAGTAGAACATGATAAAGATGCTTAGTGTAGACTGCAAAGCAACCACTAAAGAAGAAGAAAAGTTGGGTCAGCTGGGTGGCTCAGTCGGTTAAGCTTCTGACTCTTGATCTCAGCTCAGGTCAAGATATCATAGTTTGTGAGATCAAGTCCTGTGTCTAGCTCTGTGCTGACAGTGCAGAGCCTGCCTGAAATTTTCTCTCTCCCTCTCACTCTGCCCTTCCCCTACTGGTGCTCTTTCTCTCCCAAAATTAAGAAATAAACTTTAAAAATGTTTTTTAAAAGAAACAAAATGGCATAGATAATAACCAGTAAAGGAGATAAAAAGGAATACTAAAAATACTCATTTAATTCAAAAGATGGCAGGGAAAGAAGAAAAAGGACAGAATGAGATGAATAGTAAACAAATAATAGTTTGATGGCCAAAGCATAGAAAAAGATATGCCAACGGTAATATAAAAAAGCTGGAATGGACATATTAATTCAGACAATGTAGACTGTGGAACAAGGACTATGTTGGATAAAAGGCTAGTGAAAGAATAAGGCATAAATTTCCTAAGTGTGTATTACAGATCTGAAACTACTGGAAGCAGAATAGACAAATACACAATTGTAGCTGAAGATTTCACTACTTCTAAGTAGTTGATATAATAATAGAATATTATATAATAACTCCATAGAAGACTGGAAGACACGACCTCATTGGCATTTTGAGAACACTATACTCAAAGATTTAAAAAATAAGTTTTATTTGTAAGTCCATAAAGACCACTCACCAAGATGAAACATATGCTGGTCCATAAAACATATTTTGGTAAAATATATCTACAGAACATGCTATCTCAGTACAACAGAATTAAATTAGGACTCAGTCACAACAATCTACCTAGAAAAACACCAAATTTTTGGAAATTAACATAGTTTAGAATAACCCACATGTCAAAATATTAGGAAATGTTTTGTACTGTGTGAGTGAAAACACAACATGTTGAAATGTGTAGCATGCACTTTAAAAATGCTAGAAGAAGTAGAAACCCACATAAAAAAATATGTAACATAGGATGAAGATCCAGATGACTGTGGGTTTGGTGATGACTTCTTACACACAGTACCAAAGGAACAATGCATGAAATAAATGCACAAGGTGGACGTCATTAAAATGAGAAACTTCTACTCTGTGAAAGTTATTATTTAGAGAAAGAAACAGGCCATAAACTGGGAGAAAATATTTATGAAACACACAGCTGATAAAGGATTGGTAACCAACCTATATGTAAAGAACTCTTAAAACTCAATATTTTGGGTTTTTACCAACAAAACTAAAAACAATTTGAAAAGACATATGCACCCTTGTGTTTACTGCGGTAATATTTATGGTAGCCAAATATGAAAGCAACCTGTGTTCATCAATAGATATATGGATACTGAAGATGTGGTTATATACACAGTGGAATATTACTCCTCCATAAAAAAAAAAAAAAAGAAATCTAGCCATTCGGGACAGCATGGGTAGATCTCGAAGGTATTATCCTAAGTGAAATAAGTCAGAGAGAGAAAGATGAGTAGCCTATGATTTCACCTATATGTGGAATTTAAAAACAAAATAAATACAAAGTAAATAAAAAAGCAAATGAACAAACGAAACAGAAACAGACTCAGAAACACAGAGGACAAACTGGTGTTCCCACAATTTAAGAGGATTAAAAGGTACAAACTCCCAGTTATAAAGAAGTTACAAGGATGGAAAGTATGGCATAGTGAATATAGTCGATAATATTGTAATAGTTTTATATGAGGAGAGATGGTAACTATCCATATATCATGATGAACACTGCACAGTATATAGAATTGTCAAATTACTGTTATACACCAGAAATGAATATAACATTATATAAAAAAGAAATGCAACAATAAGAAAACAAAATACCCAATTAAAAAATGGGTGAAAGACCTGAACAGACAACTCACTGAAGAAGATATCAGAGAGCAAATAAATATATGACAAGTTGCTCAACATCACATGTTATTAGGGAATTTCAAATTAAAACAGCAATGAAATATGACTGTACACTTATTAGAAAGGCTAAAATCCAAAGCATGGACAGCATCAAATGCTGTATGTGGAAGAAGAGGACCTCTCATTCACTTGCTGGTGGGAATCCAGAATGGTACAGCCACTTTGAAAGACAGTTTGTCAGTTTCTTACAAAACTAAATGTACCATCACCACATGACCTAGCAATTACATTTCTAGTTACTTACCCATATGATTTGAAAACTTTTATCTACATAAAAACTTGCACATATATGTTTATTGAAGCTTATTCATAATAAACAAAATTTAAAAGCATCCAAGATGTCCTTCAGCAGGTGAATGGATAAACTGTAATATACCCACACAATGGAATATTATTCAGTGATTAAAAAAAAAGTTATGCCACAAAAGAGAGGCAGAAAAATACATTTTTCAAGTGAAAGAAGCTAATATGAAAAGGCTACCTACTGTATGAGTCCAATTACATTGAATCCTAAAAAAAGACAAAACTACAGAGTAAAAAGATCAGTAGTTATCAGGTGCTTTGAAAAGGAAAAGGGCAGAATGAAAAGGCAGAACACAGGGGATGTTTAGGGCAGTGAAATTATTCTCCGTGATACTCTAGTGGTGGATACATGTCACTACACATTTGTCACCATCCACAGAATACACAACACAAAAGATGTGTATTGATATTGGCTTGTCAGTTTTAACATATGCACCACAATAATGCAAGATGTCAATAATAGGGCAGAATAGGGAGGAGGTGATAAGGGCATATATGAAGCCTTTCTGTATTTTCTTTACATACTTATGTAAACCCAAAATTAATCTAAAAATTAAGTTTATTAATTTAAAAAATGCTACAAGAAAAATTAAATACTTACATTAGAAAAGAGGGAAGGTTACAAAACAGTGATTTAAACTTCTGTCTTGAGAACCCAGGAAGGAAAAGCAAAGTAAACCCAAAATAAATAGAAGGGAATAATAAGGATAATGGGAAATCAGTGAAACATGTAAGAATCAAATAAAGAAGATAAATGAAAGCAAAATGTTTTCCTTTAAGACATCATTTTGATTGATAAGCCTCAAGCTAGACTAACCAAGAAAGGAAGAAGGAAATTATACATTATCATTATCAAAAATGATTGAGAGCATCATTTGATATACTATGGAATTGAAATGAAATTAAGGGAATATTATGAATTACTTCATATCAATAGATCTGAAATTCAGTTGATGTTGGAAAATTCTCTCAAAGAGACAAATTGACAAAACAAATACTTTTTAAATTAAAGTGAATAAATTTGTAATCACAAGCCTTTCTCTGAAGAGTTTTTCAGTTCAGATGACTTCACTGGTGAAAAATAACAAGGTTTTAAAGAAGAAATAATATAAATTTTACATACTCTGCTTAAAAAAAAGAGGAGAAGAAAAACTCTCCAAACCAATTTATGAGACCAGCATTAACTTGATATTCAAATCAGATAGAGTAATGGTAAAAATCACCATAAACAAACCATTAGCAAATCAAATCCAGAAATACATAAAAAGTAAGCCACATTATGAGTAGGTAGATTTCATCCCAGGAATGTAAGGTTGGTTTAAAATTCAAAAAGCAGTTAGTGTAATTTACCATATTAACAGGATAAATGGGAAAAGAAATAAAAGCATATCAACAGAAGTGGAATTTGACAAAATTCAATATCCATTAATTATAAAAATTCTTGCAAAACTAAAGATAGATGAGAATTTTCTCAACCTGATACAGGGCTTCTGTGAAAAACCCACAGCTAACTTCATATCTAGATCTGGAATAAGCAAGGATCTCTTTCAGCACTCATTTAAAATTGTACTGGGGGTCTAAGCCATTGCAATGAGCCAAGAAAGAGAAATAAAAGGCACATGGATTGTAAAAGAGCAAGTTAAACAGTTTCTATAGTCAACATGATTTTTTTTTACCACTGAAAATCCCAAGGCATCTAAAAACAATAATTAGATTTAATAAGTGAATTTATCAAGGTTGAAGGATGTAAGATTAACATTCAAACATTAATTGCTTTTCTGTATGTTAGGGGTAAACAATATGGAGTCTAGTTACAATAGACTAAAATGTGCAATAATTAAGAATAAATTGAATAGGGGAGCCTGGGTGACTCACTTGGTTAAGCATCCAACTTTGGCTCTGGTCATGATTTCACAGTTCGTGGGTTTGAGCCCCATGTTGGGCTCTGTGCTAACAGCTCAGAGCCTGGAGCCTGCTTTGGATTCTGTGTCTCCTTCTCTCTCTCTGCCCCTCTCCCACTTGTGCTCTCTCTATTTTTCAAAAATAAAGAAACATTTTTAAAAGTTCCAGGGGCACCCGAGTGGTTCAGTGACTTAAACGTCTGACTTTGGCTCAGGTCATGATCTCACAGTTCATGGGTTCGACCCCTGTGTCAGGCTCTGTGCTGACATCTAACTCAGAGCCTGGACCCTGTCTTTGGATTCTGTGTCTCCTTCTCTCTCTGACTCTCTTCTGCTCATGCATTCTCTCTCTCTCTTTCTCAAAAATAAATAAAAACATTAAAAGAATTTTTTTAAGTTTTATTTATAAAAAAGTATAAGTTGAACATAAGTTGTTCAAGACTGCTATGCTCAACTACACAATATTACTGATTGGAATTAAGTATTGCTGACATCAATAAATGGAATGATATATAATATTCAATAATTGGAAGTTTCAGTATCGTTAAAACATCCATTATTCCAAAATTGATCTCTGGATTTCAGTGCAATCCCAATCAAATTCTCTACAGGCTTAGTTGTGAAAATGAACAATCTAATTCTAAAATTATATTAAAATGTAAAAATCTATTAGAATCCCAAAATTTTGAAAAAGGAGGAGTTCCAGCATCCTACAGTTAACTATATAGTTATGTAACTATAAAACTGCAGTTTGACAGTGTGACATTAACATATGCACAAACATATACATCAATGGAATATAATAGTCTATAAATAGGTCTTCATGTATTGCTCTATAGGTTTTCATCAAAGTTAATTTAATGGGGGTGGGTGGAATGAATGGAAAGATTTTTCAAAAATAGTAATAGAACAACTTGATATCTATATGGAAAAAGAATAATCCTTAACCTCCACCTCATACCATTTGTAAAAAGTAACTTGAAGGGCATCAGAGAACTGGTTGTAAGAGCCAAAGCTGTTTAACTTCTAGATGAACAAACCTTAAGATAGTATTCCGTTTACCTGCTGCTGTGTAACAAACCGCCCACAAACAGTATCTAAAAATAAGTTTACATTTTGCCCATAAGTCGGCAGTTTCAGCAGGATGGTTCATCTCTCCTTCACACATCAGTCTGGGATCACTGAACTGGACTGGAGTATCCCATGGCCAGCTGATGGTAACTATCAGTGAGGAGCTCAACCACAGGTGACATCTAGTGGCCTCTGTCCCAAACAGGGGCTTCTCCAAGGGCAGCTTCAGCTTTCTTATAACATGGTGAGTGATTTCAAAAGCTATTATTTCAAGAGACATAAAATGGAACTGCTAGTCCCTTAAAGCCACAGCCGAGTGTAACTTCTGCCATACTGTATTGGCCAAGCAGTAATAGAGCTAGTGCAGATTCATGAAGAGGAAATATAGGCTCTTCCTATTGATCAGAAGAAAGTCAAAGAATTTGCTCACATTTAAAGTACCACAAATGAGCAAAAGTTTCTTATCTAAGACACAAAAGGCACTAATGATATAAAGGAAAGTTGATAAATTGTATTTTATTAAAGTTATAAACTTATTCACTTCTTGCAATGTCAAAGGCAGTGACATCGCCAACACGCTGAAAGAGGTTGTTCCTGAGTCCACTCTCCTTCACAAGTAACTGCTATACAGAATCAAGCACTACTGAGAGAATCCTTGAACACGAGAATGAGGCTGAAGCACCTCCGTGCACCACAGAGACCAAGAGAGACTGCACTGGAAGGGTACATTAGTGACTACATTGACCACAATTCCCCTCCCTCAGACAAGCACAACACTGCACCTTATGGAGAGGTCTACCCTGAACCTCCAATTGATCCTGTGGGAAAAGAGAACCTGGCAGGGGAGATCAACCAGCATCTCCTGCATTGGCATCACTCTGTGAAAGTCCCTATTCTGATCTCACACCGTGGGGATTGCAGGGAATCTGTGGGGCTCACCACTGGAAGTCTGACTCTAATGAAAAAGGGAGGCAGGGCTTCCTGAAACCAACACATGGATCTTAGCAGACTGAGTTCACACAGTAGCACCCAAGTAGTGATCCAAATCAGCTGTTTTGCTCATCTGCACAATCAAGTTAAGTACATATTCTGGCCAGGAAACTTAGTGGGGTGCAGATCTGCCTGATTTAGATCCCCTAACCAGGAGTTCTGCAGACCCTAGTGCCTGGTTTCCCATACCTCCCACCCTCAAATGCTGAATCACACTCTACCAAGGGAGTGTCTCCTGGCCCATCTGACCAGAAAAGCTGGTGACAACTCCTGGAAGCTGTGTGGCCCAGCATCCCTCCAATGGTTAAAAAAAAATTTTTTTTTTACAGTAGTAGAAAAATCAATCCTGCACTTTCTGTAAAACTACAAAAGGTCCTGAATAACCAGAAATCCAGAGAAATAAATACAAAGCAGAAGGTATTACACTTCCTGATTTCAAGCTATACTTTAAAGCTAAAGTCATCAAAAGTAACAAGTGGGTCTATCAAACTAAAATACTTTGCATGGCAAAAAATAAATGATCAATAAAGTGAAAAGACAACCTATGAATTGGGAACAAAATACATGCCAGCTGTTAAAGCACTCATACAGCTCAATAGCAAAACACTGAATAACTTAATTAAAAATGGGCAAAGGACTAGTAGACATTTCTCTAAAGAAAATATATAAAAGTGAACAAATCAATGGAAAGATGCCTAACATCATTAATCATCAGGGAAATGCAAATTAAAACCACAGTGAGATATCACCTCTCACTTGTTTAGAATGCACATCATCAAAAAGACAAAAGATAACAAACGCCTGCATGGATTTAGAAAAAAAAGGAAACTTTGCCCACTGTTGGTAGGCATGTAAATTGGAATAGCCACTGTGGCTATTTGAGGATCCTCAAAAATTAAAAATAGAAATACCATATGATTCCCAGCAATTCTACTTCTGGGAATATATCTGAAGAAAATAAAAACACTAGTTCAAAAAGATGCTTATGCCCTGATGTTCATAGCAAAATTATTTGCAGTAGCCAAGCCATGGTGAACTGATAAAGAAATTGGTATATATATATACATATATGCATAGTGGTTGAATAACTTCATTGTATATTAGTCATTCATAAAATAATGAAGACCTCCTACCATCTGTAATAACATGGATGGACCTTGATGGCATTATTCTAAGTGAAATAAGCCAGAGAATGACAAATACTATATGATCTCACTATCATGTAGAATCTAAAATCAAACAAATACCCATTCCTGAAAAGAAAGCCAAAAAAGCAAAAAAAAAAAAAAAAAAAAACCCCAACAAAAACAACACAAACTCTTAAAAAAAAAGATCTGACTTGTGGTTATCAGAAATGGAGGGCTGGAGGTGAGAAAAGTTATATGAAATTGGCCAAAATGTATAAACTTCAGTTATAAAATGAGTAAGTCCTAAGTATGTGAGGTCCCATCTGATGCCTACTGCGCTCCCACTGCTGATGGTGGAGAGGACACAGTTGTTAAGAAAGTAAATCCTAAGGGTTCTCATCACAAGGAAAAGATAGAAATTAGCTGAACCTGTTGTGATCATTTCACAATATATGTGCATCAAACCATCATGCTCCATGCCTTACAACTTACTCAGTGATGTATGCCAATAATTTTTCAAAAATAAAAATAAAGAAAAATAAATTAATTTCTCAAATAAAAAGAAAATATATAAGTATTATATTCAGATTGTTTTTTGCTTAAAAAAGAAAGAATAAAAGGTAAATGAAAATCTGGGAGTAAATATTCAAAATGCATATATCCAATGAAGGACTTGTACTGAAATATATAAAGAACACTTACAATTCAATTTATAGTGCTAAATAATAACAGATTCTTCACAAAAGAATATGTATGAATGGCCACTGAGTACATGGGATAAAGCTCTAAGTCACTAATAGTCAGGGAAATAAAAATTAAAACCACAATGAATAAAATTTAAAATACGGGCAATAATAGCTGTTGGTGAAGAGGTGGAGTGACTGGAACACTCATGCATCCCCAGAGGAAGCATGTAATGCGACAGCTGTGTTTAAAAATGATAAAAAATGCATGTGTATAAAAGATAAAATCCATGTAATATCCCATTAAAAATATTTTTTATAAGTAAGAGAATAATAAATGATGGAAGAACTGGAAGACAAGAAAACTGGTATGTACTTATCTGTACAGAATTTGGTAGAAAGTTTAGGAGGTTTTAATCACGGCATCTGCTATAAGAACCTATTGTCAGGCAAGTCGTATCCAAAGAATATCATCCCCCATCCCTGTGTGAACAGGGACTTCTCTCTCCAATTGCTTTCTTTTCCTCTCTCTAGCCTGACTCAGTGAAACAGTGTTTCCAAAACCTTACCTCTTTCTGTGCCATTGGTGTTTCATAATTGATGCACCATTCATCTGCGTATAACACAAACCGGATATAATCGTGCTACTGGTTGGTGACGGATCCATGTGGTCCTGGTCCCAGGACTATCTGAATTTTAACAAACAATGCCATGGACATTAAAAAGCACAAAATATATCTTTCAAAAAATGTTCAGTTACTTTCTTAAATCCATGGGGATGACATCTTGGCATTGATTATGGCGGTGGTTCTAAACTCTACCTGACATTTCCTTTGCGTGCGATGAAAGTGGTCAGATATTCTAACTAGAGTATGACTTCACTTGCTTGAGAGAATTGTACTATAAATCTCATAGTGAGAAAGGACCATCAGAGATGGTCCAGAGATGGACTTTGAGAGAAGTAGGAGAATATCATGTAAGGTTCTAGGACTAGGACCAAATCTAGTAAAGAAATACAGTTTAGGTCAATTCTAACCCATTCAAGAGAACTAGTGTTAAAACCACCTTCACAGGAGAAAATAAACCACTTGGAACATTATTTCTTCTTAGTCTATCTTATTTCATTTTTTCCTTGTTCAAAAATTACCCAGTTTTGTGAATTTTGCAGTTTTAAACTTTTAAATAACTATTGACGATCAGTCTTCCCAATCTTTGCTATTGTTTTGGAGAAAATGAGGAATCAATCCACATAATTTTTTGACCAGAAATTCATGCATGATTCTAGGATGCTGAGCATACTATTTTGAAAGACATCAATGTAGCTAATTCTTATGCCATTATATAGATGATCTCATCACAATTTATTCATTTGTTATTTCTTCTTTACCCTTCTCTGATATGACTAACACTGTGCTGGGCACTGTGATAAACACTGGAAATACAAGTGAATAATGTAAGACCTCTGTCTTCAGTGAGTTGACATGTAATGCGCAGTAACGTCCATGCTATCTTTGGAATAGGCACAAACTAAACACATCTGGTGTGAGGTACTCAGTGGAAGGTTTTGCAGGGAAGATATTTGAAGAATAAGCTAGAGAACTTCAAACAGAAAAGGAATGAGAAGGATTTTCAATGCAAGAATAAAGCAGGTAAAACATTAGTTTCTGACAATTTCCTTGTCAACTATTAGGAATGGGTTATGTGTTCACTCAGGAAACAGGTAAAGATTTACTGGATTTGAAAAAGGTTACAGTTTTTACAAAGTTACAGGTTTTACATTTCCATCTGTAGGATTACATTAGATAGGACAAAAGACATTTATGGGTCTTTTGTTTTTTCATTTTCAATCACTAGAGCAAATATATTTTTAGCTCGCAGTGGTGGTGAAGATGCAATCCAGGCGGATCACCTTTCCAGGGTAAAACAACAACAACTGTCTCCTAACTATTTAATACATTGTAAGCAATTTCCTCTAAGATGGAAACTTTAGAGAAGATTGACCTCTGGTTTGAGGGGAAATACCTAACCCTTGAAATAACTTTTTCACTTAGGCAAATAAAAACTAAGTTCCTATTTCTTTTCATAGAAGACCTGACCCAATGAAATACTCCAAATATTAATGACTCATCTTGAAAAGGGGACTGTTTTGTAAAGAAACACAAAATGGGTATCCCTTTTAATTGGCCCACATTTTTGTGGGTCATATTTGTGACTGGATACTTTCCCCTACATTGAGTTTTGTAAGGAACGTGTGGTTCACAGTAACTGCGGTGATCTTAGTGCCATTTTTGTTTCAGAGGATATACAAGCGGGGATAGAGAAAATTCTGAGAAAGACTTGAAAGGGTTGATAAGACCATAGGAGAAGGAAGACTTCAAAAAGGGAATGATCTGGAATTTTCTCAGCACAATGTTGAAGGCATTGTGAAATTACAGACTTGGTTTCGTTTGCAATTCAGTAATTACAACCCTGTAGCAGGGTGTCTGGTGCAACCAAAGGAATCTGGTGAAGGGCGGAGCAAGAGCTCAGGGCCAGGGCTCACTGCAGCAAAACTGGTTTAAGAAACGTTTCAGTGGTCCGCAGTGATAAACTCTCCAGTTCTCCCAAAATGCAACAGTGGCCTTCAGTGATTCATTTTCATTTATTTTTTATTTATGTATTTAAAAACTTTTAAAAATGTTTATTCATTTTTGAGAGAGAGAGAGAGAGAGAGAGAGAGAGAGAGAGAGAGAGAGAGAGAGAGAGAGAGAGAGAGGGAGGGGGGGGGAGGGGCAGAGAGAGAGGAAGACACAAAATCCAAAGCAGGCTCCAGACTCCGAGCTGTCAGCCCAGAGCCCAAAGCGGGACTCAAACCCACAAATGGTGAGATCAGACCTGATGTCAGATACCCAACTGAATGAGCTACCCAGATGCCCCCATTTTCATTTTAAATGAGAGAAAAGGATTTCTACTTACAAACTTAAACAATAATTTTGAAAGGATGAAATTGGTCAAACACTGTGTTAAGCATGCTGGGGGCTTGGACCACCAAGACTTGGTGATTAAAGTGAAGTAAGACCTCATAGACTGGTTAATTTTGTGCTATTTTTATTGTAGCTGAAAATAGCACTAATTGTGTATATTACACATAATATATTAATAATAGCTTATATGATATATAATATACTGTGAACTATTATTTTATATCTGATGGTAAGTAAATGTCATTTTAATAATGATGATAAGGCAAAATTAGTTAAAACTTGGTTGGTGTTATTGGCAAAGACATTAGGTGTACTTTATTGTGTAAATCATTTTACAATTTTTATATTTGACCAAATGATATCATTTTTGTGAGGATGAGACAGATATTTTACCTTAATCATCTAAAAGCAAAGCATTCGCTCTTGACATTATCCCATTATTCATGAGATGAGTTAACCTCAATTCTAAAACACCACAGAAAGGGCAAAAGTACATGGAACTTTATTGAAATTCATGCTTACTCTATTTATAAATTCAGTGCAAAATTCAGCATAGACACCTACTTAGACTTCAGATGCATTTATTCCATCCAACTTAGGCGTGGTTAGTAAGATAAAAATAAAAAGTGATATAATAATGTTAGCAACAGCTGTGGGTTCTGAGTTTTCTATCCAATTGACTTTGGATTGGATACGAGGAAGCATGCATAACACTGAGATCATATAAAAATACACAGGATTAAGATCCTGAACAACGAAGTCCTTTTCCAACTTCCTGTGGTCATGTGCTCCGTTGTCAGCTTTCATCTCTTCCTCTTCCTTTTCCATTATCATCCACCCTAATACATTAGTGGATAACATTATTTGCAGCAGCCCATGGCTTATACATTGACATTAATAACAGCACTTTGCAGTCATACTGCAGAGCTGAATTTATATACTTGGATAGAGAGAAGGTATGACACATTTAGCACTTATTAGGTGCCAGATTTTACAGTGTGTAAGAAACATATTTTCCCATTTTACACAGAAGTCTTCAGAGAGGTTAAATTGCTCAGTGATACATAGCTGGTAAGTTCTGATAAATAAGAGATTTAAAAAAAAGTCATTTTGCTGGGGTGCTGGGTGGCTTAGTCAGTTGAGCATCCTGACTCTTGATTTTGGCTCAGGTCATGATCCCAGAGTTGTGGGATCAAGCCCTAAGTGTGGCTCTGTCCTGAGCATGGAGCCTGCTTAAGATTCTCCCTTCCTTTATCCCCCCCTCTCTCCCCCTTCTGCCTCTCTCTCTCTCTCTCAAATAAATTTAAAAAAAGAAAGAAAAAAGTCATCTGCCTAATTGTACAGCCTGGGCATTGCCTTTTACATTGCCCAGATTTCTATGGGATTTCAATGGCTAGACCAATCTACACACTATCCTACATTCTATCAATGGTGGCAAACAACGTTAGTCAGAAAGAAACTACAATAGTCCCCTCATCTGTGATTTTGACCCATGGTCAACCATGGTCAGAAGCAGATGATCCTTCTTCTGATGTACTTTCAAAAAAACATCAGCAGCCTAAGACTATGTAACTATGCCTACATCATTCACACCACTTCATTTACTCATGTAGCCATGTTGTCATTTCACATCATCACAAGATAAAGAAGTACAGTGCAGTAAGCTATTTTGAGAGAAAGACCACATTCACATAACTTTTTTATAGTATTCTGTTATAATTGTATTTTATTACCAGTTATTGTTGTTAATCTCTTATTGTGCCTAATTTATAAATTAAACTTTATCATAAGTATCTATAATTAAGAAAATACAGGGTCTATACAGGATTTGGTACTATTGGCATCTTCAGACCCCCCACATGGGGGTCTTGGAATATATGCCTTGTGGATAAGGGGGAATGACTCTTATGTGAAATAGATTCAATGCCTATTGCAAACTCGTATGCACAGAACTGCTTTGAAATGCAAGGAAGGACTATGCATTGTTGGGAGTAGAGTTTAAAGAGGGTCATGTCTAACATTATAGATGGGCTCTGAGTGCAAGTTCAATACTATAGATTATGACTCAATGTACCAGGTGGGTTTTCAGTATAGTATATGTAACTTCCCAAAGCATTTTCACCTATGTTATGTTTTATTTCTCATAACAATCATGACACCTAGGTAGGACAATTTATTTATTTCATTTTATCATTGACAATACTGGAATTCAGTATTGTCTGTTTTTGGATATCAGGATAACTCTGGCCTCATAAAATTGTTTGGAGAGTTTTTCTTCCCCATGTTTTTAAAAGAGTATATGTAAAAATTATATTATTTTTTTCTTTAAAACCTTTCTAGTTTCCCCCAGTGAGGTCATCTGAACTGAGAAACATTTTGAAATTCAGAAAATTATACATCCAATTAGTGAGCAGCTTTTCTCATATTTCCATACAAGTTATTTCTATTATGTTATAGGATTCTTATATTTATGGTCTGGGCATTAAATGGGAATAGAATTTTTTGCTCTTTGTCCATCTTGTTTAAGAGAGATGAGAAGTTGGCTAAGATATGCTTTGAGCTGAATAAACCTTTTTACTTAATACAGAATTCTTTTGCTTTTTCCTTTTTCCCTTTTTTTTTTTAAAAATCACCACTGCCAAAAGAAGATGCCTGGTTGGCCCTGGGTGTTTCTCTTAGCTGGTATTACCAGATCCTACCTTTGATCAGGAAGCATATATACCAATCTACTAAAGTGAATACCTAATAGAAGTATTACAGGAAGAAGGTACTGGCATGTTGATGCATTATTTTGTTAGGTGTTTGCTTCATTTCACCTTCCTCATGAGTGGTTTCCAGATCAGTGATTAGGTTTATCATTCCCATTCTATAAATATAGAAGGAAGGATTTGAAGGATGAAGTGATTACCCAAAGCCATGTAGCCTGGTGTTGCAGGACCTAAGTCTGCCTGTCATCAAAGCTTATGATCTTTCTGGATCAACTTGAAACTTAGGGTACTTATGTGACTTGCTTACCCTTCTTCTCTACCCTTCCTTAATGTCACATTCAGTGACCTCCCAATGCTCTGAAATTGCTTTGAACTTGCTCCTCTTTGTAAGGACATATTTTGTTGCCCTGAAATATACTTCTCACTGCCTTTTGAAATCCCATTTGTCTTTGAGGTCCAGCTGAAATTTTGTCTCTTTGAGAAAAGCCTTGAGGAAACTAAAACAGTAAGTGAGATTTGCCTCCTCTCGGCTGAACTTGGTTGTGTGATTTGATGGTCATGTGTTGTCTGCTGCTGTTAATTATATTTTCATTTTTAGTTCGTTTTTGAGGGCAAGAATCATACCTATTAAATTTTATCTCAATGATAAGCAGAGTGGCACAGAGTAGATGTTCAATAAACACTGTTTAATCTCTAGAGGAGCGTGGTTAGGGAACAGGTCAGATGGCCCAAATATATAAGACCAGACTTGACTGACAAGCAGTGGGATGTCATTTTAAGCATCACCCACTGAACTAAAAATGTTGTCAAATGGAGGTGTCTCCCATCTTGCTTGAGTACTGTAGTACTGATGGTTTATTTTAGTCCATTCATTGTATTCTCATGTGGGTATTTATAAAGCCCCCCACATTTCTATTTTTAAAAAGTAAGGTAACCTTTTTTCCTTTCTATTTTTGTTAACACTATTTATTTGCTCACTATACTTTTATTTCCTTTCCATTGAGTACTAAAGCAATTGCCAATTCAGTGCCTGTCAAAAACAATAACAAGTGGACCCAGTCGGAACTGATGAGCTTTTATGGGGTTTTTGCAAATCCTCCTGGTGCAGATTTAAGACATGAATATTTCAGGCTCTGTTTCACAGGAAATCAAAAACTAGTCTTCTAAATCTAGGGCTGAAAATGGAATTTTCTGCCAGTAAATAAAGGTAAACTCCCTCCCTTTGCCTGCTTGCCACCTCCCAGAATGTGAAATATAATATGTGTTTAATATTTTTTGGTTAGGTGAAGTGCAGAAACCTGAGATTTTTGTAAGTGATCTGCTGAATGTCACATCTACTGAAGATATGACGTACTCTCAAAGTTCCTTTTCTTCTTTCTTATCTCTTTGTAGATAGATTTTACTAATGAAGCTTAGGGCTGGAGGGTAACCACCCACTTTTGACAGGTCACTCTAGGCATACGGAATGAAGCCAGTGGTTCAATTACCAAAGTGGAAATGTGTCTGATTAGACTCATTTCACTTTCAAGGTCCTCAATCATCTTGGATAACTTATGACGTATTGCAGTTGGAATCTCAGAGTTTCCAAAGGTTAAAAGCACTGATGATGTTCAATTAAAACTTCTCATGCTTTAAAAATTGAATGAACCAAAAATTAAGCATCTTACAGCGATGCAGTAGCATTAACTTAGAAATTAAGCTGAGGAAGCTAATTTAAGCTTCCCAATAATCTTGAATCTGCTGCCTATTGAGGATGAACCTGAAATTTACAAGTTCAGTTAACAAATTAATACAAAGAAATTTGGAATTGTTTCTAGTTCACCAGTGTTCCTAGGAAAAGTTAATTATTATGTGACACTTAAATGATATTTTTATTATTGGTAAGTACTTTTATATCCATTATCTCACTCAATGCATTGTAATTGAATGTTGGATCTTATTTATTAAAGTGGAAATGAAATAACATTTTCATTAGATTTGTAAGACCAAATTTTAAGGAATATATCAATTGAAAATGATCTAACACATTGCTGTGGTGAAATTTTACTTGGATCCTCAACTTTCATAAAGCAGAAGTTCATGTAGACAATAGTCTAACACAAAGTTAAATCCAAAACACATTTAGAGGGATCTTTTTTCATCATTTAAGTACAATTAATTAGTTTGCTGTAATGTAAATTCTAATGTTTTAGTGACTTGGCGTATAGCTGCCCATGAGGTTGTTCCTGATCAGCTGCCCTTCATTTTGGGCAGTCATTCAAGGATCCAGTTTCCTTCCACCTGTGGCTTTGCCATCCTCTAAGGCCTCAGATCACTTTGCATTAAGCTGGTGTATGGGTGAATAAGAAGGCAAAGAAGGCCCATTTACTCCTTAACCCCACTGGCCAGATCATTTCCTCTCCCAGCCCATAATTAAGATCTAGAACATGTACACATTCCGGGTGTCCCAGCTAACCCATAGATGCCATGTTTTATATGATATTATTTTATTATTTTTTTAATATTTATTTTTCAGAGAGAGAGAGAGAGAGAGAGAGAGAGAGTCTGAGCAGGGAAGAGGCAGAGAGAGACGAGACACCGAATTGGAAATTGGAAGCAGCCTCCAGGCTTTGAGCTGTCAGCACAGAGCCCTATGCGGGCTCGAACTCATGGACCTTGAGATCATGACCTAAGGTGAAGTCAGATGCTTAACTGATTGAACCATCCAGGTGCCCCTGGCATATTTTACTTTTAGAGTAACTTAAAAAATATTTTTTGTTACACATATACCTCTGTCAGATATCTGAAACTTTCTCAACTAGAATCAATTTTTGAAAATTTGACTTGAAATTATGGTTGGTAATGAGAACTATGGACCCAGAAGAAAATCAAAGACCAACATGATGCTAGGGACATATTGATGTAATGAAATATAAGAGTATGACTTTGATTCAAAAAGGCAGGCTGACCCCAAACATTATTAAAGAGATAGTAAAAAATTAAGACAACAAACAGCAAACAGAGACAAAACAAAACAAAGTGGAATCATCTAACATAGAGTTTGGGTTGCCAGAGGCCCGCTCTGGCTGGTCCAGGGCTCCCTGAAAGGGTAGCAGTGGACGGGAACAATGGAGAGACACTCACGCAGTTTCTCAATTGGTCCAGTCTGACATCGTCTTATCCTCTATATTTCTCCTATCATCTCCTATTATCTCCTGTCTCGCCAGGTCTTGGGTCTTTATTTATAGATTTATGACATCAAAAGGTAGAATTTTTACAAATAATTCTCAGTGATAAAGATGCTTTGAAAAGGGTGCAGAAACAGGTTTTACAGAGGCATTTCTTCAGAAGTATTCTAATTACAATGAGGTAATTTACACATCATAGGATAACAGGATATTCTCAGGGAAAAGCAGATAACATACACATTTGTTTGAACCGGTAGTAAATCTTACAACTAAGAAGACCGCAGGATGTTTTCAGTGAGAAGCAGATAGCAAACACATTTTATAACAATGATGCTAAAATTCAGTCATAGACAGGGCTAGGAGGCATTCCATTTGGCTCACAAGAGGAAGAATACATTTGTGATGGTTAGTAAGTAAACCTTTTGTCAACCATGTTCTTTGATGTTGAAGGTGTAAGCCCCATAGGCTCCCTAGATGAGCCGGCCTTTGCATATGAGTTTAAGTTGTAACTACTCTTACCCATCCTCACAATGGGCACTAAATTAGCATATGTATGTGCAGTAACTTGTGCCTGGCTCTTGTTTGTTTCTATTTCCTAAATTAGGCTTTCTCTCCTGGCCAGGGTAAACATTACCTTTTAATCTCCTTCATTTTCATGTCTTAAGTTTGTGAGGCTCAATAGAAGAGCCTTTCGACAAACATCTGCAGTGCTTTGTTTAATTTCCTCTTCATAGAGGTGGGAATATGCTTCCTCCCATGAGGTTTCTGGGGAATATTCGTCTGATTTGGAACATTGAGAGGCCTAATCAATAGCAACAGGCTTAATTTTACATGAGCAGTAGTAGCAGAAGGAGATGCCAGCTTCCGTCACCTGTGGTAGGAGCTGTGCTACGTCTACCATTTCCTTACTGTGACCATGTCATCCAGCAAGGCCAGTGCAGCTCCCAGCATTGGGTGGTGGATTGTTGGTAGAGAAGATATTTCAACAATTCTGTGGAAGATGGAGAGAAGGTAGAGGATACATGGCCAATGAAGCAGGGTGAAAAAATTGGGATCTGAGATGTTATGGAGATGATGGGCTCAATGGAGGCCGGAGCGGCTCTCCTTTGCAGAGCTATTGAACAGTGGGTCTCAAAGTGAGGTTCTCAGATCCTCAGCATCATTGTCATATGTGCACTTGATACATCAATGCTACCTCTGGGTTCTGCTCAGATCTATTGAAGCTCCCGGCGGGTGGGGGCAGTCTGACTCGCAGTACTGCTAAATAAAGAATTACACACTTCTGAGTCTCAGCCACCTGCTAATGGCTCTAAAGTGTAGCCTGATGGTGGATTTTTGGCTTACGTGAACAGATCATTAAATCAGCATGAGGGAAGTTTGGAATATTACAGTAAAAGGCAAAGAAAAACTAATTTTAAAAAGTGACCCAAGCGGAATTAAGATAATTCAGCTCTGGATCTATGAAATAACTCAGCGCTCTCAGAGAGATTTAAGAAGATATCCTTTCGGGGCACCTGGGTTGCTCAGTTGGTTGAGCATCCAACTTCAGCTCAGGTCATAATCTCACCACTCATGGATTCAAGCCCTGTGTCAGGCTCTGTGCTGATAGCTTAGAATCTGGGGCCTGCTTGTGATTCTGTGTCTCCCTCTCTCTATCTGCCCCTCTCCCGCTCCCAATGTTTCTTTCTCTCAAAAATAAATAAATATTTAAAAAAAAGATATTCTTTCTACAAATAAGATCAGATGAACCTTGAAAAATTGGTAAGAGACAAAGAATTAGAGTTCTGCAATACAACAGTAAAAGTACATTAATTCCAATTTGTAATTGAAATAGAAGTTTTGTGAAATTTTACTAGCTACCAAAAAATGACAAATAGAAAGAGAAGATAAATGAAAAAAATGAGAGACATAAAGGATGGAAACTGAAGGTAAACATTTGATAATGTAATGCCCAGAACTCGGGAGACCCCCAGAAATGAACCACCAGAGTCCAGAGTCAAAGCCAAACAGCAAGGGTCGTTTATTTCAGGTTCGAATCCGGACCTCTGCTCACTCCAAGCCGGTGAAGCGGAGAGAGCAAGAGAGCCCCGTGCAGGCGGCTTCCGTCCTTTTTATAGGCCGGCCCAAACAAGTCAGGGGCGTTCCATTGTTACAGCGCTTACATTGGTCAATATCTAAGTTCAGACATTCGACATTCCCTGATTGGATCCCGCCACAATTTGAATATCCAGTACTCCCCGCCCCAATGTCGAGCCACATGGCTGACCCCACCCTACACACAGCGGCCCAAGCATATGTACAGAAGCAGAACAAGCGGGGCGGGTTAAGTTTCATTTTTCCTGGGACTCATACTGTTACAGAAATAGCACAGACCAGTTAAGTTTCGGTTTGCCTAGGTCTAATTTCACAACTCTTAGGTTCCTCAATAAGAGGAGATGGAGAGAAAATAGAAGAGAACTATAGAATAAATACTGAAAGAAATGTGAACAGCTAAAATTTAAAAGCCTTCAGACTGAAAGAGTTTAGTGGGGAATGTAGAACAGCATGAATTACAAAAAGATTTACACCTAGACAAATCACTTTGAAATTTTAGAAGGCTGAAGAAAATGACCTATTCCAAAAGCTTCCAGAGAGGAAAAACCAGATCACCTACAAGAAAATGTTAACTCTACATCTGCAATACTGAATACTACAAGGAAGTGGAGAAGTGCTTTCAATGTTCTGAGAGAAAATTATTTTCAAAGATTTTTCAAAATATCAAGTCAAATTCAATCTGGATGAGTAAAAAATAAAGGCATTTAAAGAAACTAAGGGCTTTACTTCCAAGGCAATGTGTCTTAGGTCATTACTTGAGGATTTACCTTAGCAAAATGAGGAGAGTATGTAGGAACTCAGAAGACATGGAATCGAAGGAGAGGCAGCCTCCGGATAGGTTAGAAAGGCAGCAGTACCAAAATAGTAGATTGGCAGAAACCTGGAGAATGACAATCCAAACAAAAGTAAGAGAACAGGGGTGCCTGGGTGGCTCAGTCAGTTAAGCATCGGCTTTGGCTCATTTCATGATCTCACGGTTTGTAGGTTCAAACCCTGCGTCGGGCTCTGTGCTGACAGCTAACTCGGAGCCTGGAGCCTGCTTCAGATTCTGTATCTCCCTCTCTCTCTGACCCTCCCCTGCTCACGCTGTCTCTCTCTCTCTCAAAAATAAATAAATAAATAAATAAAAAATTTTAAAAGTAAGAGAACAGAAGATCCAGGAGAAAAGCATTTAGCAAAAAATGGCATTTCATAGTTTTGATATTATCCTCAAGAAGATGGAACTAAAGAATGTAATAAAGGTAAGCAATATAAAAAAATTAGAAGACAATTAAAAATGCTGGAAAAATTAAAAATTATACAAAAAAGCAGAACAAATCATATCAACTACTTGGCTCTGCAGAGAATACTACCTAGAAGGAATAACAAACAAAACGTAATTAGCAGCCTTTCTGCTTTTATAATCAAACTATAAATAAAGCACAGAAACCAGTTATGGCCTTGGAAAGAATGTAAATAATATCACACTTGACAGTTTAAAGGCAAGAGATGTTGCTACAACAAGAAATATAATGGTGAACATTTATGTCAAGTTACAAAAGTAATTTTAACAAAAAGCAAAAAAGGAAGGGAAAGAATCATATTAGCAGGAAGGAGGGAAGGCCTGTGATGAAATAAGAGAACTAAATCTCATGTCAGAATAAAAAGTCAATAGATGCTATCTCAAATTAATGTATCAAGAAATAGTGTAAAAAAACAGGTTATTTAAAGACTGAAAGTGATCCTCAGACATATAATTTTAAAAATAGTTTTAAAGATGAGTGTGTTCCCTAGAACACAACTAGAAAAACTAGATATTGAGAGGAATGGGGCAAGGGAGGTTTGTTTTTCATTTTAATCTCACTATGAGACTTGTTTTTCAGATCATATGAATGAACCCATTTGGTCAAAAATTTAAAACATGGGAACACTTATTTTTTTCTTAGTTTGTGTAAGGGGCGCAGTTGGTTCTATACTCACTATTTATTCCTTCTCCCTGTAGGTAGGGCTCCGGATTTGTTTGTACAGCTGTTTCCTCCATGCAGCTGTGGCTGTAAGAAAGGGAACTTTGTCTCCAATTATAAGGTACATTCTTATTCACCTAAATTATAGTAATTCCATCTCTCTAGGTAGATAACTGGATTGAGGTTATTCATGTGATTTAGTTCTGGTCAAAGAGATAAGAGGTGTATATGCTGGCAGCTTTTGAGAAAAGATTCCTTGTCCTAAAAAGATGCAAGGGAAAACATATTTTTTCTTTTTAGATAGGAGTCCTGAAACTGAGTTGCAGGTGAGTCCGGCAGCCCTGAGGAGAGCTAGCCTTGGAACAAGGCAGAGGTGCTCAGGAGGTTCAAGTAGAATGATGGAAAGAACCTGGGTCTTTGATGAAATTGCCAAAATATCAAAACTATCTACTCAGCAGCTCTCTGAAATGATGGAGGCATTCTTTCCAAGGGCTTCTTATTGTATGTAATAATATTTCTTGTGTTAAACTATTTTTAATTTGATACTCTGTTAAAGGCTTCCTCCTACATATATCTAGTAGATGCACAGTATGAAGACTGGATCTATTCCTGAGCCATAAAATTTGGAGATTACATAAGGTGTAGGGATATGAGTAGTGTATCTATGGATTTTTAGGATGATAAAATAAGTATAAATGTCAACATGTCCATAAACTCAGAACATCATAGATTTAATGTATCTGCATTTACAATAAACTACATATCCATTATAATTTAAAATGTGCTTAACAAGAATCCTTAGAATTTAACATCTGGTAGAAAGGAAATGATCAGTCATTGCCACCTAATATGATTGAGGCACTGTAAATTACTTCTGCACACATTATCTCATTAAAATCCCCATAAGAACCCTAGGAATTGGAGTTTTGATGAGGAGAGCTGACACCCTCTCATATCCATGGCTAGGCTACTGTGATGAAGCAGAGAGCATCTGTTAGCCCAGTGTCAAATTTTATAGACCTACCTGGGAGTCAGGAAATGGCTAGGCCACAACAGACTTTGAGACAAGTTTTCTCCAAGATTTCAAAAGCTTCAAAACCCCCAATATGTTTTCAAGTTCTCTTCTGATTCTTTCACCACCACACCAAATGGAAATTTGGTATGGAAGGGTAGGAGTGGGTGACACAGAGGCACCTTGTCAGAAATAAGAGTTTGCTGCTGAAAGGTTTTACAGTAGTTCCCAGAAGTTTCTGAGCTATTCTTATTCAATGGCCTTGTCTTGTACTTTGATATTCTCAGTGGGCCATGGCCAACATCTTTGGTGTCCTAAAGACAACTTCAAAAACCCTAGGTATATGTAAATTAGCTGTTGAAAGCATACACCTGTTCTGGCCTTTCAAAGCCATCCTGCCTTTAGTGAGAGCAAACTGGAGAATAATGTTTTCCTAAATGTTCAGCCACTTATAATTATTATAAAACTTGTAATATATAAGGTAATAATAGCCTTGTAGTTTTGTACATTGTAGTTAAAAGTGGGAATAAATTATTGACTCAAGTTTAGGAATCAAACCCAAGTTTTCATAACTCCAAAAATCCATGTACTTTCTGGTATCCTACTTTCTACAAAACTTCTTTATAATCCAACCAAACAAAACACAAGTTTTTGAGGTTTTTGAGAGAGTGAGGAGACATGGAGGATTTCAGGCATAGGCCTCAAGAACATTCTTTTTCAAGATGTTTTGGAAGAGGTTCAAGAGTAAGTGGATTGGAATTGGGCTCTGAGGCCTCCCCCAAAAACGTGATTGGACTTTTAAAAAATATCTCAGGACCACTTTAAAAAACACTCTTGGGATTATCAAAGAGATGGCAAGCTCATACTTGTACCCTTTCTTACTGAAAAACTCAACTCGAACCCAAGTATTGTAGGTCACAGACTTGAGTCCTTCATATTAACTCAGGCTGACTTCCAAGCAGATCAGCTGCTCTCAAGTATGTTGGTGCCGAGGGTTCTACCATTGTAGGAACGGGGATACTTACCTATTCCAATGAAAGGTTAGGATTAAAACTGACGACTCAGGAACTTTCAGAAATCCTTTCTTTCTTGACTTTTTATTGCCTAGGCTGTCATAAAATATTCTCCTCTTCCCCCATAGCTAATAGGAACCTGAATAGAAGCCATGTTCCAGATGACAGCCAGAGGAGAGAATTGTAATTTGGCACTAGCCTTGATGGATATATTCTGCAATTTATGGTTTTGGCAGGTGGAGGCCAAGAAAAATTAAGATGTTTAAGTTTTGGGAAAATAAGACTTTTCGGTAAGTTTCCTCAGGCAGTTAATTTGTGTTTGACAGATTGTTCTCAAAGTAATGGAGATGAATAGAAATAACTTTACCCAGAATGGCCTTTTTTTTTTTTTTTGAAGTATATTCCTTTTAATGTCTCAGTTTATAAGGCCTGGAATCTTTAGAATTTGGTAAAAGACCCAAGCAGAGATGTTCTGCTGAGTATTCAAGACTCTCTTTCGTTCTTTCTTTCTTTCTTTTTTAACATAAGGTGTCACTTTTATTGAAGTCAGAATGCTATCAACTCACTGGTTTAATGAGTTTTCAGAGGCAAGAAATCAATTCCTTGCATAGAAGTGAAAGTATCAATATGTTTCTTAATTTTTGGATAGGCAAGTTAAAGTACCGTAACTCAATATCTCACTAATTGTAAGAATTAGGGTCATGTATAAGATCCAAATCTCTGGAATTCTGGCTCATAAGTGGTGACCCAAGATGACTGTTTCTTTGTATTTCCAAATCAGATGAGGTCATTGAGATGCTATATCAACAAACAGCTAACTATCTAAGATCACTAGCTCAGCGTTTTTTGGAAGATAGGCTTCAGTTATTTGCTATAATGTGTCAAGTAGGAATCAGGTGGATCTGCATACTCAGCCTACTTTTGAAGCTTTCAATAAGAGTGAGAAATTTACCAAAGGGGATTCTTAGGTGTTTTTTTACTTTCTAAAGGTATCTCTGCATTTTCATTAACTTTCTATTCTGCAAGTTACTTCCAGTAGAATGGTGGGCTTCAAGGTAGGAAAAATAATAGAGTAATTACTCTTGCTCTTGACAACTTTTCTGTTTTTATGGAACTCTGGCCAGCTGGTTTAAATTTCTTAGTATTTCTACTACCCCACTGACTCCCTTTATGTTCTCTGATTGACACACTATAGGTACTAATAGAAAGTATGAGATGTTATTTCAAAAAGTTTCTGAAGTTTCTGATTTTTTTTTGTATGTTTTTTTCCCCTTATTCCTCATTTGGCTAGAAAGTTGGAAAAAAAGAAAGATGTTTTGATGGACAGACAGAATTCAATGGTGACTCAAAGCTCACAGTTTATCAGTGAGGCTTACTCTTAGACTAATTTTCTCACCTTTGTAGACTGAATTAGTTACCTCTTAGTTGGCTCTTTAAGAAAATGCTATCTAAGAAGATAATGAATAAATTAAGAGTGGTAGTGGCGAGGAAAGGCAAGATGACAGATAAGTAGTGAGCTCTGAACTTTTCGTCCACCCACATCTCTCAGACAAAGAAAGACTGAGCCATAGGGCATGGAACTGCAAGAGTCTGGGAGGAAAAGAGACAGAGTTCAGTAAGAAGACAGCCTCATAGGTGCGTGATTGCAAACTGGGTAAGATAAACATAGGCTGGGACCCGGAGGCTCGGAGTGGAGGGAGCCCCCTTCACAGAGATGGGAAGAGAAAGAGATGCTGAAACCGCTCATAGAGCTGTCTGGAGAAGAGAAAAACCTAGGCCAGGGATGGAGAGGGATCCTATCATCCCATCAGTAACCGCAGGGCATGCAGAGAGAGATCCTTTCTCTAGCTGTGGCACTTTTCTTGTGCTCGGCACCCCAATCCCAGGTGGCACCAGGAGAAACTTCTCCCCTACTCTTCCTATGCAATCCCTGACGAAGAAACCACCTGGCCTGTGGGACTACATTTCCAGTGATATCATTAAAGTGCATAGACTAAGATCTGGAAACTAGGTGGGGCCTGGGAAATAAAACTCGGCTCACCTTGGCTACACCCACAGGACAGGGAGATGGAACCCAAAAGAGTGAGTTGCAATACTTGGTTCAAGAAGGGACTGGAGCGCTGCTGTTTTTTTCCCCACAACCGCCAAGGCAAAGCCTCAGGGAGCACTCCCAGGCCCCGCAGTGGAGAGGAGACCTGCCTACACCAAACCACGCCCATCAATGCTGGAAAATTGCCTTTTTTCCCCCCAGAGCCCAGAGTGAGACCAACATTGATGCACTGCTGTGATTAACTCTAGGTCAATTCTTGCTATTCATGTATATTTTCCCTTATCTCGTTCTTATCCCTCCCACACTGGACTGTGCACTCTGGTCATTGGTTAAACAGTCAAATTGAATCTGTTCTCTTGATGCATATTCTACACTTCCATCACTACCTTCTTTTCTTTCTCTCTCTGGAATAATCAGACTATATAGCTTTCTTGGGTAACATTATCTTCATTTTTTTCTCCTCACTTCCTACCACAAATTCCTTTTTCTCTCTTTGAATTAAGCCTTTTAGTCTCTCTACCTGGTCAATGTTCAATTTCGCTTCCTCCCCGCCCCTGTCACTTCTCTCTTTGTGTACGCTCTTCCATCAGCACTGCCTCAACACTGCTTTTTAGTTGTAGCTGGGATTTCTAGTTTTATGCTTTTAGGTTGTCCTTTGTCTTTTGTTGTTTTTGTTCCTTCACCCAACCCCCCCTCTTTTCCCTCTTTTCGTTTGCTCGTTTGATTTGTTTCTGTGTTTGTGTGCTTTTGTTCCCTGTGTGATTTTCTGTTTTTCTTTTCAGGGCTACCTCAAGAAACAAGCCAAAGTACACATAATGAGAGTTCCAAACATCAATATGAGCAGGGAAATAAAATAACCAAAGGCACACCAAGAGAGACCAAATAACACCAATAAAAAGAACACCTCCTGAACGTAGAGGCCCTGGACAGTCAATGAACCTCCTTTAATATAGCAATACTCACAGGTACAGAGTGCATAACAAGCTTTTAAAACTGACAAGAGACAGAAAGCTAGCCAAATGATGAAATGGAAGAACTCTCCTCTAAAGAGACTCCAAGAAGAAGTCACAGCTACAGAATTGCACAAAACAGATATAAGCAGTATAACTGAGCAAGAATTTAGAACAATTGTCATAAAATTAATTGCTCGGCTTGAAAAAGGCATGGAAGTCATCAGAGAAGCTACTGATACAAAGATTATGGACCTTAAAAATAGTTGTGAGTTGTGATGAGTTAAAAAATACTATAAATGAGGTGCATAATAAAATGGGGGTGGCCACTGCACGGATTGAAGAGGCAGAGAGGAAAATAGGTAAATTAGGAGACACAGTTATAGAAAAAGAGGAAGATGAGAAAAAGAGATATAAATGATCCAGGAGAATGAAATGAGAATTCGAGAACTGAGTGATACAATCAAATGGAACAATATCTGTATCATAGGAATTCCTGAAGAAGAAAGAGAGAAAGGTGCTAAAGGAGTACTTGAACAAATTATAGCTGAGAACTTCCCCAATCTGGGGAAGGAAACAGGCATTGAAATCCAAGAGGCACAGAGAAGTCCTCTCAGACATAACTTGAATCAATCTTCTGCATGACATATTATAGTGAAACTGGCAAAATACAAGGATAAAGAGAGAATTCTGAAAGCAGCTAGGGATAAAAGGGCAGCAACATACAAAGGGAAACCTATCAGAGTAGTTAAAGACCTATCTACTGAAACTTGGCAGGCCAGAAAGGAAAACTTCAATGTGTTGAAGAGAAAAAATATGCAGCCAAGAATCCTTTATCCAGCAAGCCTGTCATTCAGAATAGAGGAGAGATAAAGGTTTTCCAAAATAAACAAAAATTGAAAAACTTATCACCACTAAACCAGCCCTACAAGAAATCCAAAGAGGGACTCTATGAAAGAAATGTTACAAGGAACACAAAGTACCAAAGACACCATTACAAATATAAACCCTACAGAGAACACAATGACTCTAAACCCATATTTTTCAATAATAACATTGAATGTAAATAGACTAAATGCTTCAATCAAACGACATAAGGTAGCAGAATGGATAAAAAACCAAAATCCATCTATTGCTGTCTACAAGAGACTCATTTTAGACCTGAAGACACCTTCAGATTGAAAGTAAGGGGATGGAGAAATATCTATCATCTGACTGGAAGTCAAAAGAAAGCTGGAGTAGGCATACTTGTATCAGACAAACTGGACTTTAAAGTAAAGGCAAACAAAAGATGAAGAAGGCAGACAAAAGATGAAGAAGGACATTATATAATAATTACAGGGTCTCTCCATTAGGAAGAGCTAACAATTACAAATGTCTATGCACCCAAATACATAAAAAAATAATCACAAACAGAAACGATCTTATTGATAAGAATATGCTCATTGTAGGGGATTTTAATACTCCACTTACACAATGGATAAATCAACTAGATAGAAAATTATTAAGGAAACAACAGTCCTGAACGACACATTGGAACAGATGCATTTGACAGATATATTTAGAACTTTACATCCTGAGGCTAGAGAATGTACTATCTTCTCAAGTGTGCATGGCACATTCTCCAAGATAGATCACATGCTGATAATAAAGCATTCCTCCATAAATATAAAAGAATTGAGATCATACCATGCACACTTTCAGATCACAATGCTATGAAACTTGAAGTCAATCCCAGGAAAAAGCCTGGAAAACCTCCAAAAACATGGAGGTTAAAGACCACTCTACTAGGAGCACCTGGGTGGCTCAGTTGGTTAAGCATCGGTTTTGGCTCAGGTTATGATCTCATGGTTTGTGGCTTTGAGCCCTGCATCGGGTCTGTGCTGACTGATAGCTCAGAGCCTGGTGCCTATTTCAGATTCTGTGTTTCCGTCTCTCTATGACCCTCCCCTGCTTGTGCTGTCTCTCTCTGTCTCTCAAAAACAAAATAAGAACCATTTTAAAAATTAAAAAAAAAAAGACCACCCTACTAAAGAACAATTGGGCCAATCAGGCAATTAGACAGGAAATTTAAAAATAATGGAAACAAATGAAAATGAAAATACAACAATCCAAACTCTTTGTGATGCAGCAAAAGCTGTCCTAAGAGGAAAGTACATTGCCATCCAGGTCTATTTCAAGAAACTAGAAAAAGCATGAATACAAAATCTAACAGTGCACCTAAAAGAACTAGAAGGAGAGCAGCAAGAGCACCCCAAACCCAACAGAAGAAGAGAAATAATAAAGATCAGGGCAGAAATAAACAATATAGAAGAAAAAAAATAGTTGAACAGATCAATGAAACCAAGAGTTGACTTTTTGAAAAAATAAACAAAATTGATAAACCTCTAGCTAGGCTTCTCAGAACGAAAAGAGAAAGCACCCAAATAGACAAAAACACGAATGAAAATGGATCTATTACAACCAATCCCTCAAAAATACAAACAATTATCAGAGGCTACTAAGAAAAATTATATGCCAACAAACTGGACAAATTCTTAAACACCCATGTACTACCAAAATTCAAACAGGAAGAAATAGAAAATCTGAACAGACCCATATCTGAATAAATCGACTCAGTTATCAAAAATCTCCCAAAGAATAAGAGCCCAGGGCCAGATGGATTCCCTGAGAATTCTACCAGACATTTAAATCAGAGATAATACCCATTCTTCTCAGGCTATTCCAAAAGATAGAAGTAGAAGGAAAACTTCTGAACTCATTCTACAAAGCCAGCATCACTTTGATTCCAAAAGGAGACAGACACCCAGCCAAAAAAAATAACTACAGGCCAATATCCTTGATGAATACCGATGTAAAAATACTCAACAACATAGTAAGAAATAAAATTTAGCAGCATATAAAAAGAATTATCCACCATGATCAAGTGGGATTCATTCCTAGTTTACAGAGCTGATTCAATATTCACAAATCAATCAATGTGATACATCACATTAAAAAAAGAAAAGATAAAAATTATATGATCCTGTCAATAGATGCAGAAAAGGCATTTGACAAAATACAGCATCTTTCTTAATAAAAAACCCGCGAGAATGTCGGGATAAAAGAACTTACATAAAGATCATAAAAGCCATTTATGAAAAGCCCACAGATAATATCATCCTCAATGGGGAAAAACTGAGAGCTTTCCCCCTGAGATCAGGAACACGACAAGGATGTCCACTCTCATCACTGTTGTTTAATATAGTGCTGGAAGTCCTAGCATTAGCAATCGGACAACAAAAGAAAATAAAAGACATCAGGATTAGCAAAGATGACGTAAAACTTTCACTTTTTACAGATGACATGATACTCTACATGGAAAGCTTGAAAGAGTCAACAAGAAGCCTTCTGGAACTGATCCATGAATTCAGCAAAGTTTCAGAGTGCAAAATTAACTTACAAAAATCGGTTGCATTTTTATACACCACTAATGAAGCAACAAAACAAGAAATCAAGAAACTAATCCCATTCACAATTGCATAAAAAACATAAAATATCTAGGAAGAAACTTAACCAAAGATGTAAAAGATCTGTATGATGAAAACTATAGAAAAGTTATGAAGGAAATTGAAGACACAAAGAAATGGAAAAACATTCCATGCTCATGGATTGGAAGAATAAACATTGTTAAAATGTCATTATTACTCAAAGCAATCTACACATTCAATGCAATCCCCATCAAAACTGCACCAGGATTCTTCTCAAAGCTAGAACTAACTATCCTAAAATTTGTATGGAACCACAAAAGACCCCCAAATAGCCAAAGTAATATTGAAGAAAAATACCAATATGGGAGGCATCACAATCCCAGACTTTAGCCTCTACTACAAAGCTGTCATCATCAAGACAGTATGGTACTGGCACAAAAACAGACACATAGACCAATGGAATAGAATAGAGAATCCAGAACTGGGCCCACAAATGTATGGCCAATTAATTTTTGACAAAGCAGGAAAGAGTATCCGATGGAAAAAAGACAGCCTCCTTAACAGATGGTGCTGGGAGAACTGGACAGCAGCATGCGGAATAATGAAACTAGGCCACTTTCTTACACCATACACAAAAATAAACTCAAAATGGATGAAGGACCAGAATGTGAGACAGAAAACCATCAAAACCCTAGAAAGAAAGCAGGAAACAACCTTCTTGACCTCAACTGCAGCAATTTCCTACTCAACACATCCCCAAAGGTGAGGGAATCAAGAGCAAAAATGAACTATTGGGACCTCATCAAGATAAAAAGCTTCTGCACAGCAAAGGAAACAATTAAGAAAACCATTAGGCAACAGATGGAATGGGCAAAGATAGTTGCAAATGGCATAACGGATAAAGGGCTAGTATCCAAAATCTACAAGGAACTCACCAAACTCCACACCTGAAAAACAAATAATCCAGTGAAGAAATGGGCAGAAGACATAAACAGACACTTCTCCAAAGAGGACATCCAGATTGTCAACAGACACATGAAACGATGCTCAGCGTCACTCATCATCAGGGAAATACAAATCAAAACCACACTGGGATATCACCTCACGGCAGTCAGAGTAGCTAAAATGAACAAATCAGGAGACTGTAGGTGCTGGTGAGGGTGTGGAGAGACGGGCACCCTCCTACACTGTTGGTGGGAATGTAAACTGGTGCAGCCACTCTGGAAAACAGTGTGGAGGTTCTTCAGAAAATTAACAATAGAACTCTCCTATGACCCAGCAATAGCACTGCTAGGGATTTACCCAAGGGATACAGAAGTGCTGATGCATAGGGGCACATGTATCCCAATGTTCATAGGAGCACTTTCAACAATAGCCAAATCATGGAAAGAGCCTAAATGTCCATCAACTGATGAATGGATCAAGAAGATGTGGTTTATACATACAATGGAATACTACATGGCAATGAGAAAGCATGAAATCTGGCCATTCTTGGTAACGTGGTTGGAACTCAAGGGTGTCATGCTAAGTGAAATAAGTTAGGTAGAGAAGGACAGATACCATTTGTTTTCACTCATAAGTGGAATAGGAGAAACTTAACAGAGGACCATGGGGAGGGGAAAGGGGAAAAATAGTTGGGGAGAGGGAGGGAGGCAAACCATGAGAGACTCTTGAATAGTGAGAACAAACTGAGTGCTAATGGTGGGGGGTAGAGGGGAAGAGGATGACGGGCATGGAAGAAGGCACTTGTGGGATGAGCATTGGGTGTTATATGGAAACCAACTTGACAATAAACTATATATATATGTGTGTGTGTGTGTGTGTGTGTGTGTGCGTGTGTGTATACACACGTATATATGTGTATATGTGTGTGTGTGTATATATATAAAAGAGTGGTAGTCTTCATTTGTATTAGGTATGGGCTGTTGTTTGTATTCCTTGAAAATTTGTATGTTTAAATTCTGCCCCTTAAGAAGATGGTATTAGGAGGTGGCGGGGAGGGGTCTTTGAGAGGTGATTAGGTCATGAGGTAAGATCCCTTAAAAATTAAGATTAGTAGTGCCCTTATAAAAGAAGACCGACACAATTTGGTCACATCTTCCACTACTTAAGGGCATAGAGAGTAAGAATGTGCCATCTATGAAGAAGAAAGTTGCTCTCATGAGACATAGAATCTGTTGGAAATTTGATCTTGGACATTCTAGGTTCCAGAACAGTTAAAAATAAATTTTTGTTGTTTATGAGCTACCCATCTGTGGTAGTTTTAAATAGTAGCCCAAACAGATAAAGCCAGTATTCTAAAGGCTAAATTTGTTAAGACTAAGATTTGGGCAGAAACAGATAGACTATGAACAAATTTTTTTTCCCAGGTGAGGTTGTATTAGTTCTTAAATTATTAAATATTTAGGAAGAAAAGAGTGAGTAGATTATGAAGAATGGTAATATGGCTAAAAAAAATATAGGCAAATGATGTGATGACCTAACAAAAATCATACCCTTTAAGATAAAATATCTTTAAAACGGTAATATAAATATATTTCCAAAATGCTATTTTGATTAAAATTACACAGCTTTTAAAAAAGTATTTATTATTTAATTTACATCCAAGTTAGTTAACATATGGTGTAACAACAATTTCAGGAATAGATTCCTCAATGCCCCTCACCCGTTTAGACCATTCCCCCTCTGAGAACCCCTCTAGCAACCCTCTGTTTGTTCTCTAAATGTTAGAGTCTTTTAGGAAAATAACACCGCTTTTAAGTGCACATTTCAACCAATGAATCAATTAAGTATGTTTAGTTAATGTAAATCATAATTTTGCTTAGTGCCAATCCATGTATTGAGAAAAACACAAAGCAAATGCAAGTTATCAAGCCTTGGAGAAACTTACACTCTAGCTGAGCATGCGTGATATTATACTAGAAACAATTAAAGCAAAACACAAGGATAGCTGAAGTCCAGAGCTTCATTGTATAAAACTATTCCCAAGCACTGGTAGTGTTTCATATATGAAAAGATTAAATCAGTAAGGATCCATTTGAGCCTGACAGTCCCATGTGAGAAATAGGAATAATCATCCTTACAATCATGGAGCTTTCCAGTTCTTATATTTATTCTATACTTAAAATCAATCAAATCAAGTGAATGGAAATTGTGGATTTCTATCATAGATGTTCAAGTATATGAAGTGAAATGATTTTGTAAAGTCTCCTAATACTTTCACAGTATGCTTCTTTAGTTTTAATTTAAAGCACAGAGGAGAAAGAACAAGATGGAAAATCTGGAGAAATGGAGGTAGAAATGCCTTTTAAACATCCTGGAGGAATTTTCTATTCGCCTTCAATAATCAGATGAAATATACTCTAACAGAAAGCAAAGAATATTTTTCACTCTGTCATATCCATAAACTCTAATATGTACTTATCTTGCATTCCCTCTGCATAGGAAAGTCAAATTTGGTTAAAAGAAAAGGCATCAACTGGTTCACAGAGAGCTGCCCAAGGTATTTCATGAGGGTTTTTCACAGTTTCTCTCCAATACTTCCTTCTATTATCTGTCTGTATTTCACTTCCAAGAAGAGAAAGGAAGGAAGGAAGGAAGAGAGAGAGGAAGGGAGGGAGGAAGAGGAAAGAAAGAAAGAACAAAGGAAAGAAAGAAAGAGGAAGGAAAGAAAGAAATAAAAGAAAAGAAGGAAGGAAGGAAGGAAGGAAGGAAGGAAGGAAGGAAGGAAGGAAGGAAGGAAGGAAAGGAGGGAGGGAGGGAGGAAGGAAGGAAAGAAGAAAGAAAAAGAAAGAAAGAAAGAAAGAAAGAAAGAAAGAAAGAAAGAAAGAAAGAAAGGAAGGAAGGAAGGAAGGAAGGAAGGAAGAAAGAAAGAAAGAAAGAAAGAAAGAAAGAAAGAAAGAAAGAAAGAAAGAAAGAAAGAAAAAGAAAGAAAGGAAGGAAGGAAGGAAGGAAGAAAGAAAGAAGGAAGGAAGGAAAGGAAGGAAGAAAAGAAAGAAAGAAGGAAAGAAAGGAAGGAAGAAAGAAAAGAAAAAGAAAAGAAGAAAGGAAGAAACAAACAAAGAAACAAAGAGAAAGAAAGAAAATCAGGCTTTTGGTTCATTTCTGATTTATCAAAGACCAAAAATGAAACATAAGAATTTTTTGGATGCTATTAACTTTAGAAGGCCTTTGTATGAGGTCATTAGGCATTGATTTTCATTTTTTGTAAGGTTAGCTGTTACCCATGCTTTTCTTTACTTCCCACCACACTGTATTCTTTATGTCTTTCCAAGCACAAGACTTATCTTCTCTACCAAATTATGACTGTTTTTAGGGCAGGGACACTTTTCATAAAGTTCTCTACCTCCTTTCCTCAGCATCTCAGGGATGGTCTTGTTCATAATAGATACATTGATGGACCTGTGTTAAACTAATGGATAACATGAAAGCTAGCTCATATGCCTTCAGGGAGATGTCTAACTAAAATGTAGTTAATGGAGTATAAATAATTGATCATAAATGAGACACAATAAGTTAGTAATTCCTACCAAAAAACATGTTCCCAAGTCTTATTATTTTGTGATTAACTTTTAAAGCCCTGAAGGCATTACTCTACCCTTGTAGGTGGTAGAGTTTTCCCTTGAAGGAACGGGACATTCCCACTGGCTGTCATTCTAAAAGTAAGGCAAGATATGAGGCAGGCCTTGGGATTAAAAGAGGTAAAGAGCTTCCTACACTACTTCTTGTTGGTCCTGCTCTCAAGTGGGAAGGCCTGGAATTGGCCTTGTGGTAGGAGCTTGATACCCCTCACCAGACGGGAAAGAGAAGCATGAAAAAGTCTCCACTGGTAGTAATGGTGGTAGTAGTAGCAGCTGTGGTAGTAGGAAATAAATCTTTTGGAAGCATCAAGGAAGCAATGCAGTTCTATAGAGAACTCTGAAGAACCAGGAAATACGACTGAATGAACCCTTCAGCTGAAGGGCCCTGTACTTCCTTCCAGGGGGAATGAAAAGACAGCTCGTTTCTAAGCATAGCATTTAGACCTGAGTCTTGAAATTGTTTCCTAGGGAAAATGACCCTGTATATTTTTGTTTATTTTAAGGACAGAATGCTGTGATGATTGATTTTTGTGTCACCTTGATGAGCTAAGACATGCCTAGATAGCTGATAAAATATTATTTCTGGTGTGTCTGTGAGGGTGTTTCCAGAAGAAATTAACATTTGAATTTCTTAGTAGATTAGATAGAAAAGATCACTAATGTGAGTGAACATCATTCAATCCATTGAGCATCCAGATAGAACAAGAAAGTGAGAGGGAAGATTTGCTGTCTCTTCTTAATCTGGGAGAGCTATTTTTCTCCTCCCTTGGCCACCAGAGCTTCTGGATCTCAGGTGTTCAGCCTCGGGTTGGGAGTTCCACAACCCGCTTCCCTGGTTGTCCAGCTTGCAGACAGCATCTTGTGACAGCCTTCATAATGGTGTGAGCTGATTCCCATAATAAAGATCCTCTTGTATGCGTCCTATTGGTTCTGCTTCTCTGGAGAGTCCTGACTAATACAAACTAGTACAAATACCAAGAACAGTATCTCTTAGCTCCTTGCCATTTTTCACCTAGATATTTAAAGGTGACCCAGAAAAGGCCATTGCTCGTTGTTCCCTGATGGACTATGGGAGCATCGGCAGATTGGGATATCCTATACGGGCAGTTATAGGCGCAGTGAATGAGGCAGAGACAGCAGTTATGGTGCTGGTAATCATATGGTCAGAATCATTTCATCAGCTGTTTTGGAGTGTTCGGATTTCACAGGCCACATATCTTCACTAAATCTACTTTAGCTTTAGACTCTGTACTTTGTTAAAGCAGTGTTGCTTCCATAGCATTCACTTTATTAGGAGCAATTAATTTCATATACACCTGTTATTATGCTATCAGTCCCTGCCTCCCTAAATGAAAAGATATTTTTCATGCATGATTTGGGATTTTGTATTCCCTGTGCCTGCTAAAGATTACACTATGCTTTTTCTCAACATGCTATTTCGGGCCTTTGCCACCATGATTTTTCTTGAGGTACAATGTCCAATGAGCTGGTAAGCATTTTCCTCGCAGGTTGCTGTGCAGTGGAACATATCCCAATGTCATGGACAGCCGAGGTTCCATTTTGCAGATCCCAAAGCAATTCATTCAGAGCAGTGACTTACTCATGTGTGGAGCATTTGACTTTTAAAACCATCTGGCTTATAGTTGCAGAGATAATGCAGCAGCCTTTCGATTCCCTCATCTCCCATTCTTGGAGAGGCCATGCCATTTAATTTCAGAAATGGAGAGATCTTGACTGACTGCCAAGTATCAGCTTTCAGTGCATTTTTTATAGTTCCATTTACACAACCTCCCAGAGATCAGGGTTGCATGGAAAGGTTTACGAGCTTTTTGCTCTGGCTTTGGTGGTAAAATAAATGAAGCAGCAATAAAAACATATCTGCATGCAGCTTTGGTTGCTACGATACTTTTTCTTCCAATTTTCAAAACAGGGTAAATACAGTGTAAACCAGAAATTCTTCAGATTACTTGGCTCCTAGATCAAACTTGATTTCTCTCTTTCTCTTTTTGTTGTATCTGTGTTTATTTTCCAATTTAGTTTTTATTATTTGCTCTGACCTAGAGTATGCATTTTTAAGGGTGTTGGAAAATTATTTCAATTTATCATCTAAGTATCCATGCAGAGGAAAACTTTGGATTGCTTTATTGAATTATACACAGGAAATATTGGGGATACAACAGAATATACTCATTTTTTAAAATTTCTGGTGTTTGGTTAGCATTGTTTTCACAATCTTAGCTAGTTTATGTAGAAAGTTTATAATTAGTTACACTAAAGACTTAAGAGGCAAGAGAAATAAAATATCTGTTTAATTTAAAATTTGTTCGGTGCTGGGTTTCCATGTAATTTTCCACCTCTGGGATGCGAGTTGTCTTGAATTACATTGCTAATCTTGTTTCTTGTATTTGCCACATGTTCTCTGTGCTCCCACCAAATGGAACCCCTGCCTTTTCCCTAGATATTTTCACACTTTTCTGTTTTGCAAACTTTCCTGCTTTTTTCCTCTAGCCCCTCTGAAACAGCACTTCTCACCACCTCATGTCTTCACTCCTCAGCTTGTTTGGGATCTTAAGCCACAGCTTCCCTCTAGTAGCCAAGGAAGTAGCTCCCTTGTTGACCCATAGCACTTACTTTCTATCTTTTAAAATTTCTTCTCTTTCCTCTCACATTATATGGTCTCTCTTTTTCTTTTTCATCTATGCATTATCTATCTATCTACCATCTATTATTCATCTATCCATCTCCTAGGCTCATTGTTTTATCTTTTTTAGTAGCTCTAAACTTTTTAGACCCTGATTTATCCTTGTATTGTCTCACTGTATCCAACATGCCTTACTTATAATAGTTATTAATTAAATATTTAGTGATAAGTCAATGAATGAAAATCACTGCAAGTCATTGCTGCATAATATATTTTTTTCAATAATTAGGGTTTTCTGCACCAGATTCTTATAACTACTTCAAGTTTTGCCCTTAGTTCAGGTTTTTATTCAATTATTTTCATAATATAAAGCAGGTGGGAAATGGACTTGAAATAGTTAAGATGGAAAGTATAAAAGTATAAAACATCTTTCCTTGATCTCTCCATTTTCTTCCTTTTCATATTTATTTATTTTACAGAAGTGAAGACAGAAAATATATTACTTTTCTGGGGCATTATTAAATTCATATTTTCTTTCCAATGTGATGAGTTTTTTTTAATTCTACATCTTTCTAAAAATTTAAATATAAGACCAGTTTACTTTGTGACAGTTGAGTTTCTTTTCAACAAAACTAACTTTTCCAAATCACCCTAGGACATAATTTGCTATGTATCTTTTACCACATACCTTTATATTTGGAAAGGAAATTAGAAGCTTCAAGAGTTACTATAAATTCTTTTGTCATAGGCATTGAGAGATATTTTGTAGAAGAGGAAGGTGGCATTGACTTCATTCAGACGTGTAGGGCAGCATCACATACCACATACCATCAATACCACAGTTTCTATTATAGAGATATTATATATCAACCATTGGGAATGTTGACAATCTTCTTGAAAGAAATTGTATTTTCAGTTGGCACAATCTTAGAAGAAAAGAGTGCTGTAATTTTAGGACTCACTATATAAGTCTATCTGATGGAAGTTGGTTTGTGTAGGTTGTATCATACCAGTTAAAGCTCCTTGGACATCTTTAGGGGTTGTCTATGTACTTGTGTTTAACTTTGATTCCAACAGAGGTATGAGAATCATTATAAGATAGTAATGCTCTTCATGTTGTGAGCAATGTGGATAGGACCAGAATGGGAGAAGAAAGTGTTGGATACTTGGAGAAATAGCCAGGTCAGGAGATAAGGCCCATATGCAATCCAAAATAGACAAGTTCACTGACTGTAGCAAGACTTTATTCCATTGTAGGCAAATAATCAGATTAAGATAAAATGAGGCAAGTCTTATAATGTTATGTTGGGGAATGTTGCCTGCTTTGACAATTCTAATGCTCACTATAGGTACAGACAAGATCTTTTTGCTAGTGAATCATATTCAAGGCAAGGAAAGTTGCCGTGCAGAGTTAAGATTTCACAAAAGAAAATTGTTTGCCAAGAACTCCTAAGTGGAGAAGGTCCTGATGGGAGGTGTATTACTAGCATTTCTCTAGACACCAAAGAGTCAAACCTACAGATGAACTCTAGAGACCAAGGAAGTCTGCCTTCCCATCTCCAAATGGTTGGGAAGTGTATTGAAACACTGCCATTCATTCATTCATTCATTCATTCATTCACTCATTTATTCATTCATTCCTTCTAGTATTTATTGAGCACTTACCCTTAGCCTTTTTCATGGCTAAGTATTTGGGGTATATGGATGCATAAGACAAAATTTCTCTTTGCTCTTAACCTTTGGTGGGAGAGAGGTAGACTGATTGTGTGAATAACTCCAATTCTTGATCCTATCTGTATATATATGCTTTGCCATAAGATTCTTGAGTTCTTCTCTCTGAAAACATAGTCTGTTTCAATGCACCTTGATTCTGAACTTTACCATGTGACTTGGTCTGATCAATTTAATTTTTATTATTGAAAAGCATTTATTATTAAAGTATGGCTGATACACAATGTTTTATATTCATAACATAGTGATTCAACATTTCTATACATTACACAATGGTCATTGTGATAAGTGTAGTTATCATCTATTACCATACAATGTTATTACAATAATATCAACTATATTTTCCATGCTATACTTTTTTCATCTCCATGAAATGGAATTGAAGTATAAGTGTAAATTTATATTTATCTAAAACAAACGTATTTATTTTAAACTGGAAGTTTGTACCTCTTAATCTCCTTCACTTATTACACTCCTCCATTTACCCCCTCTTTTCTGGCAACCACCAGTCCGCTCTCTGTATTTATGCATTTTAGCAGATGTGAGGTACCTTAGACTTGAAAAACGATTTGCAGTCTTTGCATTCATTTTTGCACTTTTTCCTTCAACTGTGAGACTGAATCTGGGTTTGCCTCCTTGAAGGATATAAGATCATGCAGAACAGAGCCAAGTAATCCTAGCTGACAAGTGGTCAATTATCAGGCATGCAAATAAGCCCAGCCAAGTGTAGAAGTTCCAAATCACCAACTCACAGACTCATGAGCAAATAACGGTACATAGTTTTTAATCATTGAGTTTTGATGTGGTTTGTCCCACAGTAGTATTATAGAAATAAGTACTTAATACAAGAGATATAGATAACAGACAATTACAATTTAGAGTAATGAAGTGATAAAGGATGTGACAAAATACACGCAAAGGAGACTTTGCTTCCAAAAAGATGGTGTAGTACTTTCCCCTAGTTCTTATGCTAAGTACAACTAAAAATTCTGGACATTAAGTAGAAAACAAACATAAGAAAGCTCAGAAAGATACAGAGGTGAAGGCAGACAGGTGATGGATCTCATCACTGCAAGGAATGATATGCTGGTGAGTTGTCTAGGCTCCCTTTCTGCTTCATATATCCTGAACTTGGGGATATAGAAACTGGTAACCCAGAAATGTCAATAGGTGCAGACAAAAAGCCCCAACAAACGTCTGCTCTCCACCCAAGGCACCAGGAGGCAGGCAGCGTAGCAGGACAGGACACTTTTTAATAATAACTCCTCTGCTTGTGAAAATGCTGTAGTCCCATCTCCACCCCTCCAACAAATGAAAAAGTTTAAACTTAAGAAAATGCACATAGGCTGCTGGAAAGCTGGCCACTGCCTTTGAATTTTTCTTATTACTTCCAGGTATTTTACTCCTTGATGATGGAACCACAAAGTGACTCTTTCTGGTGGATTTGGACCAACAAAGAGAGTAGTGAGAAAACATTCCAAGCAGGTGGATGGCATGAGAATGCACATGGAGAGCCGGCTCTGAGTGTGTTTATGAGTTTTCACGCTTCTGGCTGGCTCATGGTGTTATTGTTCCAACTGCTCATGTATCTCCAGTCATTCATTTAATCATTCACTTATTTTTTCTGGGTTTATTAAGAAATAATTGACATTTAAGAAGCAAAACAAATGAACATAAGGGAGAAAAAGAGAGAGGCAAACCATAAAGCAGAATGCTAGAGAACAAACTGAGGGGTGCTGGAGGGGTGGGGGGTGGAGGCCAGGCTCGGTGGGTGACAGACAAGGGGGACATTTGTTGGGGTGAGCCTTGGGGGTTATACTTAAGTGGCGAATCACTAGACTTTACTCCTGAAACTAATATTAAGCTATATGTTAGCTAACTGGAATTTAAATAAAAACTTGAAATTAAAAAAGAAATAATTGACATTTAACATTGTGTGAATTTAAGATATACAACCTGATAATCTGATAACTAGATATACTTACATATTGCAAAGTAATTACCCCAATAGTGTTAGTGCTCTCATGGCTTTATTATCATTCTTTGTGATGAGAACACTTAAGATTTACTCTCACAGCAACCTTCAAGTGCCCAATACTGTATTGTCAACATAGGCACCACACTGCGCATGAGATGCCCAGAGTTTATTCCCTACAACTGAAAGTTTATACCCTTTCACCAGTATCTTACCATTTATCCCACCCCCTAGCTTGTGGAAACCACTCTTTTTATGAATTTGGCTTTTTTAGATTCCACCTATAAGTAAGATCATTTGTATTTGTCTTTCTCTGTCTAATTTATTTCATTTGGCATAATGAACTCAGGTTCTATCATAAATGGCAAGAATTTCTTCTTTTTTATGGCAAAATAATATTCCATTGTACATACTAGACACACCATATATCCTTAATCCATTCATCTATTGATGGACAATTCGACTGCATCTATATCTTGGCTATTGTAAATAATGCTAAAATAAACATAGGGCTGCACATATCTTTTTGAATTAGTATTTTTATTTCTTATTTTTGGTAAAATAGTGCAATTACTGGATTGTGGAGTAGTTATATCTTTATCTTTTTGAGGACTTATCCATAGCAGCTGCAACAATTAGATGCCCAACAACTGTGCACAAAGGTTCCTTTACTCCACATTTTCATCAACACTTGTTATTTCTCGCCTGTTTGATAGTAGCCATTGTAACAGGTTTGAGGTGACATCTTACTGTGGTTTTGATTTGCGTTTCTCTGCTGACTAGTGACCTTGAGCACATTTTCATGTACTTGTTGGCCATTTTTGTTTTCTTTGGAAGTCTCTATTCAGATCCTTTGCCCACTTTTTAATTGGGTACTATTATTTTTCTTTTTATTTCTGCTATGAAGATATACAAATTCCTTACGTATTTTGGATAGTCTTTCCTTTTAGGATACATAATTTGCAAATATTTTCTCTGATTCCATACTTTCCCTTTTCATTTTGTTGACTTTGTTTCTGTGCAAAAGCTTTTTTAGTTTGAGATAGTACCACTTGTTTATTTTTGCTTTTGTTGTCATATCCAAAGTATCATTGTGAAGACCAATATCAAGGAGCTTTTACCCTATCTTTTATTTTAGGAGGTTTATGGTTTGAGATCTTACATTTAAGTCTTGAATCCTTTTTGAGTTAATCTTTTTGAATGGTATGAGATAGGGGCCCTATTTTACTTTTTTTCCCATGTGAATATCCAGTTTGTCAATGCCATTTACTTAAGAGACCGACTTTCTAAAGTTTGAAATGAGAAAGTATGAGGCCTCCAGTATTGTTCTTTCTCAAGATTCCTTTTGCTATTTGGGGTCTTTTGTGTTCTATGTGAATTTTAATTTTTTTTATTATTTATGCAAAAAATGCCATTGCAATTTTGATAGGGATTGCATTGAATCTATAGATGACTTTGGTTAGTATAGACATTTTAGCAATATTAAGTTATATTATCCATGAACACAGGATATCTTTCTGGATATTGTGTCTTCTTCAAGTTTCTTGGTCAATGTCTTATAATTTTCAGTGTGATGATATTCATGTCTTTAAATTTTTTCTTAATTATATATATATGTATAATTAATTTATATTCACCCCCTTATCCCCACCTTTCATTTCAATTACCTAATATACTGCCTAATGCTAAAAATTTAGTAAGCCTGCAGGGGTTAATGCATTAAGAAGGTTCTAGATCTAGAATGATATGGACTGGAAAGGAAAGTTAGAACATATAAAGTTGTTCATTCTCTATTTAAGCATTTTTTTATTGAAATAAAATTTGCATACATTACAATGCATAGAATATAAGTATACAATTTGGTGAGTTTTATACATGCAGAAACTGATGAAACCATCAACTGAATCAGAGCATAGAGTAATTTCATCACCCCAGCAAGTTCTCTCACTACCTCTTCCAGGCAATTCTTACCTGACATACATAATTAGCCTTCTGATATCTCTCACCATAGGCTAGTTTTGTCTTTTCCTATATACTGAAATCACATAAATGGAATCATTGAAAATGTTAGGTTTTTTGGCATCTGACTAGGGGTTGTACTGGCATACTTTCCCACTGACAATGTTTTGTGTTCATTCTATGTTATAGAAAAAAATAACAAATATTCAAAAGAGATTTATCTTCCAGAAAAGAAGTTTATTCCAAGCAGTAGCTGATTTTTCTATCTGCAGCTGACCATCATCTCTTGAATGTCCTTCCCCAAATTCCTGTGCTGTGAGGCCTGGCTCTCCAGCATATAATTCACAACCCAAATTCCCAGCTCCTTGGAAGCTTAGACACTAACATGGACTTGGTCTCCACCAAACAAAAATTCTATCAGGAAATTTAATTTAGAAATGAGTAATGTGAAAAGCATTAGCAACAACCTCTCATTTTGTTGGCAAAGGTATCCATTTTTTTTGTCTTGGAATAATGTTCTTAAGAATGTAGCCTTGAGGCTGTTATTTCAGGCCGTTTAGTGATTCCCTGAGCCATTCGTCTGATATTCAGTGTGAACTATCTAGGAACTATCCAAGTTACTTGCAGCCAAGAACTCTAAGTACTGTACTGCATGTGCCATGGAATTTACAGGTCTTAGCTTACTCCTTTTCACCCCGACTACAAACTATTATTATTTGCAATTATGCTGAGCCATAAGAAAATTTTAATGTGCCTTCTAAATTATTGCAGAAGACAGATTTTGGTTTGGCAGGTGCTTTGACAAAGACATATTTTGATATGCTTTAATTCTCTGAAAGCTGTTTATTCCTAATATGGTTTAGAAGTTATCTGAGTGGTGTTACATTTACAAAGAGAGGCAAGATTGTCTATCATAGTGTGATCTAGTAGAAATGTAATGCAAACCACATATGTAATTTAAAATTTTCTAGTAGCCACACTGAAAAATTTTTAAATACAGATAAATTTATATTAATACTATATTTTATTTAACCCAGTAACACAAAATGTCTCAACATGTAATTAACATCAAAATTTGTTAATGAGATAATTCACATTATTTATTTGTACAAGTTCTCAATATCCAGTGTGTGTTTGATACTTATGGGACACCTCCAATTAGACTAGCCACATTTTGAGTGCTCAATACCTTACCAAGGCCACTGGCTGCCATACTGGATAATGAAGTCTATCACACAGAGCATCAAAGAAGTTTTCTAGAAGAATATTTCAGAACAGAGTAGAACTGAAGAAAGCTATGCTTTATAAAAATGCTAAGCCAAGTTGGGTGGATTGGACATTAATAAAATCCAACATTTTATCCAGGGGTAGAACTCAACCCCAAAATGAGGTTTATATCAAAAATAAGGAGTTGAGATTCTAGGGATGATAGTGTAAATTGCTGACAGAGTCATCATTCTGTAAGAAAGTCATTTATCATAGTGTTTCATTCTTTTTGAAAAATTTAAAAAAATATTTTATTTTATATTTTAGAGAGAGAGAGAGAGTGCAAGCAGGGGAGGGACAGTGAGACAGAGACAGAATCTGAAGCAAGCTCCAGGCTCTGAGCTGTCAGCACAGAGCCTGATGTGGGCCCAAACTCATGTGCAGCGAGATCATGACAAGTCGGACGCCCAACCAACTGAGTCACCCGGGCACCCCACATAGTGTTTCATTCTTGATTTTTGTAACCCTCCCTCTGTTCACATGGTACCTGTCTTACAATGATTGTGCTCCTCCCCTTGATTGCCAACTGATAAATATTCAGATATTTTTTTAATCAAATGTTTGCAAACTAAATCCCACATTCTCTAGCTCTGCTTAATAACAGTGTTGACTGCACTTTTATGTGTTCCAACAAATGGTGTCTCACAAAGAGCAGGGGTTTAAAAATCTTAGCTCCCTTTCTTTCCTTGATTATCCATGCCCCTTGCCCAACCCCAACAAAATTGCAATTGAAACCAGTTAGACCAGATTCTACAAGATATTAACCATTAGATGAGATAATTGCCTCTAGGTGGCTTTGTTCTGTTTCTTGAAAAATAGGAATATATCTTTCTTTAAAAAAATTTTTTTTACATTTATTTATTTTTGAAAGACAGAGAGAGACAGAGCATGAACAGGGGAGATGCAGAGAGAGAAAGAGACTCAGAATCTGAAGCAGGCTCCAGGCTCTGAGCTAGCCGTCTGCACAGAGCCTGACGCGGGGCTCGAACCCATAAACCGTGAGATCATGACCTGAGCCGAAGTCAGACGCTCAACCAACTGAGCCACCCAGATATAGACATCCCTATATCTTTCTCATCTATCTCATAAGATTATGGATCAGATGAAATGAGACAGAATATGAGAAATCTATAAGATTTATTGTGCAAGAATTCATTGAAAACCAATGCATAGTAGTGTCAGTGTCCCAGTCTTGTGTTGTCGCTAAGTATTTGTTTAAGAAAACATGTTTCTATTTAAAATCTATTTTAAAGTCATTCATATTACAGTCCTTAAAAATAGTTAAAGCAATTATTAACTTTATCTCTTTTATAAATAATTGACCCTAACTCTAGTCACTGCAATTCTTTTTACCTTAAACATTTTAAATTCAAAAGTAAGGTGCTGTTACTATAAGGAAATGCTTGCATGAGCTTGTGTTAATTATGTGGCAGTCTATAGCAGGAAATAAATAGTTTCTAAAAACATTGATGGCATTTATTGTAAACTTCCTGCAAAAATGGGAAAAGGTCATAATAAGTTGTCAGTGGATTGCATTGAACAGAGTTTCATTGCAGAAGGTTGCAGACCTCGTTTTCCAAGGCTTCGCTGGCACTAATGTGTGGGGAGAAGGGAAAGGAATGGAAATGTCATTTAGCTTTGCTAACAAACACTGAAGTGATATAAATAAGCGTGGTACTCACCAGCCTGGAGAGAAAAATGAGGGGCCAAGACACCCCAGCGACGCGCATTTCATCATACTACAAGCATTGCGTGTTTTCTAAGAGGGGTCTTCCTCTTTTGTTCTCTGCCATTACCACTGCCCCGAACCGTGTATTTCTGATCTTGACTCTCAGTTGCTGGTGTTGCCACTTTCACCTTTGTTAAATATTTTTCTTTGTTTAGAGGCAAATGGAATAAACCTCATATTATTTAGATCCTTGTTATTCCCCCTCTCTCTCTCTTCACACACACACACACACACACACACACACACACACACACTCTACTTGATTCATCAAGTGCAAGAAATTAAAGTCCCTCACTACTATTTTAGTTTCTTCTGTATTTCCACATGTTTCTCATAATTTTTGTTTTGATTTGATGCTGTGCTGTGTGGTGCTTAAATGTCCATGGTTGACCTATATTCTCATTTTGGATTCTATCCAAATGGATGGATCCATTATCAAAGACATAATTGCAAGCTTTAATGCTTTGTTTTGGTTTGAATTCCACTTTGTCTGACTTAATATTCCAACTCTGCTTCCATTTTTTTCCTACTGCTTGGAATATCTTTGCCATTTTTTTTATTCTTACAATCTTTGTCACTTTATTTTAGATGTGTCTCATGTACAGCAAGCATATGCGCACTTGCAATCCAACCTGAGAGACTTAATTTTTTAATGCAATTGAGTGTGATAATTAATATATTTGGTTCTATTTCTGTCACAGTTTCTAATACTTTTTTAATGATTCTTGCTCTTCCATTAAAAATAACGTGTTACACTATCTTCTTTTAGTAACTTAGGAGGTATATATCCATTTTCATGTATTTATTCATTTAATCCTTAATACTAATACAAGCAATATCTAGGTTTTTCCCCACAAAAGCAATGATACAATTTCATTTCATACTGGCTTCTTCTCTCCTATTTCCTCATCTACAGCACCACAGACTAGAGTTTTATACCAACTATAATTATTATTTATTAAGAGTCTCTTGGCTGGCAAGACTATGTTGTAGAGACTCTCTTTCATCTGTTTTTTAAATGTTTATTTATTTTTAAGAAAGAGTGCTCACAAGCAAGGCAGGGGCAGAGAGAGAGAGAGAGACAGAATCCAAATAAGGCTCCAGGTTCTGAGCTTTCAGCACAGAGCCCAATGCGGGGCTCGAACTCACAACTGTGGGATCATGACCTGAGCTGAAGTTGGGAGCTAAACCAACTAAGCCACCCAGGTGCCCCTGGTTATTTTATACACACACACACACACACACACACACACGCACGCACGCACACACACACACCGGAAGACTTTTGCAAATATATGTGTGTGTGTGTGTGTGTGTGTGTGTGTGTGTGTGTGTGTATGTTTTGCATTTGTGAGAATGTCTTCCTTATGCTTCCACATTTGAGCCATCATTTTGAATGCTATAACTTTAGAATCACAACCTCTCCCATAAAAAACTCTGTCACTTATAATACATTTGGTTTAATGAAAAGAATACTTAAGTATAGCACAGAACTGGAGCCATGATCTTATCTACTTCTGTACAGTGGAGTTCACAAAGTACTTATTCTTTGCTACCTTATTCTGCTTGTTATGTCCCCACTCATTATCATAGACTTCTCATTTTCATTAAATTTTTTCTAATGCACAAACCACTGTTTAAAAAGTCCTATTTTACTTTTCAAAAACAGTATTTCTTATCTTTACCTTCTTGAGTATACCATTCTCTTTCTATTCGTGATTTTTTTTATAAGCTCAGCTGGCTTTGCTGTGCCCACTTTTTGGGCGAGCTCTCCCACAGCCTGAAACCTGACCGAAAAGCAAGCTGGTTGGATTGGTGCCTTGTCCTGCTCTGGGAATGCCCTCACATCCTGCTCCGCAGAAGACGGCAATCCGCCCTCCCGCCGCCCGAGGGAGCGGAGAGGGACCAGCCTCATGGATGAACTGCCCCGTTTCTTTTCTGTAATAATGAAGCTGTTGAGTTAGGAGCCGGCCTTCTGCTTCCGGGTTTTAATTCATCTTGGCCTACAGTCAGCTTCAAGGGTTCTCAGACGTGGTTGCGCCAATTAAATCAGAGTCTCTGGGCAAAAGATCCCAGCCATCAATTCTTCTTAAAGGTCCTCAATGATTTTTAAGATGCAGGCAGGCTGGAGATCCACAGCTTTTAGTGCGGTTGTGAATGGATTCCTCCTAGAAGCTACTGCACTAGAGGCTTTACCACGTGCCGACTTCATCTTACGTCACCCAGAATAATTGCTTTAGTGTGTTGTTGTTCAGCAGTGGGAAAAGTGGCATTAACTGGAGGGTTCTCCATTTTTCTCAGAGCCTTCATTTGCCTTTAGTTGTTTTTTCGTGTTTTTTTTTTTTTTTTGCCCCATCCTATAATTGAATATTCATGACAGTTTGCAAATATCTTTTGTTTGCCACCTGCTGGATTGTACTGTTTCCTGAGCTTTGTGAGTTAGCTGTTTGCAACACAACTAGCAGAAATATCTGTGGACTAGATTATACTTTCGTTTATTTTTTCATTACTGATTGTAGGATTCTGTATATTTTTATGTTCCTTTGGGTATTTTAATCATCAACTAAGGGAGAGAAAGACGTTTATGCGTTATAATCATGATTATCATGACTATTACAACTGCTGTATAGCAAGTGCGTAGTATGATCAGACACCGTAACTATAAACCATACATAAATGATTATATTTTTCTTTCACAAAAGTTTTGAGAGGTAGAGTATCTCCATTTTATAAATAATTCTCTAGTTGTTGTTTTACCTGAAAACATTCAGCTGAATTGTGAAAAAACAAGAAGCATTCTACCCAATGATTCAGTAACAATGGATTCTAGGGGGAAAGAAGAGGGTGTGGAGAGAGATTAATGCAAGGCATTCTATTACTGCTAATTCACGCCTACCCAGGACCAGGCTCCATGAGAACCAAGCCTGTTGGTACAAGTGGAAACTACTCTTCAGCCAATATTATCTAGAATTAACCTAAGTAGCCCACTTCCCTTTTTCCTTCCAGCAATAATTTCCAGCATTTCTAGTGTCATGGACTTGATGAAGAATTTGGAATTTGGTATCCCTGTGAACGTTGAAAGTTAACTGATGGAATCTTCCCTCAGTATGTGTGGCCAGTTTGCTTGAATGGTCCTTAACTCACCTGCCTGGTGTCAGGCTCTCCTACTGATCCCTTCAGGAAATGCAGCCTCAATTTGAATCCCTGAGAAGTGACTAAGAGCCATGACCTTCTCATTTTATATTTACCAGTAGTTTTCTAGAGGGCTGGATCTTGCTTCAGAGTTCTTTTGTTCTACCTTTTCAAAATACTTTAATTTTGTAAATTTTAAATTTTTTAATGTTTTTTCTTATTGTTTTAAAAGTTTATTTATTTATTTTGAGAGAGAGAGAGAGAGAGAGAAAGAGAGAGAGACAGAGAGGGAGAAAGAAAGAGAGAGAGAGAGAATCCCAACAGGCTCCGTGTTCTCAGCATAGAGACCAATGCAGGGTTGGATCTCACCATCTGTGAGATCATGACCTGAGCTGGTATCAAGAGTCAGCCATTTAACTGACCGAGCTACCCAGGTGACCCTCTTATTTCTTTTTATTTATTGAGGTAATTGACATATACTGTTATATTAGTTTTAGGTGTACAACGTAGTGATTTGACATTTGTATATATAGCTAAATGGTCACCACAGTAAGTCTAGTTACCATCCATCACCTTACAAACTTAATATAATTATTATATTATATTATATTATTGATTACATCCCCATGTTGTACATTGCATCACCGTGACTTATTTATTTTCTAACTGGAGGTTTGTTTTTCTTAACCCCTCCACCCCCCCTCCATCCCTCTCCCCTCTGGCAATCACCAAACTGTTTTCTGTACGTCTAGGTTATATTTTGTTTTGTTTGGTTGGTTTTTAGATTCCACATGAAGTGAAATCATGTGGTATTAGTCTCTCTCTTGTGACTTATTTCACTTAGCATAATACTTTCAAGGTCCATCCATGTTGTCACAAATGGTAAGGTTTTATCCTTTTTTTATGGCCAAGTAGTATCCCATTGTATATGTATCCCACACTTTCTTTATCCATTCTTCTATTGTTGGGTGGTCTTTGTTTTCTTACAGAAGCTTAATAGTTTTGCAAGTTTTCAGATCATTTTTAGAAGGAAATGATCCATATGTAGTTGCAGATTCATTATGTCCATGGAAGGAAGTGAGTTCAGAATCCTCCTATGTTGCCATCTTGGACTTCTCTTCAATATTCATTGCTTTTATTGATATATACCTGACAATTAAAAATTGTATATATTTAAGGTATACAACCTGATTTTTTGATATACATGTACATTGTGAAATGATCACCACAGTCAAGCTAATGATTATATTCATCACCTCACATTGTTATCTTTTTGTTTTGGGGGTAAGAACAATTAAGATCAATTCTCTTAGCAAGTTTCAAGTATGTAATACAGTGTTATTAGCTCTAGTCACCCTGCCTTACCTTAAATCCCCAGAACTTATTCATATTGCATAAGTGAAAGTCTGGACCGTTTGACCCATATGCCCCTATTTCCTTTCCCCTTAGACCCTGGCAACTGCAGTGCTACTTTCTGCTTCTAAAAGTTTGACATTTTAGGTTCCATATACAGCTAATATCATGAAGTATTTGTCTGTCTATGTCTCACTTATTTCATTTGGCATAGTGTCTCCAGGTTTATCAGGTTGCAAATGATGGGATTTCCTTTTTTTTAAGGTTGAATAATATTCCATTGTATATACATGTATATATGACATTTTCTTTATCCCTTTATCTGCTGATGGACAATTAACTTCTTATCATGTTTTCCCCTGGTCCATCTTAAAAGAGCTTATCTTGTAACTGCTATTCCCTCAAAGTTTAGATGTGGCCTCATTTCAATCTCTTTTATTGGACTCCATCTTTCTCATTAAGATTTGCTTACATGGATTGTTCCTTTTCATTACTCTCTTAGTTATATATATGTGCTGCTGTTCCCAGGAAGAAAATGCTTCTGCTGCATGATAGGTTGTTGTAGTTTCTTATCTTATGTTGGTAGAAACCTGGTAAGCTTTCCTCTGAAATAAGGCATTTCACATGCTACGTGGCCAGGAAAGGGTTGCTTCTGACACTCGTGTTTGTCTAACTTGAATTTTTCTGCAAGGAAGCTTCTCTGAGAACCATGCTACTGGGATTTCCGAAGTGCAGCATTATTTTATTTTCTCACTTTGAGGTAGACATGATACCTTTAGACATTGGTGATATGAAATTTAGAGCAGCCCCCAAAATACTAGCCTGTCATTGAAAATTTTCTATCTTGAAATGGAGAGATTTCATCGATAACTAAGGATCGCCTACCTCTGGTTATAAAGGTGGAAGAGCATAAAATCTTTGGAGACTGAAAAAGTTCTCCTTACCTGGGCACATTGTGATGTACTCAGAGGAGTACATTTGGGTTGGCACTAGAAACATCCAAAAGTGGTAAGCTGTTACTCCTTTTTAATTACTGTGTGCCCTTCCCCTGAATACCAAAGGTTTGCAGTCTACTGATGAGTTCACTCTATTATTTTTGTTTTATCTCACTGGGAGCTTCTCACCCAGGTGTTCAAAAATGTCAGTCTTTGAAATTTCGACAGTGTTCTCAATTCCAGAGAGACAACACTTCACTGGGGGATTGATTGGAAGCTTTGAACAAGAAGGTCAGGTTTCTGAAGAAGAGAGCTCCCCAGCAGAGACGGTAATGAGAAAAACAGTGTTTGGAAAAGTTTGTTTTGAGTCATTGGCTGACTTTATTCTCACGATGTGCACAGATTGGTAAAGGAAAGAGCTTACAGCCTGATAATTTGGGATGTCAGCTCTTCTCAAAGACATTTCTCTTTTCAGGGGTTTGCTGAGCCTTGAAACGAGCCCCCATGCTGTGACAGGCAAGACACAATCCAGAAGCAAAGACTTTTTTTCCGGATAGACTTGAACAGAAAATTGCCTTTGCCCTGAACACTTGGAGGTGGAGACCCGTGGGAGTCAGTGACAAAAAGGAATTAAGCAGCAGGTTTTTTCGATTACTTAAGGTCAGTCATAGTGTGATTTTTTTAGTTTCCATTTTTCACCCCTATTGGAGTTCTAAAAATAGAACTCCAAAGCTGCTTTCTAAAAATCTTGTTATCAACTGAATGGTCCCTATTAATTATTTCTATGTTAAGCACTTTCATTGTCTCTTGGTTTTTGAACAAGACAAATCTTTTCTTAGAGGCTAGTGCGTTTTTAATCAGGGTATGATGTAACTGATATTCTCTATGTCTATAGTGAACCCACCTGGAGGAAAGAATTACATTCATTCATTTAGGATCTTGTAGGAGAAAACTGACTTCTTCGTGAATTTTTTAAAATTTATTTTTTATTCCTTGCAAGGAAACAAATCTCTTTGGGTCACCAATGCAAGGGCAAAATATCTTTCTTCCTTTTGCCCTCTAATCAAATATTTGTTCCCAGCACATGGAATAGATATTTCTTTTACAATACTGATTGTGTATTTTGAAATAAAATTAGCTCAAAACACAAAAAAGAACTTTTTCAGAAATTTGGCATAAAATAACAGAGATAGAAAACATTTACTCAGTGCATAACATATGCTAGGCCCAGCCCTGAGTTCTTTTTCTACAATATGTTTTCCATTATCACAAAAATTTTATGGAATATCATCGTTCTCATTTCACAGATAAGGAACTAAGAAAGTTTCATTGATAGCACATAACTTAATCAAAGTCACATAGCTAATAAATTGCAGAGCCTGGTTTTCAATTTGGGATTGTCTGATTTTAGACTTCTGTTTCATAGCCATCATACAATACTTCCTCTCAGTATGGAACTACCTTTCAATACTGGTAGAGGTGTTCTATTCCATAATAAACTTCAGGTATTATTCAACCAAATAGACTATTGACTATTTACAGAATTTTGTGACTGCTGCCATATCAGGCATCTATTGTATTGTGCTAAAATCTAAGTAGAATGTAATTCTTGGAGTTTCTAATATTTGAAATTACTGACATTAATGACTAGAAAATGGAATGGGAATAGGTATACCTCAGAGATATTGTGGGTTTGGCTCTAGACCACTATAATAGAGTGAATGTCACAATGAAAGGAGTCAATGATTTTTTTTCTTTTTTGGTTTCCCAATGCAAATAAAAGTTGTGTTTACACTATACTGTAGTCTATTAAATATGCAGTAACATGTCTAAAAACAGTGTACATGCCTTAATAAAAATATTTTCTTGCTAAAAAATGCTAACCATCATCTGAGCCTTTAGTGAGGTTTATCTTTTTGTTGATGGAGGGTCTTCCCTCCATGTTGATAGCGGCTGACTGATCGGATTAGTCGGTGCTAAAGGTTAGGAGGGCTGTGGCAACTTATTAAAATAAGGCAACAGTGAAGTATGTAGTAGTGATTGACTCTTCCTTTCACGAATGCTTTCCCTTAGCCTGTGATGCTGTTTGGTAGCATTTTGCCCACAGTCTAACTTTCAGAACTGGAGTCGATCCTTTCCAACTCTGCTGCTGTTTTGTCAACTGAACCTATGCAGTACATGATATTTTTTGTTGTCATTTCAACAATCCTCACAGTATCTTCTCCAGAAGTAGATTCCATTTCAAGAGACAATTTCCAACTGTTCATCCATAAAAAACAACTCCTCATTCATCACCGTTTGAGGCCATTCAGCCCCATCTTCAGGCCCCACCTCTAATTCTACTTCTCTTGCTATGTCTTCCATATCTGCATTACTTCCTCCACTGAACTCTTAAATCCCACAAAGTCACCAGTAAGGCTGGAAACCACTTCTTCCAAAGTCCTGTTCATGTCGATATTTTGACCTCTTCCCATGAATCACAAATGTGCTTGATGGCAAGCTGAATAGTGAATACTTGCCAGAAGGTTTTCCATTTACTTCGCCCAAATACATCAGAAGAATCACTGTTGGCGGCAGCTATTAGCCTTAGTAAATGTATTTCTGTCTTTCCTTCTTACTTTAGAAAGAAAGATGCAGCAAGGGAGGGTCAGAGAGAGAGGGAGACATAGAATCCCAAACAGTCTCCATGCTGTCAGCACAGAGCCCAGTGCAGGGCTCAAACTCAACTGAACTGTGAGATCATGCCCTGAGTTGAAACCAAGAGTCAGACGCTTAACCAACTGAGCCAACCAGGTGCCCCAGAAATGTATTTCTTAAATAATAAGACCTGAAGGTTGAAATGATCCATAGGCTGCAGAATGGTTGTTGTGTCAGCAGGCATGGAAACCACATTCATCTTGTAATCCATCTCTGTCAGAGCGAAAGGTGCAGTTAGTCAGGAAGAATATTTTGAAAACAATCTTTTTCTGAGAAGTAGGTCTCAACAGTTGGCTTAAAGTATTCAGTAAACCATGTTATAAACATATGTACTGTTATCTAGTCTTTGTTTTTGCATTTAGAAAGCACAGGCAGAGTAGATTTAGCATCATTCATATGGGTCCTTGGCCTTCCAGAATAGTAAATGAACACCGGCTTCACTTGAAGTCACCAGCTGCCTTTGCCCCCAACGAAGGGGTCAGCCTGTCCTTTGAAGGTTTGAAGCCAAGCACTGACATTGCCTCTATAACTATGAAAGTCCTGGGTGGCATCTTCTTCCAGTAGAGGCTGTTTCCCTACATTGAGAACCTGTTGCTCAGTGTAGCTGTCCTCACGAATCATCGTCACCAGATCTTCTGGAGAACTTGCTGCGGCTCCCACATCAGCACCTGCTGCTTCACCTTGCACTCTGATGTCATGGAGACGCTTCTGTCTTCAGACCCTGGGAGCCAACCTCTGCCAGCTTCCGACTTTTCTCCTTCACCCTCCTTGCCGCTCTCAGCCTTCACAGAGCTGAAGAAAGGCAGGGTCTTGTGCTAGATTAGGTTTTGGTTTAACAAAATGTTGTGGCTAGTTTGGTTTTCTGTGCAGACCACTCAAACTTTCTCTGTAACAGCAATAAGGCTGTTTTGCTTTCTTATCATTCATATGTTTGCTGCAAAAAACTTTTAATTTCCTTCAAGAACTTTTCCTTTGAACTCACAACTTTGCTAACTGGTGCAAGATACCTAGATTTTGGCCTCTCTGGTTTGTGACATGCCTTCCTCACTAAGCTCATTTCTAGCTTTTGATATAAACTGAGACGTATGTGACTCTTTCTTTCATTTGAACACTTAGAGGCTATTATAGTGTTAGTAATCAGTCTAATTTTAATATAGTTGTGTCTTGGGTATCAGGAGGCCAGGGAAGGGAAGAGAGATATGGGAACAGCTGCTATGTGAAGCAGTCAGAACACAGACATTTGCTGATTAAATTACCATCTTACATCGGTGCAGTTTTTTGGTGCCCCAAAACAATTACAAGAGCAACACCAAAGATCACTGATCACAGGTCACCATAAAAATTTGTGATAATTAAAAAGTTTGAGATATTGTGAGGATTACCAAAATGTGATATAAGAGACAGGAAGAGAGCAAATGCCGTTAGAAAAAATGGTGCTGATGGACTTGCTCGAGGCAGAGTTGCCACAAAACGTCAATTTGTTAAATATATATATATATGTATAATCCTCAGATTTGTGGAAAAATCTGTGAAGTCCACTGAAGTGAAGCACAATAAAATGAGGTATGTGTGTAGTGAATGTGGTAACAGAATATGCCAATGTCAGGACGGGCTAATGGCAGAATATGCTAATGTCAGGGAACTTACTAGATGTGTAAAGTTTAAGAAGTCACGAATCTCTTTTTATAACTTACTTTTTTTTAGAGTAGTTTTAGGGTCACAGCAACATTGGAAAAAAGAGTAATTTCCCATATACTCCTTGTCCCCCTACATGTGTGTCTTCCTCCATTATCAACATCCCTTACCAGCGTGGTACATTTGTTACAGCTGATGAACCAACATTAACACACTGTAATCACCCCAAATCCACAGTTTACCTTAAGGTACATTCTTGTGTTATACATGTCATTAATCTTTTCAGCTTCTGTTTCCCCAATTACAAAATACTTGCTTGTATTTGTAACATATGTTGTTGGCAAAAAGTTTCTCTTTCAGGCATTTTCTTATTTAAATATGACCAGAAGCAAGTAAAAAGAGTGCAACTATCCTAGCTTTACAGTTGAGGAAACAAAGAGACCAAAGTGTTTTGCCTAAAGCCAGATTACTAAGTTAAGTTAGCAGTTAAGTGAATGTCAATTCTAATGTAAAATCGAGTTCCTTATACTTTAGACAAGATGGTGAAGAGCAAGTAACATAAAGTATGCGACAATGCTTTGCAGTTTATAAAACCCTATAAAATTTAGCCCTAATGATTATCCAGCTGTAGCTGTTTACTCTGAATTATTATTAGATATCTAATTCTTGGTGAAGACTTACCCCTTTGGTAGCCAGGATGTTTGTAATAGGGATAAGAGAAAGAGACAGAAGAGAACGTTTTCTGGTTCAAACACCTACCCATTGTAACTCGGAGATCTACACAGCACCCAGCACTGATTAAAAGCATTTTATATGCAGGATCAGAGGATATTTTTATAAATAGGAAGCAATTATACAATGTGCACAATGCCCCTGAATGTTCCACAATGCCTCTTCGAATATCATTGATTCTATCCCTTTTAGGCATTCGAAAAGGGAAGTCCTTTTGACTATAGTTTGTGTCATGGCCCTCTGATCAATGCTGCACATCTGGATCCAGGTGAGCTGGAGGCCTTCCCTTGACTTTCCTGACAGACAATCTCAGTGCTTTCTTCTTCAGAATCCCAGATGCCCACAAACAATTCTTGAGCATCAACTGTTCCCTTAGTTCTCAGAGTAAAACGCTTTTCTCCCTTGCTGGAGATGCCATCAGTTTTCATTAATTCATCCTGAAGACTAAACCCTTCAAAGAATATGAAAAATAAATAATCAAGTTCATGATACCATGTGGAAAAGATCCATTCAAAGCATTTTGGGTACAAAATGTGTGTTTGTGTTAAGGAGAAAGAGAGGGAAAAAGGAAGGGTGTTTGGGAGAGACAGACTAATAGGTAAAGAAAAATCAAAATCATAGTTTCTAAGCACAGCAGGAGAGAAACATAGGACTTTAGCAGAGACAGAAAAGGAACGATTTTTTCATTCACTTGTGTGAGTTCACTAATTGCCTGATAATTCTGTGTGAATGGTAATTTGTTGGGCTACAAGAGGAAGGCAAACACGAAATAGACCAGAAAATTGAGAGTACCAGAGGTCCCAGAAATACAAAAGATATGGGAAATCCTAGAATATGTTAGGCTCTGTTTAGACCAAATGTTTCTCAATGTTAACACTACTAATACTTTGAGTTGGATAACTTTTTGTTGTGGAAGCTTGCCCCATCCATCGTAGAATGTTTAGAAGCATTCCTGGCCTCCATCCACTAGAAGCACTCTTCTCCAAGTTGTGACAACCAAAAGTGTCTCCAGATGTGGTCAAATATTACTTGAGATGGGGGTGGGACAAGGAAGTAGTAAAGCAACATCACTCTTGGTTGAGTACCACTGGTTGAAATCTTTGACCTAAAGGTATTCTAAGTTGGAAAAAAATGTAGAATCAAGATAGAATACTATAAAATATTAATAATGAACATCTTTTGTGTTGAAGATATAGAAATTTTAAATTTTTCTTTGGTTTTTAAAATATTCTGTAAAGAACATGCATTACTCGTGTAATTGGAAGAAAGGATGATTAAGGATGCTCTTAAAAGTAAGGATGCATGAATTAACTTTATGAGTGCTCTGGTGGGTAAAGGTGTATTCTGAGAAGACAGTGACTCATAGTATTATAATCAAATGAAATAAGGAAGAAAATCATATCTGACCATGGGAGGGAGAACATTCATCAAAAAGAAGGAAAGAGGAAGAAGACAAAGAATCAGTAAAGAAAAAAAATGAACTTCCAAGAATTAAAGACTCCTTCCATCTGCTTAGGCATGAGATTGAGCTCCCAAGCATTGAAACCTGGGATAATGGCATTGGATTATGTCATACACAGATACAGAGTGCAGTCTTTTAAGGAGAGAATAACAATCAACAATTATGAATGATTGCATGTGGTTGAAGGTGTTTCTAAATGCTTAGATATACATTATCTTCTGGTTTAGGACTCAGAAATATTGCAGTCTGTTGGGCTATTGCCACGCCAGTTAGCCACACAATTTACTGAGGAGAAGGCTGGAGTTAAAAGAAGTTTGGAGATGGGTTCTAAGTCATCAGACCTGGCACTGGACAAGGGATCTTCTGAGCACAGATGGGTTATAGTCATGGGCTTTGGAACCAAAGAGACTGAGTTCAGGCTCCAATATGGCCCAACCATCTCTCTTTGAGGTGGTTTCCTAACATCTCAGTGCCTGTGTCCTTATTCATAAAGAGGGAGTAATAACGGCACTACTCACCAGTAGTACGCGGGTAAATGTTCAACAACCAGCTCTCTGGAGGATAAAACGTACTGAACTGTTGCATTTGCTGAGTGTCCTTAAGTAAATAGTCCCAGTGTGGTTAATTTCAGGCTACCAGTGTGAGGTCACTGAATGTGGACTTGGGAAGAGATGCAAACCACAAAGAGATGCTCTTGTAAACTGGTACAAGCTGGTTCTAACAAGCTCAATACCTAGCACAAAGAGTGCTGGAAGGATGGCATGAATACTGCTGGTGTCTGGAATGTAGTACTGTTTGCAGGTGCTTTCTGGTGCTCCTGGCTTCAGGTACAGTGCCCTTTTCACAGTACTAGGCTGCTTTTCTTGATGCTGCACACAATCTTATGAATCGCGTCTCCAGTAGGAATGGGGCTAGATTGATTAATGGAAGTGCTATGTTGCTCACCCCTAGATGCTGCCAGCACCCATTGATGCATTCCTGTTGTTTTGGAATCACACTTGAAAATCATTTATCAAAGTCTGGCTGCCTGAAGATTTTCTCCCCACTTGAATGGTATCACTCGGTTCTTTATCTCCTGAGCTACAAGGTCAGCCTTCGTGCTTACCCGCTTCTCTGGGGGTTTCAAAGGTTTTGGCAAGGAGCATCCGTTCCGCCTTCAAACAGTCATGCAGATTTCTGTAACCATCGGGTCCCATGACTTGTGTCTGCAGTCATACAGACTCTTCTGGCTAAGCGGCTCTCTTCTCTAATAAATCCTAGATTATGATACAGAATCTTTTCCAAATATCCACTCTACTGGAGACAGCCTGTGATTTCCTGATTCCTTGTTCTTTAAGTCATATTATATTTACACAAATTAAAATGCACTTATAACTCAGTGGAGATTATAAAGCAAAATTTGTCTGTCTGCTTCTACCTTTTCATATTTTTTTCTCCCATGTTTTTTAGAATACCTGTCCTTTTCACATAAGATGCTGAAAGCCCCAATCCAGATTTTCCACTCTCACTCCTGCTGGGTCTTCTCATTATTTCCAAGTTCATGCTTGTTAGGTGATGAAGAATGGTTCTAAGTGAATCAAATAAAATGATTTCTGCTGATTTTGGTTCCCGGTATGTAATTCCTTCTAGATCTTGCAGTTTAGACCATTGGTACTGTTAATGTACATACTTCCTGTAAGAGTTGCCATGGGAAAGCAACTGAGCGGCCACTTTGCAGTGGAGAGCTGCGAGCACCGACAGCCCCCACTTGCAGACCTGGGATGACCCGAGCCATTTGAAAAGCGCCAGCGGCCATTTTATTGCAGGCCAGATAACAGATCCAGGTGCCACCAGGACTGACGACCCCCACTCTCAATCTGGACTGTCTCAAACTGGAATGCCTCACCATGGAATTCCAGCATCCCCCTTCCCACAGAAGCGAACAGCCAATTGAATCCTGCCACCGTCCAAAGAAGACCCTACGTGGCTATCGCCCACCTGAGCTCAAACCTGGAACTTCTGCACCCATAAAAGACCTTGCTCTCCCATATGAGGTGCGACTTCCCTGACTCCCCGCTCCAGAGTGATGGAACCTCGCCTGGAAATTGCAGATCCCAGTAAAGGCCTTCTTGGCTCCATAACGTGGTCTCTTTGTCCTCCCATCTCTGCCTCCATCTATTAAACCTTACACTTCCCAAAGGTCCAAAGGAATGATACCCAAAGATAATCACAAACATTGTAGCAGGGGTATACAGGATGATAGGGGGCTGTGCTCTGTTGGAGAACAGGAATTTGTAGTCCTAAAATAGTGCAATGTAGTGCAATGTCACTTACTGTGACAAAGTGAGTTTTTTCCCCCTAATTCCAGTGGGGTAACAGTACAACTCAGGCAATGATTTTCTAAAAGTCTCTCGCAAATTTTTATTTATTTACTTATTCTTAATATTCATTTATCTACTTTGAGAGAGCGAGCGAGAGAGCACAAGCTGGGGAGAAGCAGAGAGAGGTAGAGAAATTCCAAGCAGGCTCCATGCTATCAACTCCATTTGGGGCTCATGACCTGAGCCAAAATCAAGGGTCCAACACTTAACAGACTGAGCCACCCAGGTGCTCTCTCTCTCTCTCTCTCTCTCTCTCAAACTTTCAAATTTAGCTCCCTTAATTCATAGGACTTAATGAACTAGCCATACATAGAAAGAAAAAAGGTGTGTTTTGCTTGGAACAAATCCTAGATTCTAAGTCTAATAAGATTCTGTGTTATATTTTTCTGGAAAAACTGGGGCTGCTAGAATAAACCACCATAGGCAAGATAGGTAGTAATTCCTATGAGATTGGTGAGCTAGCTAACAAGGGTATTTCTTGTAAATGCTATCTTATACGAAATTCTAGGTTCTTAGATATATTGTATTGTAACTTTCTTGGTCCCTTCGATGTCTCTCACTTGACTCAGAAGAGGGAAGGCATTTACATCTGCACACTTACTGGTGACTCTGATGAATTCATTTTATTGGGGCTATTTCTGATTGCAGATTTCTCTCATGGACACCCGCAATTGCTGAACCAATCTATCAACGAAAGGTATTGATTGAGCACCTCTGTTTACAAGGCATGGCCTGGGGCTAGTTCCAAAAACAATAATGCATTATATATCTGTCAAAGATTTTTCTGGCAAAGGAAACCTCTGAGCACACAATCTTATTTTATTCTCTCTGAGGAAGATTAATAGAAAATAGATTTTATTCCGTCTTTGCATCTCTTCACGCAAAACAAAAGATATTTCATGTCTTGCTCAAGGTCACGCAGAGAGTGAGAGTGTAAAGCTGACATCTAATGTCACAATCAAGAAAGTAAATTAAGTGTTCACAGAGGACTTTCAAGTCACTGGCCAACATAGTGCGTGGGATTTCCTTTCTGCATATTCTTAAGAAGTGGTTTCAGCAAAAACCAATTTGTGTAGGAGGTAATCTGATTATTGACACTATCAATCTGCAGAATGCAGGGTCAGCATTGATGTTCCTTCCACTTGGCTTCTCAACAGCTGGGCAAGGTAAGCATAATCACAGGCAAATTTCAACTGTTCCCCTTGTTCAATTTGTGCTTACCTCTACGGGTTCTTCAAATACAACAATCTGCTGTCTCAGAACCTCTCAAGCGTATCATAATTTTCACTTCTCAGAGCTGAGATCTTCTGATAAGGACTTGACAAGAGTAAGACTTTGACCTTCAATTCATTGGGGGGTGGGTGGGAAATGCATGTTTGCATTTATTTTTTAAATGCTGAAATAGAGGTTGATAGCAACCACTGACCTTCAGGAAGTGTTGGGATCTTTTCCTCTTGTGATCCCAAAGAGGAGATCTTGAATCACTAATAAATCCAAACCAAACCAAACATTGCAATCCTTACTTGTAAATGCCAATTTAATGATTTGATTTGGATAACAATAAATGCCTGTTGCCATGGTTCTGGGAGAGAGGTATGTGTGAGGAGAGGAGGATGGCAATAAGCATCTCATAACAGGGTTTTACTTTTCTGTTCCTTGCATAACTGTTGATCCTTAATTAGATGCCCACATTGTGAATTTTACCCCATAGGCTGTTGGATATTGTTGTATCACTCTTTGTTTTGGCATGCAGTTAAGTTACTTGGAAACAATTTAATTCTTTAGATTCTTGCTTTTAAATTTTTTTAGGTGGGATCAGACCAGCCCCATTTCCCAATACTGAGGCAAAATGATTCTGAGCACTCCACCCAGTGCCCCAAGAATAATGAGGTTTTCCAGTCTGTCTGGTGAGAGCCAAAACTACCCTTAGACCACTGGATGCTGCTTTCTCTACTTTTTCAGAGTTTTTATTTTTGCCCTTGGGTAATTTCTTCACATGCATATGCTGGAGTGACGAATAGTCAGATTGGAGTCTGCAGATCTCTGGGGTTCTTATGTAGTGTCTCTTCCTTGGTGCTGTCTCTGAGCAGCTCTACTAGCCTTCCTCTGCCCAGAGTCTTATTCTGTCTCCTCAATTCGGGGGTCCACTGGCCTCTGCCTGGCTTTCCTGCCCCCCTGCACGGTAGCCTAGAAACTCTCAAGGCAGTAAACTGGGTCAATCAGAGGGCTGACCACTTGTGTTTTCATCTCTCAGAGATCACTGTCCTTTGTTGCCTGATGTTTAGTGTCTTAACACTGTTTTCATATATTTTGTCTTTTCTTTTTTTAAAGTTTATTATTTAATTATTTATTTGCATCCAAGTTAGCACATAGTGCAATAATGATTTCAGGAATAGATTCCAGTGACTCATCCCCGATGTATAACACCCAGGGTTCATCCCAACAAGTGTCTTTCTTAATGCCTCTTACCCATTTAGCCTATCTCCCCACCCACAACCCTTCCAGCAACCCTCAGTTTGTTCTCTGTATTTAAGTCTCTTATGTTTTGTTTCCCTCCTTGTTTTTATATAATTTTTGCTTCCCTTCCCTTATGTTCATCTGTGTTGTAACCTAAATTCCTCATATGAGTGAAGTCATATGATATTTGTCTTTCTTTGGCTAATTTTGCTTAGCATAATATCCTCTAGTTCCACCAACATAGTTGCAAATAGCAAGATTTCATTCTTTTTGATTGCTGAGTAATACTCCATTGTGTGTGTGTGTGTGTGTGTGTGTGTGTGTGTGTGTGTGTGTGTGTGTACCACATCTTCTTTATCCATTCACCTGTTGATAGACATTTGGGCTCTTTCCATACTTTGGCTATTGTTGATAGTGCTGTTATAAACTTTGGAATGCTTGTGCCCCTTCAAAGCAGCACACCTGTATCCCTTGAATGAATACCTACTAGTGCAACTGTGGGGTTGTAGGGTAGTTCTATTTTTAATACCAGTTTGCAGTCCCACCAGCAGTGCAGAAGAGATATGAATCCTTTATCTGATATGTCATTTGCAAATATCTTCTCCCATTACATTGGTTGCCTTTTAGTTTTGCTGATTGTTTTCTTCACTGTGCAGAAGCTTTTTGTCTTGATGTGGTCCCAATAGTTCACTTTTGCTTTTGTTTCCATTGCCTCTGGAGACATGTTGAGTAAGATGTTGCTGTGGCCAAGGTCAAGGAGGTTTTGCTTGCTTTTTCCTCTGGGATTTTGATGGCTTCCTGTCTTATGTTTAGGTCTTTTGTCCATTTGAGTTTATTTTTGTGTATGGTGTAAAAAAGCAGTCCAGATTCATTCTTCTGCATCTTGCTGTCCAGTTTGCCCAACATCATTTGTTGACGAAACTGTCTTTATTCCATTAGATATTCTCTCCTGCTATGTCAAAGATTAATTGGCTTTACATTTGTGGGTAGATCTTTGGGTTCTCTATTCTGTACTGTCTGGTCCCACCCCAGCCAGCAGGGCGGTAAATCTTTGCGGGTCCGTTCCTGAGGGAGGGAGAGAGAAATAGGGCAGGAAGGGGAGCACAGAGAGTGAGGCAAGACAAGCGTTTTCCAATCAAGCCCCCTTTATTAAGAAAACACTGTATCTTATAAAGGTTTCGAGGAGGGAAACTGGCCCAGGTTGGTTGCCAGGTAACAGAGTTAAATGATTATTAGAAAAAGGGGAAACCGAAACTGAAACTCCGAACACAGCATCAAAGGAAGCGCCCCGACTCTTGTCCGCAATAATGGGCAGGGGAAGATTAGCGCTGCATAAACCCGAATGCGGTTTGATCTTTTGTTCGTTTTGGCTTTTCTTGTCTGGCTCAGTATGACTGTCTCTGAATCCTGGACCAGGAAATGCACTCTCCTAGCCTCCAGATGTAAATCTTGTTTTTTCGGTTGCTCCCTGGAGAGTGATATGTCCTTGCCTGAGGCAGCCAAAACTCGGCAGCTCCCAACACTGTACCATTGATCTGAGAGTCTGTTTTTGTGCCAGTACCTTACTGTCTTAATGATTACAGCTTTGTAATGCATCTTCAAGCCCGGGATTGTGATACCTCCAGCTTTGGTTTTCTTTTTCTGAATTGCTTTGTCTATTCAGGGTCTTTTCTGGTTCCATACAAATTTTAGGATTGTTTGTTCTAGCTTTATGAAGCATGCTGGTGTTGTTTTGATAGGGAATGCTTTGAATATGTAGATTGTTTTGGGTAGTATTGACATTTTAACAATATCTGTTCTTTCAATACACGAGCATGGAATATTTTTCCATTTTTTTGTGTGTCTTCTTCAATTTCTTTCATAAGCTTTCCATAGTCTTCAGTGTATTATTTTGCTTTTCAAATTTTTGTTTGGTAGTTTGAAATGGCAGGGTAAATTCAGTTCCCACCATCACGTCTTAGCAGAAATAGAAGTTCTTGTTGACTGTGTGAGTGGTAGAAACTACAACTAACAAATCAAGTAAAGCTATTGTCAAAAGCCGATGGAGTCGAGTTTCAGCAGGTCCAGGGCTTCCTGAAGGATGGACAGTGTTGGCGAAATGGAGTGAGAGAGCTTTGGCTTCTTTCTGCTCACCAGGCAGACATCTCTGCACTGACCCAACAGTCAGCTTTATTTATTGAAAAAATGTATGGGGTACAAAACAGGAGTGGCAATCGCCTTACACAATGATTTCTGATGACAAATTCTTTGTTATGTAAAAATTTCCCAGAACATAGATTGGTAGAAGACTCATGCATAATCTTTTTCGATAGTGATTGAAGTAGGTGACTAGATGCTTATCACATGGGGAAGGAAGGGATCTTTAGCATTCAGATACAAGGCATAGCAAAGTCAAGAGTTAGTTCTTTGTGAGTAGGGATCAAAAGCCTGTTTTCTTGAGGGGAAGAAAAATAGGTTTCTCAGAAAATGTAATATTTGCTCCCATAATCACAAAAGAAAAACTTCTATTATAAGTGTTTTCATAAGGTACAATTCACATATTTTTAGCATAAGAAGGCAAGTCCCTCCTGATATCAGTCAATCAGGCACCCTGGGAGTTGGTGCTCAAGCAGAAATTGAGTGGTGGGTTGAGTGGATATAGATGCCAGTTGCCATCTGATGGTGAAAGGTCTTGCAATCCCGCCTTACTTCAGAAACGGCTTCCAGCACACTGGGCCATGAGAAGTGTCATTTCATGAGAGCTAGCTCTGTTGAGCCAGATCAGATGTGGGCTGAGGCAAAGCAATAGGTGTCCAGATGCTTGAGAGCTCTCTAAAAATGAAAGGTGTATAACATTTTTTTCATGACTGTGCCTTTTTCCTTTCCTTAAAGTCACAGTGGTCTTGATCTACCCACCAACATTTATCATTCATCCATGTAAACATTAATAGAGTGCAATTCTGGGGTCACAATTGTGAGATTGAGCCCCACGTTGAGCTCTGCACAGAACCTGCATGAGATTCTGTCTCTTCCTCTCTCTGCCCCTCTCATGCTCTCTCTCTCTCTCTCTCTGTCTCTCTCTCTCTCAAAATAAATAAATAAGCTTAAAAAATACAATGTAATTTTACGCAAAACACCAATAGCTGGCATAAAAGGACATTTTCTCCATCATTACAAAAAAACTTCTTACTATTTAGGGGAATCACTCTTTTTGATCTAATGCAGGAAAATGGCAGATCCCTATAGTGCATTTTGCACCTAATATAGAAAACTACTGTCAAGGAGAACTTTTTGAGTGACTGTTGTACTGTTCCTTTACTCTTTGTGGAATTTGTGATCCTCACTCATCAGTCAAGACCCTAAAAGTTTTTTCCTTTAATTTCTATCAGTTTTTGCTTCATGTGTTTTGATGTTTTGTTGTTTGGTGCATACACATTTAGGATTGCTAAGTGAATTGGCCTCTTTATTATTACATAATGACACTCTTTGTCTCTAATAATTTTCTTTGCTCTGAAAAGAGCGTCATCTGGTATTCATATGGCCTTTTCTTCTTCTATTTAATGCTTGCATACTATATGTTTTCACATCCTTTTACTTCTAACCTACTATTTGATTTTTGAAGTGAATTTCTTGTATACAGTATATTGTTGAGCCACACATTTTTAGCCACTCTAACAATTTCTGATTGCTTGTGCTCTCTTCTAGGATTTTTTTGGTTTCAGGTCTTACATTTCAGGCTAATCCATTTTGAGTTTATTTTTGTGTATGATGTAAGAAAGTGGTTCTAATTTCACTCTTTTGCATTCAGGTGTTCTGTTTTCCCAGCACCATTTGTTGAAGAGCCTGTATTTGCCATTGCATATTCATTCCTCTTTTGAAGATTAAATGATGATATAACCGTGGGTTTGTTTCTGGGCCTTTGATCCTGTTCTATGTGATCCTGATGTATGTGTCTATTTTTGTGTCAGTACCATACTGTTTTGATTACTACAGCTTTGATGTCTAGAATTGTGATAACATTCAATTGTATTTTTCTCTTTCAATGTTGTTTTGGCTATTCAGGGTCTTTTTAAATTTTATGTCATTTGTCTTTGTTCTGTGAAAAATGCTGTTCATATTTTGATAGGGATTGCATTAAGTGTGTACATTGCTTTGGGTAGAAGAGACCTTTTAACAATATTTGTTCTTCCAATCCATGAGCATGGAATATCTTTCCATTTGCTTGTGCTGTCTTCAATTTTTTTTTAATCAATGTTTTATCATTTACAGAGTACAGATCTTTTGCCTCCTTGGTTACAACCAACATCCAGAAAACAAATAATCCAGTTAAAAATGAGCAGAGAACCTGAAAACACATTTCTCTAAAGAAGACATCCAGATGGCCAACAGACACATTAAAAATATGCTCAATATCACTCATCACCAGGAAACTGCAAATCAAAACTACAAAGAGACTCACATCAAACCTCTCAGAATGGCTAATATCAAAACACAAGAAACAACTCATGCTGTCAAGGATGTGGAGAAAAAGTATCCTTCATGCACTCTTGATGGGAATGTAAATTGGTGCATCCACTGTGGAAAACAGTAGGGAGCATCCTCAAAAATTAAAAATAGAACTATCTAACAATCCTGAAATCACACTACTGGGTATTCATCCCCAAAATACAAAAATACTAATCTGAAAGGATCCATTCACTCATATGTTTATTGCAGCATTATTTACAAGAGCCAAATATGGAAGCAGCTCAAGTGTCCATCAGCAGATGAATAAAGAAGATATAGTATATATATAATGAAATATAATTCAGCCATAAAAGAAACGAAATCTTGCCATTTGCTGCCAGAGTCCAGCTCCAGCAAGTCCTGGGGTCCTTGAAGGATGGATGGTGTTGGCACAAGAGAGTGATGAGAGTGCCACAAGTTTCTTTCTTGGTCACCAGGCAGGCATCTCTGCTCTGTCTGTTTTGGTATCTTTTATTTTTAATCAAGCAATAACATGACACCAGAAAATGGAAATTGTTTATAGTGATTAATTCTTAGTTAAAAGATGCTTTAATCATCAAAAGTATACAGAAACAAGTTTCACAGAAATTTTTTTTAGAACCATCCCATTCATTCTTGGTGCCAGTCTCCCAGATTAAGAAAGTAACAAACCTATCTTAATTTGTATGGGTTGTTTTCTTGCCAACAATTATGACTTTGCTTTTAAACTAACAAGTTACAACCAAATCATGTATTGTACTTACAGTGAAGTCAAGTAAATGTTATAACCGAGAATATAACAGGATGTGTTTAGTAGAAAGCAGGATTAACATACATATTATTTAAGTTAGTAAAGCTAAGGTTAAAACATAGGTTAAGTATGTAAAACATAAGCTAAGAGTTATTATGATTGGCTTATAAACTACACGAGAAAGACTATTTGTTAACAAGTTGCTTGAGAAAGCCCTTTTTCTTTGATGTAAGCACAATGGGGGCCCTATTGGTGTTAGCCTTGTACCTGGGTTTCCCACATTCTTATCCATCCTCATAACTGAAGTCAGTATAAGGGAGGATATTTGTAGAATGTAGACCTTGGGAAGGGGTCATGTTCCGACCTTGTCTTCTATTTCTAATCTCCAATTTAGGCTCCTTTTCTTCCGTCCAGACTTAAATGGACTATGTTTTTGACCTTGTTTTTTATTTCTTATCTCCAAATTAGGCTCCTTTTCTCTTGGCCAGACTCAAATGAAATTTTTGTGTTTTTAACCCCTTCAAATCTATGTTTTGGGTCTACAAGGCTCATTAGAAGAGGCTTTTGTCAAACATTTATAGTGTTTTGATCTAAAATCTCTTATACAGGGACAGGAAAATGTTTTTTCTCATGGGGTAACTGTGTGGGGAATATCGATATGATTTGGAATGCTATAAGGCCTAATTAATGACAACAGGCTTATTTTCAACATGAGCAGTAGTAATAGAAGGAGATACCAGTTTCGCCTCTCATGGCAGGAGCTGTGCAAACATCTACCATTTTCTTGCTGTGACTGTGTCATCCAGCAAAGCCTATGTGGCTCTCAGCAACTTGCAACAACATGGATGGATTTAGAGAGTATAATGTTAAGTGAAATACGTCAGCCAGAGAAAGACACTTACATGTAGAATTTAAGAAACAAACAAATGAATAAAGGAACAAAGAGAGAAACAAACCAAGATACAGACATTTAACTCTAGAGAACAAACAGATGGCTACCAGAGGGGTGGGGGATGGGTGAAATAGGTGATGGGGATTAAAGAGTGCACTTGTTGTATGGAGCACTGGGTAATGTATAGAATTGTTGACTCACTATACTGTACACTTAAAACTAATATAAAACTCTGTTAACTATATTGAAATTAAAATAACATTAAAATTTTTTTAACGTTTTTAAATTTATTTTTGAGGGACAGAGAGAGACAGCATGAGCAGGGGAGGGTCAGAGAGAGAGGGAGACACAGAATTTAAAGCAGGCTTCAGGATCTGAGCTGTCAGCACAGAGCCTAATGCAGGGCTCAAACCCAAGAACCGGGAGATCATGATCTGAGCCGAAGCCAGATGTTTAACTGACTGAGCTACTCAGACGCCCCCTATAATAACATTTAAAAAAATGGGACTTTAAAAATAAAGTATAATATCTTAAGTGTTTATTTCCTCTACATTTGAACATCACGTCGGATGTTATTATATGTTCTTCAACCAAAAATGACAGGTCTAAAGGCTCATGAGGGTCAGGATAGTCAATTTTATTTACCCCAACTTTTACCCATTCCATTGATTTTCTTCCTTTTCAGATATTCAAGTCTCTTCTGTTATACTTTTTTTTGAGAACTTCCTAGAGCCATTCTTATCTGATGATAACAAATTCTTTAAGCTTTCCTGCATCTGAGAATGTCTTTATTTCCTTCTCATTGCTAAAGAATATTTTTGCTGGACATAGAATTCAAAGTTAGAGGTTCTTTTCTTTCAGTATTTGAAAAATGTGCCACTATGTTTTCACTTCATAGTTTCTTTCTTTCTTTTCTTTCTTTCTTTCTTTCTTTCTTTCTTTCTTTCTTTCTTTCTTTCTTTCTCTCCTCCTTCCTTCCTTCCTTCCTCCCTCTCTCCCTCCCTCCCTCCCTCCTTCCCTCCCTCCCTTTCTTTCTTTCTTTCTTTCTTTCTTTCTTTCTTTCTTTCCTTCCTTCTCTCTCTCTCTCTCTCTCTCTCTCTCTCTCTCTCTCTCTCTCTTTCTTTCTTTCTTTCTTTCTTTCTTTCTTCTTTTCAGAGATAGAGAGCAAGGGAGGGAGGGGCAGCAGAAGAGGGAGACAGAATCTTAAGCAGACTCCATGCCCAGTAGGGAGTCCCACAAGGGGTTAGATCTCAGGACCATGAGATCGTGACTTGAGCAGAAATCAAGAGTCCAACACTTAACCGACTGAGCCACCTGGGTGCTCCTTGGCTGCATGGTTTCAAATGAGATTTCCACTACCATTCAGTTCAGTGTTCTCCTGTAGCTGTTTTCAAGATTTGTCCTTTGTCTTTGATTATTAGAAATTTGATTATGATGTGTGTTCACATGGATTTCTGTGAGTGTTTGGAATTTCCTCAATTTCTTGAATTTGTAGGTTTAGGTTTTTCACAAACTGAGGACAATTTATTGTTATTATTTTGTGCATGTTTTTTAAGTCCACACATTTTCCTGGTCATTCTTAGACTCAGATGACATAAATGTTAAATGTCTTGTTACAGTTCCACAGTTCATTTCTTTCTTAATTTTTCTATTATTTTTTAAACGTTTTTATTCATTATTGAGAGACAGACTGTGAGCAGGAGAGGGGCAGGGAAAGAGGGAAACACAGAATCTGAAGCAGGTTCCAGGCTCTGAGTTGTCAGCACAGAGCCCAACATGGAGCTCTAACTCACAAACTGTGATACCATGACCTGAACTGAAGTCAGACACCCAACTGACTAGGCCACCCAGGTCCTCCTCTGTTCATTGCTTTTAGTCTACCTTCTCTCTGTTCTTCCAGCTGGATAAATTCTGTTAATTTGTCCTCAAGTTCTGTGATTCTTTCCTCTGCTGTTTCTACCTTACTTTTGAATCTATCTAGTAAAGTTTTTTTTTAAAGAGAATCTATTCTAGTATTTTTCACATCTGTAGTTTCCATTTGGTTCCCTTTTATATATTTTTTTTTCTTGAGACTTTTTTTCTTTTTCAATTGTCTCAAGAGAATCTGTAATTCTTGTGGAAGTAATTTAAAATGGGTACTTTAATATCTTTGCCAGTGGATTCTAATATTTAGTTATCTCTTTGTTGGCATCTCTAAATTGTCTTTTCTTATTCAAGTTGTGATTTTCCTGGTTCTTATTTGTATCTTTTATTTTAGCAGAAAGTTAGCCATTTGGTTGAATGCTTATATCCTGTCCTACTTTTCAGAGCCCTTGAGGTTCTAATTATTCATATTTGTGCTCCTTAGAGGCCTGTTCCATTGGTTTCAGCCTATTGATAATGCTGACTGGCTAGGAATGCCTGGGGAACTCATCTAGCCTCATATTCCTTACAGGGAGCCCCCCACAGACATTTCCTCCTGGGCCAATGTTGTGGCTGGACCAGCCCTTGTGATTCTTATTATAACTGCAGGGTGCCTTTTGGCAAAAATCATCAGAAAACTTTAAGGAGCAAGATTTACTATTCATAGGTCCTAGAATGAGTCAGGCAGGCCTCAGGGCCACACAATGACATTCCAGGTAGAGAGACAGAGAGAAGAGAGAGAAAGAGGGAGAGAGAAAAAGAGGGAGGGAGAGAGTGAGGGAGAATGGACCTGAAACTCTGCCCTTTTTAGGGTCCTAGGATAGGTTTTCTAATGTTTTGCAGGTTTTCTCTTTATTGGCTGATTTAAAGCATAATAACAGGAATCAGGGTGAAGGAAGGCAGAAGTGGGGTCACCAAGCAGTTAGCTATCTAGGTTATCCAAGGCTTTCTGAAAGTGGGAACTTCATGGGTGGGGAGGGGGCAGCCTTATCCCTTATCTGGTTGTTTTGCTAGTAGCTGTGTCACACAGCTGGCAATATGTTTATTCAGGATGGGTATGTTTTGAAATGGATGCCTCAGCAATCAAAAGCTTAATGTCAGGAACTTGCACTATGAGGCCATTCTGAACACCTGAGTGGAATTTCAAGCCATAGTTCAGTTCTTAAACCTTTCTGTGTGTTGATTCTGGCCAGTTTCATGCTTGACGGCATCAGACCTTCCTATGCAGGGTGTAGGAATCTCTTCCTCCAGTTGTCTCTCCTCCTAGACCCTGCCCCTACTCTCTAGTTTGGAGGGTGGTGGGTGCTGTCTGGTACCGCTGGGCAAGGGTGGAGGTCCGTACTTCCTAGTATGTCTCCACTAATAGGCTGGAAAGTTAGGGGGTGTGGCTCTGGATCCCCTTGCCGGGAAATAGAATATCCAGTTCTCTGCTTGCTCTCTACTGGCACCACAGATCCTTCTCCTGGCCTGCCTGATGTCACCAGGTTCAGCCTTTGCTGGCTTGCAAGTGGCAGGTAGCTTATGGTGTTGGACTAGCACAGGGCTGATGACCAAGGAATCTGCTCTGCCGATCTGTCCCTTTCTTCATCCTTCAGCTAGAGAGAAAAGACTTCTCTTGGGCCTTCTGTTTGCTTTGTGTATGCCTATTGGAGACTCTGGGTTGAAAGTCTCTTCATCAGTCTGGGATATATATGGCGGATAAAAGGAAAATCTATGGTACTCACCACCTTGTCATTCCTCAGGTCCAAGGTCCCTAGCCATTCTGCCTTCTTCTTCCCAACTTTTGGAGTTCCTTTATGATTGCTTGTGAGATTATTTCCAGGATTTTTAGTTGTACTTAGAGGAGAGGAACAGAGAAAAATGAGTCTATACTTTCTTCTCCAGTACTGGAAGTCTTATTGAAGAAACTTTGGTTTATCTCTGTTCCTGGCTTAGATTGACGATTTAACAATTCATTTAAAAGCATAGCCTAAGAAGACAATTTTAATTGAGTTCAACAAACACTCATAGCACATAATGTGGATGCACTCAGACATTATGCAAGATATTAAGATTTCAACATTTAGAAGAAAAACCACTTCACATTCTAGACAGGGAGACAGACATGACGACAAACAGCACGAGGTCATTGAATTGACTGGACTTTAGTTGAAGGTTGTATAAAATGTGACAGGAAAATAGATGTGGGAGCAGGTAATAGTGCTGAGTTAGGAAGGCAGGGAGCCAGAGATAAGTCCAGAAAACAGAAAGTATGATGTGGGCCTTGACAAATATGTAACATTCTGCACAGAGAACACAGCGTGAGTCAAAATGTAGAATGTAATGGTACCTGACAGTGTGGAAACAGTTGAGTAGCCAATTTTTCCAAAAGTAAAGGGCTTAGTGGCTTAAAATGGCTCAAGTGTAGAGAGCATCCACCACATTGCAAAGGGCCTTGTGTTCTATATTTGGGGGTTGGTAGTTGTTTTCTAGGATATAGGAGCCACTGGAAGGCTTTTAAATGGAAACTTTACAGGACCATGGGAGCATTTTAGAAAGATTCTGATACTGATGTGGAAAACAAATCATTGGCAATGAAAATGGAAGAGAGGAATTAAGAAGTTAACTTTTCAAAAACATAATTATTCAAATGGTTCCGTCCAGATATGAGGCAGAATTTCAAACAATGCAGAAAGCATCAAATGAAAAATCTCCTTCCCTATCCTAGTGAACCTCCAAACTACCTCCAAAGGTAACCATGACTGACATTGTTGCATAATTTCAGAAAAAATTAATTCATCTCTCAATGTACACACAGGTGCACACAGACACATACACACACCTTTTTAATCCCATTCCTTTCCATATTTGTTTTCTGCATTTCAGGTGCAGACAGTTGCATTAATCACTCCCCTCATATTATGACGTGCTATCCTCATCACCAGACTGTATAATGAACCTTTAGGTAGATTTTTTCTCCCCTTTGCCATTAAATCCCTGCTCCCATTTTCCCCATGGCCACGTGCTCCAAGGTCGTTGACACATGGTCTTCAAATTGCAGGCTCCCTTGTAAAATATTCAGTGTTATTTTTATGTGTAGTCAATGTATATAAAGGCTATCTATAGGTTTCTTTTTCTTACAATTAACAACACTTGTTTCATGTACATTTGTTATTTGTATCTTTTAATAGCTGCATGGAATCCCACAGAACATATCCACTCCATTTTACTTAGTGACGGGCAGAGGGGACATTCAGCTCCTTTATAATAAATGACACTGACACAGGTGCTGGTCCTTGTCTCACGGATTGGAATAACGCATCTTGCAGACATCACAGAGTGAGGAAAGCCACAGAGTGTATTGAGTGAAAGTATAAAGCTCTCAAGAGTGAGAGGGGCCCCCACTGGGTTGCCGCCAAGGATTTTTGCCCCTGACTTTTTACTGGGACCTTATCAGGAACTGAATACCAGAGTGTGAGACTCTATTCATGGCACCTAGCATAGACAGGTCTGGAATGTGTTCATCCTTTTTTTTCCTCTCCCCCAAACCTTCTGCTGCTGCAGGCTCCTGAAGCAGCAGTCAGCCCCCCCCCCCCCCACACACTTGTCCCTTATCTATCCCTGCCTACTGTTAACCCTTTCCCTACCCAACACTGCAACAATTCTTCTCATTTGGTTTCTTTATGGACTTAGATGAGAACTTCTTTGGGATATATACCCAAGGTTGGGATGTATGGTGATCATGCGTATATATGCGCATACTCAGTTTCAAAAGGATTTGCTTTCACAAATGCCTGCCCAGTTTATTCTCTCCCTCACAGTGTAGCAGATTCCTGTCTAAACACGCCTTGCCAAAATTTGGTATTACATAATGGAGCTAAAAATTATTTTATTTTGCATTTTTCTGATGCCTAAAGAATTTGAGCATTTCTTCCCCTAACTGGTAGACCAAACCTAAAAAAGTCAAGAGAAACCTGGTATTTATTGAGTCTCTAAGGCACTTGTGCTTTACTTAGTTAATACTTACTATCAGTTTGTGCTGAAGGCATTACTGTTATTCTCATTTTCAAGATGAAAAATGAGATGTTAATACTACTAGTCTAATTTCACACAGAGCCTCCCTTTGTAATCTGGCCCATCTGGACCCCAAAGCTCATGATTAATAAATTTCTCTGCACTGGGTGCTAGCATGTTTATTGAAGAGGTTGTGCTGGATTTTTTCTCTAAGCGGAAGTAAGGGAATTAGGTCGGGGAGACAAGGGCAGCCTCAGAGTTCTGCAATTTCCCTGAAGTAAAGCAGAAATCGTCCACGTGGTTGCCAGGGCAGGTAAATCTGGTCAGGCTGACATCTCACTTCTGGGCTTGGAGTTGTTAAAATTCATTCTCAAACACTCATTGTACTGCCAAAGGCACAGTATCACGGAGACTGCGAAGGCTGGTGAAATGAATTAGAAACGGATCTGGCTTTCAAGGCACTTTCTATCTAGAGAGGGCAGCGGGGGATTAAATATAAATAAACACAATTCTAAGTGGACTGCAGTGAGGTGGAGACAACAACTTGATCCTTCTATAGGAATGTGGTGTCTGACACCTGACACGTTTGGCTCAGTGTGTGCAAGACAAATTAACTTCGACCCTCTGTGTTGCTTTTAGTATCTCTGGGTTGTAAGAAACTTATGCAACAGATATTGGAGAGGGTGGAATTTTTATAACTATTTTCATGAAAATTTTAGAGCCCCAAATATGCTGAAAATGAATTTCAAAAACTAAGATTGTCATGCATTTAAGGCAGCTTCATATTGAGGCAAAAAATTAATTTGAACTCCCCCACCACTCTGCAGAAGTGTTTGGAGGCCAGCATGCTGCCCTAACCAGACCGTGTGAGTGTTCTGTGACAACCCGAAATTGACAGAAGTCTCACTGAAAGGGCCTAATTTGGTCCTTGGGTTCACCGTCCTTCCTACCCCTCCTTCTGAGCCTCCCCCTGTGCAGCCCAGTCCACCTGCTGCTGGTAGGGACTGCCCTGGACAGTCCAGAAGGGATAAATTATTGCAGATTCGGCACCTGTCAAATTAGCAAACTACTCTGATACTTGGTTCCCCACCCCCTTTCTCCTCCCTGCCCTAATGACTCACAGAGATGTTAAAGCAGTAATCAGAGAGAAAAGAGAGACAGTTTCAAAAATCTCCTGAGAACTACATGCTCTTTATGAACAGCTTTCAATTGCAGAGCATTACATATGTGCCCAATACAAACAACTCTGTACATGTTCACTGTTTAGTTGCCACAAAAACTAGAAAAGTAGACATTATTATTTTTATTTTACAGATGAGAAAACTAATACTTAGAGAGGTTGCTACTTGACTGAACTCACCAAGAGACTTAGTGGCACATCTAGTATCTGAACCTAAAGCCCATAATTTTTAATCTGTCATTTTAATAGCAAGTATGGAAAGGAAGGAAATACTGGACTTTATTTCAATTCATGGCTATAATGCCAGGAAAAAAAATAAAACCATACATGAAAAAACTAATAAAAATGGATGCATGTATGGAAACAGGAAATGTTGCACTTCATTTCAAAGTCATGTTGATGATGCCAGGGAAAATATAAAATCATACATGAAAAAAACATAATAAAATGGACTCTAAAAATGAAAACAAGGGATGTGACAGGGAAGAGCTTACCCATCCTCTTTTTCTCTTAAACCTTTAATAAATTGTTCTGGGTTGGGACAAATGGCTTTTCTGTCACAGGGAGATAGAGCAAGGGATTGGCCTTTAAAAAGACTTTTAGGATAATGGATGAAGTACCCTGCAGTCCTAAATAGCTCTCATCATTTCATTATTTACAAATACAGAGAGGCTCTGCATTGCCAGCTTCACGACACAGGTTTTATTGCCAGAAACTGTGGTCTCTTGGGCCACCCCGGTAATGGCCTTGGGTGCCTCCAAACCAATCCATCTTGAACACTGGGATGACATTTACGGGAAAGAGAAGCAAGCCTTTGACCCACTTGAAAAAAAGTAGAAAATGTTGCTTAAATATGCAGCTACAAGGGAAACTAGAAACAAGTTACCAGGATGCACAGATACCATTCTGGGGGCAGCAGCTGAAGAAGAAATTAAAGAATTTCCTGGCACCATGGGTTAAGATCTTTGGAAGTAGAAGTGACCAGAATGTTTGTTTGGGGAGAACAAATGATAATTCTGAGCCCAGAGAAAATGGAACTTTAAGGATGGATCGCATGGTTTTGTTGATGAGATCAAGTTGGTGAAAGTTGCAAATAGGAAGAAAGGAGCAAGACAGGTGAAGGGCAGAGGGATCCAGCTGTAGTCAGCAAAAGGGTGAAATTAATTGCAATTGAAGCCTGTCTCCAAGGCATGAGGTATTTGAAGAAGTGAAATGTTTGCATACCTCAGTCTATAGATAGGATAAAAGTTAATAAATAGAAAGTGATGCAGTCTTCTGGAAGTGAACCATCCTGCTTTAATCAGCGAAGTAGCTCCTTTGGACAAGACGGGGAGAGAGGGAGCTGGCTGCTTTCTTGTGTCTAAGCAGTTTCAAAGTATCCGCAAGAAGGCTTTGCATCTTCCCTTCTTTTATTCTCTTCTTTCTTGCAGATCTTTTTTTTTTTTACTTTAAAAAATATATTCACACATTAGTGACAAACTTACAGCACTGAGTCAGCCTTTTCACACTGAACTCATTTAAAAAAGAGGGCTCCCAAATACTATGCATACTAAAGAGCAGCCCTGTGTAATATGGAGGGGAAAAATCTAGTCCATCTCTCTTTCCCTTCTTTCTTTCTACCTCCCCCTCCCTTTCTTCCTCCCCTCCTTCCTCCCTTCTTCTCTTCCTTTCTCCTCCCTTCTTCCCTTCCCCTACACTAGGCATTGAGAGCGCAAAGCCTACATTTCTACATTTCTACAATAAGTTATATTTAGTACCGAGAGAAAGAGGTAGACCCAAATGATGATCTGTTGTGTTGAGTGCTACAATTAGAGGAATGTGGAAGTTATGCAGAAGCACAGAGAAAAAAATGATCATTGCCACCTATGGAGAAGCAGCATTTAAAAAGTGTGAGAATGAGTTAGTCACATAGATAAAAAGAACACTGCAATCTGACACAAAACTAGGTAAGACTGACGAAGCAAACTCGATGTTCAGTTTTCACGTTTGTTTGGGTTTTTGTTTCACATCTCACCACTCATACCTAAGAGGCAGTACGGAGTAGTGGGGGCGGGGCTGCCTGGGTTCAAGTCTTGGTTCCACTCTGTACAGGGGCATGATTTAAAAATGTTCTTAACCTCCCTGTGCTTTGGTTTTCTGACATGAAATGAAAGTTAATAATGGGAACTGCTTCACAGGATTATGATCGTCATACATGAAGCACTTAGGAGTGGTACCTGGCACCTAGTAAGCTATGGTTGTTGTAAGAGTTTAATCAATAAAATCATTAGTGAAGTACATGCAATGTAGCCTTGATTAAATCTGATTATGATTTTTTACTGTCTGGTACTTGCTGGAATGAGATCTTATGCACTGCTATGAATCAGTCCTAAGGTATCTGCCAAAGACATCTTTATTAAAATTAAGAAAAGATAGAATGCCAAAGAGTTTGTGCCAGCTCTTAAAAAATAATGAATATGAATTCCACAGAGGCAAACGTGATTTGGCTTCAAGATATTATATCTCTGAACCCTGACCTTCAACCTTACTCAACAGCCAAGAGCAAGGAATTTCCATACCCTCACCCAACGTGGAATTTATAATCCACCAACTCTGATGTCTCCGCCTCAGGTCCGCAGAAGTTGGATCAAATGTAAAGTGATTTTCGTGCAATCATGCCTTTGAGTGTTGGCAGTCTCTCCAATGACAAAGGAATGTCCTGGCCTGGCTTTTTATTTTTTTTATTTGTCTAAACTCATTGAAGTCCTTATCACTTTATTTTCCTAGCTTTGTTTACTTAGATTGTCTTTACTTTTATAGGAAGATTACTTTTGCACTCATACTTTTTACTTTGTCACCTATTGAAACCTGAAAATACTAATACTCCAAAGCACTTTACTTATTTATTTAAATTTTTAAAATGTTTATTCATTTTTGAGAGAGACAGAGAGACAGAGCGTGAGCAGGGAAGGGGCAGGGAGAGAGGGAGAGGGAGACACAGAATCTGAAGCAGACTCCAGGCTCTGAGCTGTCAGCACAGAGCCCTATGTGGGGCTCAGACTCAGACTACGAGATCATGATCTAAGCCGAAGTAGGACGCTCATGATCTGAGCCAACGTTGGCCACCTAACAGACTAAGCCTCCCAGGTGCCCCTACCACCCGCCCCCCCCCAAAGCATTTCTGCATGCATAATGTCCTTTGGGTTTATTTTACAAAAAACCCATGAAATGGTAAATGTTATGACTTTCGTCTGTCCAATGTTGAGAATTACATGGCCTATGTGCTTTTACTTTTTGGGCCTTTTTTTTTTGCAGGAAAATTTGATCCAAATTTAACAGCTAAAAATTGTTTTGCATGACTAACCTATTATTAGTGGAGATTCAGTGTAGCGAAGTGGTTCACTAAGATAGCTAAGTAATTTAAATAGTGTCTAGTATTTAATATCTAGTTACATTCAATAAATGCGGGCTGTTAATATGTACCATTTTAAAAATTATAAGTGGACTATAATAAAATACACATATAAAATGAGATTAAGGGGCACCTCAGTGACTTAGTGGGTTGAGTGTCCGATGCTTCACTTCGGCTCAGGTTGTGATCCCAGGGTCATGGGATTGAGTCCCATCTCAGGATGGGCATGGAGCTTGATTGGGATTCTCTCTCTCTCTCTGCCTTCCACTTCCTGTACTCTCTCTCTGTCTCTCAAATAAAAATAAAAATTAAATTAAATTAAATTAAATTAAATTAAAATAAAATAAAACATGAAACATATTGAGTACAATTTCCAAGGTATTGGAAATAAATGTTTTACATAGCTTTTCGTATTGAATCTTAACAAAAACCTATGAGGCAGATATTACTGTAATTCCCACTTTATAAATAAAGAAACTGACGGCTATGTAAACTGCCAAAGGTCATCGCTGGTAAGTGGTAGAGCTCCAATCTGAGATCAGGCAGTGTGATTGTATACAGTGTATTCTTAGCCACAACGTTATATTGCTTTTCCAATAACAAAGAAAGGCACATGGGCTAAAGTAATAACAATTATTTTCCAGTTTTATTGAGAAGTAATTGACTTACATCACTGTATAAACTTAAGGCATACAGCATGATGGTTTGATGCACATGTACTGTGAAATGATTCCCACAATAAGTTTAGTTAACATTGATCATCTTCTATTGAGAAAATAAAAAGAAAGAAAAAAAATTTTCCTGGTGATAAGAACTCTTAGGATCTACTCTGTTACCTCTCCTGTGGGTCACACGGCAGTGGTGGCTGTGGTCATCATGTGCATCACACCCCTAGTACTTACTTCTCGTATCACTGAAGTTTGTACTTTTGACGCTTTCCTCTGAATCACCTTCCCCCACCCCCTGCCTCTGGTAACCACAAGTTTGATCTTTTTCAATGAGTTTTGTTTGTTAGTTTGTTTTTAGAATCTACATGTAAGTGAGATCATACAAAGACGCATTTGTCTTTCTCTGTCTGACTCATTTCACTTAGCATAATGCCTTCAAGGTCCACCCATGTTGTCACAGATGGTGGACATTTCCATGTTTTTAATGGCTGAATAATATTCCATAGTATGTATATATACCACAACTTCTTTATCATTCATCCTCTAAGATTGTTTCCACAGCTATTGTAAATTATGCTGCTATAAACATGGCAATGCAGGTATCTTTTTGAGTTCATGTTTTTATTGCTTTTGGGTATATTCCCAGAACTGAAATTGCTGGATCATAAAATATTTCCATTTTTGAGGATCCTCCATATTGTTTTCGACAGTGGCTGCACCAATTTATAATCTCACCGACGGTTCACTAGGGATCCCTTTTCTCCGTATTCACATAGGCATTTGTTTTCTTTTCTTGATGGACATTATGAAACGCTTGAGGTGATATCTCACTATTGTTTTAATTTGCTTTTCACTAATAACTTGTGATGATGAGCATCATTTCACACACCTGTTGGCCTTTCATTTAACCTCTTTGAAGAAATGTCCATTCATTTGCATTTACCATTTTTTTTATTGGTTCTTTGTTGTTGTTGTTTGTTTTGTTTTTTGCTATTGAGTTGTATGAGTTGTTTATATGTTTGGGGTATTCACTCATTTTCAGGTATATGACTTGTAAATATTTTTTTTTACATTCTGTAGATTGTCTTTTCACTTTGTTAATGGTTTCTTTTGCTGTGCAGAAATTTTTTAATTTGATGTAGTCCTGCTTGGTTTTTTATTTTGCTTTTTGTGTCTTGGGTGTCATATCCAAACAATCATTACCAAGATCCATGTCAAGGAAATTTGTTCCTAAGTCTTCATCTAGGAGTTTTATGATTTTAAATCTTACATTTAAGTCTGTAATCCATTTTGAGTTACTTCTTAATTTTCTCGAGCAGTGTAAGACATAGGTCCAGTTTGACTGAAGTATATCAATGTTATAATACAGTGTTATATTAGTTTCAGGTGTACACTATATTGATTTGACAATTCTATACATTACTCAGTTCTCACCACAGTAAGTGTAGTCACCTTGCATCACCATACATTATTAAATATTATTGACTAGATTCCCCATGTTGTACTTTTCATCTCTCTGACTTAGTTATTTTATAACTGGAAATTTGTACTTCTTAATCTCCTTTATCTATTTCACTTATCACCCCACCCCATTCCTACTGGCAACCACCATTTCTTTGTATTTGAGTCTATTTTTTGTGTGTTTGTTCACTTGTTTATTTTTTTATGGTCTACGTGTAAGTAAAATCATATGGTATTTGTCTTTGTCTGACTTTTTTCACTTACGTGTCATACCTTCTAGGTCCATCCATATTTTTGCAAATGTCAAGATTTCATTCTTTTTTTATGGCTGAGTAATATTCCATCTCCCATATATCCCAACATTACATCTTTATCTATTCATCTGTCAATGAGCGGCCGCTTCCATATCTTGGCTGATGTAAATGATGCCACAATAAACATAGGCGTGTATGTATCTTTTCAAGTCAGTGTTTTCATTTTCTTTGGGTGAATACCCAGTAGTGAAATTACTAGATCATATAGTCATTCAGTTTTTAATAGAATAATCCATAATATTGTCCATAGTGGTTGTATCAATTTACATACCACCAACAGTGCATGAAGGCTCTTTTTTCTCCATTTCCTCACCAACACTGTTATTTCTTATGCTTTGTTATTTTAGCCATTTTGACAGGTGTGAGGTGATAATCTCATTGTGGTTTTGATTTGTATTTCCCTGATGATAAGTGATGTTGAACATCTTTTCACATATCTCTTGGTCATTTGTATGTCTTCTTTGAAAAATGTCTACTCAGGTCCTCTGCCTATTTTTAAATTGAATTTGTTTGTTTATTTATTTTGGTTGCTGCTGTTATTGAGTTATCTATTTTTTTTTATATTTTGGATGTTAACTTCTTATCAGATATATTTGCATGCAAATATTTTCTTCCATTCAATATGTTGCATTTGCATTTTTGTGATGTTTACCCTTTTTGTGCAAAAATTTTTTATTTTGGTGCAGTCCCAATAGTTTATTTTTGCTTTTGTTTCTCCTTGCATGAGGAGACATATACATATTTATTTTGTTAAGGCGATGTCCAAGAGATTACTGCCTATGTTTTCTTTTAGGAGTTTTATGGTTTGAGGTCTCACATTTAGGTCTTTAATTTATTTGAGTTCATTTTTGTGTATGGCGTAAGGAAGTAGTTCCACAGCATCTTTTTGCATGTGGCTGTTCAGTTTCATCTAACACTATTTATTGAAGACAATTTCTTTCCCATCGCATATTCTTTTTAAAAAAACTGTCTTGTTTTTATGTTATTTTATTTATATTTTTAAAAAATTTTAATGCTTATTTACTTTTGAGAGAGAGAGAGACAGAGAGACAAAGTGTGAGTGACCAAGGGGCAGAGAGAGAGGGAGACACAGAATCTGAAGCAGGCTCCAAGCTCTGAGCTGCCAGCACAGAGCCCAACATGGGACTCACGAACTGTGAGATTATGACCTGAGCCAAAGGTGTATGCTTAACTGACTGAGCCAGCCAGGCTGCCTGCCCCCATTGTACATTCTTGCCTCCATTCTCAGGGATTATTGACCATATAGGTGGGGGTTTATTTATGGGTTCTCTATACCGTTTTGATGATCTATGTGTCTGTTTTTGTGCCAGTACCATACTGCATTTGATTACTATAACTTTGCAGTCTATCTTGAAATTTGGGAGGTGATACCTCCAGCATTTTCTTCTTTCTCAAGATTACTTTGGTTATTCTAGGTTTTTTGTGTTTCCATACAAATTTTAGTATTGTTCTAGTTTTATGAAAAATACTATTGGTATTTTGACAGGGATTGCACTGAATCTGGAGATTGCTTTGGGTGACTGGACATTTGAATGGTATTATGTCTTCTAATCTATGAACATATCTTTGTGTGTGTGTTGCCTTCAATTTATTTCATCAGTGTCTTATAGTTTTCAGACTATAGGTCTTTCACTTAATTGGTGAAATTTTTTTCTAGATATTTTGTTATTTTGGGTGCAGTTGTAAATAGGATTTTTCCTTAATTTTTCTTTCTGATACTTTGTTTCTGGTACTTCAGATTTCTGTATATTAATTTTGTATCCTGAAGTTTTACTGAATTCATTCATTAGTTCTAATAGCTTTTTGGTGAATTCTTTAGGGTTTTTTATATACAGTATTATGCTATCTATGTATAGTGATAGTTTTGATTCTCTTTTACCAATTTGGATGCTTTTTATTGCTTTGTCTTATCTGGTGCTATGACTAGGACTTCCAGTACTGTGTTGTTTACAGGTAGTGAAAGTACACATCATTGTGTTATTCATAATGTTAGAGGAAAAGCTCTCAGTTTTTCACCACGGAGTATTGTGTTAGCTTTGGGTTTTTCATATCGGGACTTTATTGTATTATGACATGTTTTCTTTAAACTCCCTTTGTTGAGAATTTTTATCATGAACAGATGTTATATTTTGTCAAATATTTTGCTGCATCTATTGAAATGATTACATGGGTTTTATAATTCCTCTTGCTAACACAGTGAATCACAATGATTGATTCATATTGAATTACCCTTGTATTTCTGGAATAAATCCCATTTGATTGTGGTGAATGATCTTTTTACTATATTGTTGAATTTGATTTGCTAATATTTTGTTGAGTTTGCATCAATATTTATCAGGGATATTGACTTGAAGATTTCTCTTCTTTCCTTCCCTTTCTTTTCCTCATTCTCTCTGTCTCTCTCTCTCTCTGCCTCTCTCTCTATCCATTCATCCCTCCCTCCCTCCTTCTCTTTCTTTCTGTCTTTCAGGATTTTTGTCTGGTTTTGGTTTCAAGGTAATGCTGGCCTTTTAGGATAAATTTGGAAGTTCCAAATCCTTTTTTGTCTTTTTTTTTTTAACAGTTTGAGAAGAATAAGTATTAACTCTACTTTAAATGTTTGATAGAATTTATCTGTGAAGGTAACTGGTCCTGGACTTCTGTTTATTGAGAGTTTTTTTTTGATTACTGATTCAGTTTCATTAATAGTAATTGGTAAGTACAAATTTTCTGTTTCCTCTTGATTCAGTTTTAGAATTTTGTATGTTTTTTAGAAATTTAATTCTTTTAGGTTGTCCAATTTGTTGGCGTACAATTTTTAAATAAAAGTCTCCTAATTCTTTGTATTTGTGTGGTATCAGTTATTATTTCTCCTCCTTCATTTCCGATTTTATTTATTTGTGTCCTTTTTCTTTCCTTGATAAGTCTGGCTAAAAGTGTATCAAATTTGTTTATCTTTCAAAGAACAAGCTATTAATTTCATTGATCTTTTCTAGTAGTAGTAGTAGTAGTAGTAGTAGTAGTAGTAGTAATAGTAGTCTCAATTTAAGATATTTTCAGCTTAATCTTTATTATTTCATTTTCTTCTACTAGCTTGAGCTTTGTTTTTCTCTTAGTACCTTTGGTATAAGGTTTGGATGTTTACTATAGATAGGCCTGTATGGTTATAAAATACTCCCTTAGAACTGCTGTTGCTGTGCCATTGTGTTTGATTTTTCATTTGCCTCATATATTTCCTTTTTGATTTGCTGTTGACACATTTGTTGTTTAGTAGCATGCTGTTTAGTCTTCATGTTTTTTCCAGTTTCTCCTTGTGATTGATTTCTAGTTTTATACCATTGTTGTCAGAAAAGATACTTGATATGATTTTGATCTTAGATTTATTGAGACTTGTTTTATTGTCTAATATGTGATCTATCCTGGAGAATGTTTCATGTTCTCTTGTTCAGAATGTGTATTCTGCTGTTTTTGGATGAAACATTTTGTATATATTTGTTAGGTCATTGGTCTAATATGTCATTCAAAACCACTGTTTCCTTGTTGATTTTTCTGTATGGATGATCTACCCATTGTTGTAACTGTGGAGTTAAAGTCCTCTATTTTATTGTAGTACTGTCAGTTTCTTTCTTTATATCTATTAATATTTGCTTTATGTGTTCAGGTGCTTCTATGTTGGGTGCATAGATATTTACAGTTGTTATATCTTTTTTTGAATTGCTGTTTTTATCATTATGTAATGTCCTTCTTTGTCTCTTGCTATAGTCTCTGTTTTTGTCTCTTTTGTCTGAGAAACATATTGTTAAATTGGCTGGTTTTTTTTCTTTCACTTCTATTTTCATGGAATAGATTTTCCATCCCTTTACTTTCTGTCTTATGTCTGTATGTGCCTTTAGGTCTGAAGTGAGTCTCTTGTTGGCAGCATAGAGATAGGTCTTATTATTTTTTCTAGTAAGTCATCCTATGTCTTTTGATTGAAACATTTAGTCCATTTACATTCAAAGCAATTATTGGTAAGTATGTACATATTGCCATTTTGTGAATTGTTTGCTAATTGTTTTTGTAGTTTTTCCCTGTTTCTTACTTATTCTCTTATTATTTTCCCTTATAGTTTGATGGCTTTCTTTAGTGTTATGCTTGGATCCCTTTTTCTTTATTTTTATGTATCTATTATAAGTTTTTAATTTGTGGTTACTATTAGAGTCATTTATAGTATCCTATGTAGGTAGCAGTGTATATTAGATTGAAGTTGCTTAAGTTTGAAAATATTTCCAATGTAATAAATTTTCACTCAATCCACATTTTATGTGTATTATGTCATATTTTTAATATGTTTAATTTTGTATATTCCTTGACTAATTTGTGTAGATATAATTAATTTTACTACTTTTGTGTAATTAATCTATTATTTTTACTCTATGAAATTTTTACCTGTGAAATTGTTTCCTTTCATAATTTTTCTACTTCAGGTTATGGCTTTTTTTTCTACTTAAAGTATTCTCTTTAACATTTTTTGTAAGCCTGGTTTAGTAGTAATGAACTTTAACTTTGATTTGTCTAAGAAATTCTTCATTTTCCTCTCAATTTTGAATGAGAAACTTGCTAGGTACATACTTTCGTTTGTAGGTTTTTTTCTTTCAGCACTTTGAATATATCATGCCATGGACTTCTATCCTGCAAAGTTTTGGGTGAAAACTCACCTGATAGCCATATGGGGTTTCCCTTGTATGTAACTTTTTTATCTTGCTGCTTTTAAAATTCTCTGTTTATCATTACCTTTAACCATTTTAATTATCATGCATCTTGTTGTGGATCCTGTTGGGTTAACTTGTTAGGGACTTTCTGTGCCTCTTTGGATCTGGATGTCTGTTTTCTTCCCCAGATGAAATAAGTTTTCTGGTATTATTTCTTCAGACAAGTTTTCTGATCCCTTCTCTCTCTTCTTTCTTTCTGGGATTCCTATAATGTGAAAGTTCTTATATCACAGAGTTCCTCCTGTTAGTGGTTAGTTGTGTCAGGGATCTGGTTTCCAGCTGTGTCTTCACCTCTCTTTCCCTTTTTCATGCAGTCTTCTTCCTATGACCAGCCACGGAACATCTGTTCTGCCAGGCTTCAGATCATTTTCTGAGATAGTTGTGTAGATGTAGTTATTATCTCCATGTGTCCATGGGATGACATGAACTCAGAATCCTCCTACTCCACTAACTCCACCATCTTCCTGCTTCTTCCCTATGATTATATTTTTATGTGCCTATAGTTTTACGAAGTTTTACATTATTAATACATGCAGGCATAAATCCCTTTTCTACTATACTTAATTTTATTTAGAAGCTCATAATGAAGTGGGGAATTTTACAAAACACCTCTATATTTTTTAACATCATAAGTAACAATAGAAGTAACTCAGTAGTAGCAAAGCAGAAAAAAACAGTTGTGTTGGGGATGAGGTCTTATCCTAGGCCAAAGCCAAGGCCTGGAAAACACTAGGTTAGAGGGGAAATAGAACAAGTGCCCTTCCCAGGAATGCTTGTGACTTTCTTTTGTTCTTTGGAGAAAGTAGACAACAGGGACAAATGGGCAGGTTTTATCATCAGAAACGCTTGGGCTGGAATCTTTAAACTGCTTTTTGTTTGATGTGGGTTTGGGAGAAATTACTTTTTTATGAACCATAGCAAGATTATTTGGAAACTGGAACTAGTATGGAACTGAAACTCACCACTTCTCAGGGTTGTTGGGAAATTAATTGAAATAATGTATGCAAATCACCAGGCACAGAACAGACATCACAGGAATTATACTTCCTAGCCCAGCACCCACTTTCCTGTATCAATTACATGCTTTCTTTGAGCAAACATGATTTCAAAGAGTATCTTAATTAATCTATACCTCTAAAATTTTATCTTTTAAGAAAATGATTTTCTTTTTAATACAAGGCGATGATGCTGAGCAGGTAAATAAAGTTGATGTACTTATGCCATTGTGAGTCTTCTATTGATAAATTATGAAGTTTGAACAATTCATCATTTTAAATTTTAGTTAAGAATTTTTAATTTTAATTAAGATAGCATATTTATTGTATCTGTGTCTCATCCCCTCTTTCCACCTTCCCTTTCTTATTCATTGGACATTTAGTTCAATTTTTAGAACATCCACAACGTAGCAAATGCTAAGAGGCTTTCCTATATCTAACCTCAGTGGTCTCACCAGTGTTACTTGGTGTGGGAAACAAAGGCAAATGAAAAGTTAAATTTCCTCACTGCCTACAGTCCATTGACATGTCCTTGAAACAGGCAGAGTGACCTTCCTCTGGGATCTCAGCTGCCCCGATGATGACACTTTGCTCAGGGCAAAAGGCAATTTTAGCTTAACATTATTCCAAGCCCCCAGGACCCTGTAAGTCTACTTTAACCTGTAAAAATTCCTTTTGAAACTTCCTTTATCTCTGTCCCCCCTCCCCCAGATCTATGTTGGCAATCATACTCCAAGCTTACGACCCACAGATCCGAAGGGGCTCATGACTGACTTTTTACTAAATGGTAATAAATGACCTTTTCCTAACAGTAGCTAGCACCTCAAGGTTCTGGAAATCTTCTTTCCAAAATACCTCGGAGGCTTGAGGTGTCTCTAACCCCCTCCCAACTTGAAGGCATATAATCAGTCACTGGCCACAGCCCCGGGTCATGTCCCCTGCTTTAATAAAACCATCTTTTGTCACCAAAGATACTTCAAGAATTCTTTCTGGAATGTGGGCTCTGAACCCCAACATTTTCTACATCATTACTTAATTATTAAAGATGTTTGCTCACTTTTTCCACTAGTATAGAAATCATAAAAAATAGAGAACATCTGTGAAAGTCAAGGACTGCATTTGCTCATACATCCAAAAAAGAAAAAAAAAAACCAACAACAACAGAAAATAAAGCAAAACAAAACCAGAACATTGAATCACTTATGAATTAAAAGTGTTCAAATACAAAATAAAATATTTAGAGCTTAGTTCTTTATAACCAATACTAAATGTTTAGGTGAAATAAAGAGCAAACCACTGCTTTGGATGCTAAAGAAAGATTTTCAATTAATTTTTATGAGTGCTGTGAAAAACACACACATACAATGTATGTGAATCATCCGCTCCTTGGGGCCATAAAGCTATGCTTTCTGATTAGGTTTGAAAAATTTGGCTTGCTTAGAATCTATTTTGACTCTGAAGCACCTGATCTATAGCAGCTGGAAGTCTCTGGCTTTCTATGCTGCTGTTGGAACTGCTAGTCTGCTACCCAGAACCAGGCCATGGGGGATGTTTTCAATCTTCCTTGCTTTGATCGTTCTAGCTTGGGTTGTTTGACGGTTGTTGTTGGGGAAATATAGAATGCCTTGGAGGATATCCAAACTCAGAGTTTATTGAGCACCTACTTGATGAGTGCTTGAGAGGAGATAGCTCCTGGAATGAGCATGAAAGTCATTTGAGTTAGGTAGTCTTAGAATCTCCATTTGATAGATAATGAAACTGGGGCAATTTTTGCAAGGTGACACATCTAGTTAGTGAAGAAAATGAGATGTGACCTCAGGGAGTTTGGAGCAAGCTCACATTTATAAGTGCTGCCTCCCACAGACACAGGGGATGCTGCCTAACACCTCGACCTTACTGCCACTACATCCCAAAGGAGAAAAAAATATTCCTATACAGCAGAAGATGTTTTCTAATTTTATACACATGAAGAGTAACCACAAGTGAGAAAAGAGGGAGACATTTGGTGACTTGTACATACTCACAGGGCCCTTATATTAATTCTCATTCATGCTTGTAAGCTTTTGCTCTCAGCCAACATCTCCCCAGCCCAGAGCTTCCTCTTCCTGTTTCCCTGTCTGCTGAGGTTTCAGGGCTGGGCTCATGTTCTAGATCCTTCCGACAAACTCGATGGGATTCTAGGTAGTTCCTCCCATTCACAGAAATCCTTGACACATAGAGCTTATTTCACTCAGAGATAGATGTATAAAGTGAGAAGGCATTGAATTTGGGGCTGGAAGAACTGTGTTTAAGATTCAGCTCAACGCCTTATCTGCTGAGTGACCTTCACCAGATTGCACATTGAGATACACTTTTTCCTGTTGGTTTTAACAAGACAAAGATTTACCTATTTAAAAGGCAAACTTTAAGGATTAGTCAAGATTACAAATTTAAAAATGGTTTATAAGTGACAACGCACTCTACGAGGTATACTGTGGTATCATTCCAATCTCTGTTCCTCTCAGCTCTCAAAACAAATGATAAACTTTTAAGGAGAGAAATTGGCAGTTTTAACACAGTTATATTTACTTTAACTTAGAGCTTAGTGTCTTGAATATAGTGGGTGCTCAATAAACATTGTTGATTCGTGTGCAGATGAGGGTGATCCCCCCCCTCCCCCGGGACTATTTTTTAGTTCTATCTATCCAGTTTATCTGCGTTGACAAATCTTTTCCTCAAATCACACTTTTAATATGTGTTTCCACTCTTTTCATCTTGCACCTCCATTCTAGGAATATATATTTTCAAATGGCAGAGGTATGTGTGTGTGAACTTCTCTTTTATGCAAAGTTGAAGATGTGACCAGAAGGGAAAATGAAAGGATAGAGCTTAAAATATAGAAAAAAAATTTCAAGATTGGTTTCATGTTTTGGTGGCTGAGGAGCAGCAAAAGAAGAGAAAAAATAAGTGTAGGAAATATATTGACAGAAGTGGGTGAGAGTGTTGACTAGCTCTCCAAATTCTTTGTTTTCTGAGCAAAAAGGTTCATTATAGGTGTTTTAGTACCTTTTATTTGTGGAGATGGAGATTTCATGGGTCTCTGTGGGGAGTTTACTTAATCCTGCCTATAGGATGAAGCCAACATATGGCCAGCTCCCCCTCCACAGTCCAGGGTGGCTTCCTTTCCTTATTGTGGACCTGATCTTGTTTTTGCAAAGCAAGGGGGGCAGTTGGCTCATATTCCCCACAAACTGGCCATGCTTTGTGAGCTGCCTTAGAAGCTATTGCTAAGGTGTTTCCCATTCTTTCAATTCCCTGCTGCCACCTGGGTTCCTGTGGGACATCCCAGAGCAACAGAAGGATGGGCTACTGGGCGGGCAGCTAGATTACATCTCAGCTTCACCACCTGGCTCCACAGCCTTCTCCATCTGTCAGTTGTTCCGGGTGGCTGAAGGGTCCAGCAGTTCAAATCACTACTTTAGGCTGTGTCTGAGCATTTCTTTACTCTCCAATGGCCTGATATTCTGGCCATGGAGTAGGGAAAGGTTCCAAATGCTTCACATCCTAATAGTCTAGGGTATTTGGGGTTGGCAACCACACAGCTGCATGTGGTTCCACTCCTTAGGAATTTGAATAAGAATTATTGTGTTTACTTCTGTTCATTTACCTTTTTCTTTTTTCATGATCCATCTGTGTGAAGTTTGGAATGATGTTTATAATTTAAGACCTGGTCAGGCGTGAAGTTAATGTAGGGCAGTATTTCATTAACAATGCAGCTAAGAAAGCTACATATGTGTCTCGTAAATCTGGCAAGAAGAAAACATTATTAGTATCAGAGGATGATTAGCATAGCAGATCCCAGGAGACCCTTTTCTGGGGGAAAATTGGAATAGGAATTGACAGTTAGTCCATTGTCAAATCCATCTGTCAAGTTTTGAAGATTAGGATTACCAATCCATGTTCTACCTGCATGTTAGACAGAGGAGGAAATAAGGTTCTAATATTAATTTTTTTGGTACATAACAAACTACCACAAACTTAGCTGCTTAAAGCAATACACATTTTTTATCTCACAGGCTCTGTGGTTTAGGAATCCAGGCTCGGCTTAGTTGGGTCCTCAATTTAGGGCCTCACCAAGCTCGACTGTGTTTTCATCTGAAGGCTCAACTGGGAGGGATCTGCTTTTAAGCTTGCCCATGTTGTTGGTAGAATTTATCTACTTGTAGCTGTTAGATTTAGGGGCTAAATTTCTTGCAGGATGGCAGCCAGAACCTTCTTTCAGTGTCTGGAACCACCTCAGTACCTTGCCACTTTCTCCCCATTGGTCTTCTCGTTGGTCTTCCAGAAATGGAGAAAGAGTGTTTTAAGGCAGAGTTTATGTAATGTACCATAGTCAAGGAAGTAACATTCTGTCACCTTTGTCATATCTTACTCATCAGATTAAGTCTTGCCTACAGTCAAATTGAGAGGATTCCACAAAGGGAGAAACACCCAGGAGGGGGGAAACATGGGGGCTTCCTTAGAGTCTGCTCACAATTCCTGTTGCAGGGATCCATTCTCACATGGACCAGATAGCTCTGGTTTATTTATGGAAAGAAATAAGGTTTTGGTTTTAACACAATCCTGGTATAAATGTGCAATTAGATGTGGCCATGAAACCAAGTTCTGGCTTACCAAGTGTGAGCAGAATTAATGTTTATCTCTTGACCTTTAAATGTCTCCATTATAAAGTCTTTCCACATTCTATTCCTGAGTCGAGAGGACTGTAAGAACCTATAAGGTGGCAGAGACACAAAAGATAGAGAGAGATCCTTGAAAGACCGTGTAGAACAGAGTAGTATTTGTTTACCGGCATTGGATAGTAACTTGATTTAAAAAAAAAAAGAATCATTTCTGTGTTCAGTAAGCGATTTTTTAAAAAAGAAACTTCAGTTGGGGCCTCTGGGTGGTTCAGTCAGATAAGAAACTGACTTTGACTCAAGTCATAATCGTGCAGTCAGAGAGTTCAAGCCCTGCATCGGGCTTTCTGCTGTCAGCATGGAGCCCACTTTGCATCCTCTGTCCCCTTCTCTCTCTGCCCCTTCCCCACTGCACTCTCTCCCTCTCAAAAATAAATAAACATTAAGAAAAAAAGTCCTGTTTGAATTCATGGTACAAGTTGCGTTTTACATGCTCTGATTCAAAAATCTGTGGGAAGACCCTCATCTCAAAGCAGTTCTAGTAGATAGAAATGCCTAAAATTCTATTGTATGCATTATTTCTTAAGTATGACCTATGACCTTTCCCATAGCATCTTTCAAAACAAAAATACTTTAAAAATCAGTATGTCTGACAAGCAAATGGGATAATAACACCTGAAAGAAAAGAAGGATGAAAGAGACAGAAGAGAAGGAATTACTAATTTATTTTATAAATGTTTGTTGAGTATCTACTTACAGCGGGCACTGTGCTAGGCTTGGAATGTAAAAGATCCTGTTGCCTCAGGATGCTAACCTTTTAATCTTTTGGAAGTGAAGTCACACCTACATGAAATGTGTACATGTAGGTAGTCATGTTTTTTTTCCCCCACAAAGCTATTGTTAGATCAATGTGTCATTTCCTTCATACTATCTCAGAATTAAGGTAATATGCCATAGCCTGAAGCTTTTCATACAGTGTTTCAGTTACTCACATCATGATGCTGTGATAAGATATGATTAACCTCATTTAACTCTTATTCACCTTTCAACATTCAGTTTAATTATCTGGAAAGTTTATCTCATCACCCACATGAGATCTTCTTCCCTTATTAGTGACTCTTACAATGGTATGTGGCTCATCTCTCTAGGACCTCAAAAAGTTGTAATTAGATTTGTAGCATTGTTCAGTTTACTTTTATCTTCCTACTATACTACAAGATTCACAAGGACAAGGACTGTGGCTGTGTTTTCTCCTTTTTTAATTCATTGTACACAGGATACCATTGTCTTATCATCCATATTTGTTGAATGGATGAGTAAATATGTATTTGAGTTGTCAACTTCCTAATAGTGTTGGAAAAGGAAAATTTCCTTTTGTGATGCTGAATCAGTTCTCCTAGCTGCCACATGAGTGCACTTCTTTGTCTTGTAGCCCACTGTCTGCCAACTCAAATTATGGTGTGAACTGCTCAGACACCATGATGCTTTGTCGAGAAATCATGAAAGGAGATCACGCTTCCCTTCAGCTACTCATTCCTTTAATTACTGTTATGTCTCCTATAGACAAGTCAGGTCTCAGAGAGGTTCCAGAGAGCCAGAGGGCATTTTCATATTAGCAGCCACACAAACAAATGAGAATCAACTAACAACTTGAGTCTTAGAAGCCTCCCTATCACCATTCTGAATTTTTCACTGGTCATCTTTTCCCATAAAGTGCTAATGTCTTGAAAAGTCACACAAGCCTCTTCCCTGTACACTGCTTTCCTGTCTTGTTTATTTTTCTGACATGTCCATTTATGCATTTCTTTATTGCTTCATTTTATTCTATTTCCAAGGCCTCTGGATCTTGTTTCCTGTTTCCTAGGGAGATAATTTTTAAAGAAAACTCTGTTGCCCACCAAGGGAACTCTCGTGCTCATAATACTTTGATTTTCTCCTCATACACATGCTTTATATCTTTCTACTCCATGAGAGCACTCACAGATTGCAATCTTGAGACCTAAGTGTGCTCCCTGCATGGTCCATGACTATTTGTGCTAGGATCGTTTGAGAGCCTTATGGACACAGATTCCTGGGCTTGACTGCATTACTACTGACTCCACATCTGGAAATGATCCTAGACTCTTCAGTTTTAACAGGCCCTCCAGTGATTATTACACATGGTGAAGTTTGACTTAAGCAAACAAATGGACAAATAAATAAACACACTGACTTTGGGGAGCGCTGACTTGTTCTCACTCCATTGAAACCTGCAGTCTGCCCCGTGATCATATCTGTCTTCTAATATTTTATTGACAATGTTCGCATCTATGTACATGAGAGATTTTGGTCTGTATTTCCTTTTTCTTAATGTATTTGTCTGGTTTCGGTAGTGGGACAACGCTGGCGTCATGCATGAGTCAGGAATTAGTCCCACTGTTTCTATTTTATGAGACACATTATGGAGACTTGGCGTGTTAACTGTTTCATAGGATTCACCAGTGAAACCATCTCAGCCAATCTTTTTTTTTTTTGGATAAGTTATTAATTGTTGATTCAATTTCCTTAACATGTCTTATATATTTTTCTTTTGGAAGCCAGACTCTGGGTAACAGAAACTGAGATAAATAGTCTTTTAGTCAGAGGCTTTACATCAATCTGCATAGGACCTGGGCTGTGTTTAAAGTTTGGGGTAGCTATAAGTGCCTGAAGCTTCAGGTTCCTTTAAAGTCTTTTTTCTTTGTTTCATCTATTGTCTCAGTGTATCCTGAAGGGCTTTTCTATATGGTTTTCTAAAATTACTTTTTTATTTTAGTAATTTTTAGTAATTTTATTTTTAGTAATTATTTTTAAATTTTTAATAATTTTTCTTCACCCCTATTTGTCTTTTTCTTAAGTTTATTTATTTATTTTGAGAGAGAGTGAATGTGAGCCAAGGAAGGGGAGAGAGAGAGGAAGACAGAATTGCAAATGGGACCTGCGCTGTCAGCACAGAGCCAGATGTGGGACTTGAACTCATGAGCTGTGAGATTATGACTGAGCTGAAGCCAGATGCTTAACTGAGTGAGCCATCCATCCAGTTGCCCCTTGAAGGAAAGAGTCTGTGCCTTGTAGCTTTTCTAGCTGTTATCAATTGTTATGTTAGGGTCCTGTTAATGTGGTGATAAGGTATGTAAGGGGGGCAGGGAGGGAGGGAAACATTCCATAATCTTATCATTGAATCTCACTTTTCTAGTGGGTGTGTATCCCCCAGACTTGGCCTCTCCAAGTGTTTCTTAGCCTCCCCACCCACTTCCAGCCTTATGGGAGACAAGGGTAGGGGTGGCTGGAATGGGGCAAATGTCCTAGGTGGGAATAACTGGGGAGTTGGCCTTCCTTATGGAGAATTATCTTGATGTACTTAAAAATGGTTATTTTTCCCTTTCCCTTGTCAGAGACAAGGGGGAATTTTTTTGGCTCTTCCCTGGGAGAGAAGCCTAGGTTTCACCAGAAGCAAAACCTGTGCAAGTATAGAGGTCACCGAGGATGCAGCCACCAGGAGTTTGTAGCTTTTATGCTAAGTCCTCTTTCAGTGACCAGCAATTTGTCAAAATTACCAGTTAGTGCTTCCAACCAGTTTATGGCTCCAGTGACATCTGGCTAGGGCAAGCTGATCTCTGCTATGAGTCTGCATTTGCTTGCGTCTTTTGTAGTAATAATTTACCCTACGGTCTCAAGTCTCTGATGGGTCCAATGATTTCAGTTTGCCCAACTTCTCTTGTTGTAAAGATGGGAGCACTAACTTCTAAGCTCTTTACATGTGGGAAAATGCCCTCATGTTTTGATTATTTATTTGCTAGCCAGATTCCATTTTATACTCTAAGTTCTGACTATTACTTCTTGAGAAGAAAACACTTGGCTTGCAGTAGATAAATATGCTAAATAAATGTGCATAATAATAGAAATGCAGTTTATAATTTTAATGTATAAATCCATTAACAAGGGACTACTTAAAAAATCACAGATTAGTCACACAAAGTAATGCCATGCAACTGTGAAAATATGAGACAGATTTGGATGTTGATAAGAAAAGATCACAAGGTGCACAGTTAAGTAAAAAATCAGAAAAAGATTTGGTAGTATAATTTGCACCTGTTTGTATATTTTAAAGGGGAATATGTCATTGTTGTAGAATGAATTTTGTCTGAAAGAATAAATATGAAAATAGTTATAGGAGTTGATTTTGAGTAGAGAACAGAGGAATTAAGGATTTAAATTTGGATGAAGACCCACTTTTCCTGGTGTGCCCTTGTGTGTTCTTCGATATTAATATATTGCTTTAAAGTTACAATTAATAAAAATTAACAAAAAAACAACTTGTATAAACTGCCTTTAACATTTATATATGGTATCTTCATTTGTAAATGAAACTTAGCCCACTGGCCATTTTTCATTGTAAAAGATAAAATAATGAAACCTTCTTTATGGAAAAGAGAAAACATCTGTCAAGTGATCGGAAAGAACATGACCAGGGTTTGTAAATAAAGAAAGCAATACATAGGTAGTGAGACATTAAAAACACCGACGTGGAGAGATTTTAAAGCGTTATGTTCCTATTTTACAAGAAAATATAAGTGAGTAAAGCTTGCCAGTAACAAAGCACTATTGATTACAGCAGTTGTAGATAAAAGTAAGCTTGACTAGAGTAGGTGTTAAATGACAAATATAATTAATTAGAAAGCTTTGTCTTCCAGTGAGGCGTTTGTTTATAACCAGCCATGTGTTGTAGTAGAGCTGTAGACAGTTCTCATGGTCTGACTTCAAGAGTTTATCCCTTGCAGGTGGTGCTGGGAGAACTGGACAGAAACATGCAGAAGAATGAAACTAGACCACTCTCTTACACCATACACAAAAATTAACTCAAAATGGCTGAGGGACCCGAATGTGAGACAGGAAACCATCAAAACCCTCGAGGAGAAAGTAGGGAAAAACCTCCTAGACCTCCACCGCAGCAATCTCCTACTTGACACATCCCCAAAGGCAAGGGAAATGAAAGCAAAACTGAACTCTTGGGGCTTCATCAAGATAAAAAGCTTCTGCACTGCAAAGGAAACAACCAAGAAAAAAACCGACAGAATGGGAAAAGATAGTTGCAAATGACATATCAGATAAAGGGCTAGTGTCCAAAATCTACAAGGAACTCACCAAACTCCACACCCAAAAAACAAATAACCCAGTGAAGAAATGGGCAGAAGACATAAACAGACACTTCTCCGAAAAGGACATCCAGATGGCCTACAGGCACATGAAACGATGCTCAACATCACTC
>NC_043700.1:43694113-43732829 GCF_006229205.1 Suricata suricatta | reverse complement strand
GAAAAAGCCTAAATGCCCATCACCTGATGAGTGGATCAAGAAGATGTGGTATATATACATGATGGAGTACTACATGGCAATGAAAAAGAATGAAATATGGCCATTTGTAAGAAAGTGGATGGACCTTGAGGGTGTCATGCTAAGCGAAATAAGTCAGGCAGAGAAGGACTGATACCATATGTTTGCACTCATAGATCTAACAGGAAATTTTCAGAATGATCTAGCTTCAAGAAAAGCAAGCAGTTAGTAGTGCTTAAGAAAAATTGATTCAGTATCAAATGGATAATTGATACCTGTCACAACACAGCATTTTATATACTGTTAAGTGAAACTGCAATACAATCTAAGTATTTTGGGAGTGTTTGCTGTATCATTGCATTTAATGAAATGTTTAGAGGTGCAGTAGGGATGACTTTGAGTAGATAATGAAAGAAAATGCAAAATGCTTATTGATTTATGATGTGGTTTCATCTTAGCTTGGGCAAAGCATGCAGTATTTAATACATAGTAGCAGAATATTTACTATTGAAAAAAAAAAGAGTTTATCCCTTCCATTCTTCAAAATGCTTCTGAAACTCTATTCTTCACTGACATCTTTGGTGATCAGAGGTAATGCATGGTATTCTCATTTTCAAAATACGTTTGGAATAACACTATCGAAGCCTTAAGAGAAGCTTTAGAATCTCCCAAATCCTACGTTAATAGTGAAAACCTGCAACTTTGCAGCCAACTGAATCCAAAGCTCTCCATGCACAATCCTCCTAAACATAAAATTCAACAAGAAATGTAATTAAACCACACAGACTATGATTTCAGCCTTACATTAGTAGGAGATAGACAATACTATGTACTTCAGATAATCCCTGAGAAAAACAAACTCCATTTTGCGGCCAAGAAGCACTGGCCCTTTGAGCCTGTGAATATGAAAAGCAGGAAACGGAAGCCTTAAGAAATTCCATCAGAAGTTGGAGAGGAGAGAGGATTTAGATGAAACACACACAGAATGATCCCAGAAAGAAAAATTTCAATCTTGGATGACAAATTGTATGTAGTACTAAAGATGCCCATGTCCTCATAACCAGGAATCTGAACAAGCTACTTTTCTTGATAAAAGGGTTTTGCAGATGTGATTAAAGGTGAGGAAGGGGAATGGGGATCTTATCCTGGATTATCTAAATGGGTCCAATGTAATCATGTGAGTCCTTAAAAGTGAAGAAACTTTTCTGGATGCAGTTTTGGAAAGAGAGTCATGGGCAGAAAAAGGAAAAGAGAGATATGATGTTGCTGGCTTTGAAGATGGAGGAAGAGGGTCATGCATGCTTGAAGGGATTCAGGAGACATCTAACAGCAGATTTCCTCCCCGAGTCTCCAGAAGGAACACTGCCCTCCCTACTCCTTGATGTTAACCCAGTAAAGGTCAGTTTTGGACTTTGGATTTCCAGAAGTAATAAAGAATAACTTAATTAAGAGTGTTGTTAAGGATGTGGGAAACAATACTATTTCTAGTATTCCACTATTGTAACTTCAACCTATATCTTCAACAACGTGAAAAGACACTCAGATAAGGACAGTTATTGCAGTATTTTTATAATGGAACATCATGAATGGCCATATATAAAAGAATAGTTGAACAGACAATAAGATACTCTGCAGCTCCTATAAAAGAAATGATAGAGATCTCTGTGGTTGGACATACAGTGATTTCAGAAACAAGCAGAAAAGTATCTATAGCATACTAACTTCTGATTAAGAAAAAAGGAAGTTATAAAAGTATACATGTGTCTGTTTATTTTACAAGAAAAGGCATAGACTGAGTGGGGACATGACGATGGAGTGAAGTAGGAGGAGGGGATGGCATTTGTTAAGTGTGCCCTTTAGATAGTTTTGACTTCTTGGAGACATAACAATGTTGTATACACTCAAAAAAACCATAAGTTTAAAAATTAACAAAAAGAATTGAATATAATCATACTTGAAATAAATAACATTGTCACACAGAATAGAGAGGGAGCTTACCTAATCAAAGTAACTTTTGAACTCAGTATTTTTTCTAATAAATTAATTAATTTTGAGAGAGAGAGAGAATGAGCAGACAAGTGGAGGAGGGGCAGAGAAAAGGAGAGGCAGAATCCCAAGCATCCTCCACACCAACAATACAGAGCCCGATGCGGGGCTTGAACTCATGAACTCTGAGATCATGACCTGAGACAAGATCAAGAGTCAGATGCTTAACCAACTGTGCCACCCCTGCATCCCAAACTCAGTATTTTAACTCGATGCCCTCAGAATATAAAAAGCTAAAAATGTTGTAAACAATGCTATAATAAACATAGGGGTGTATGTATCCTTTTGAATTAGTGTTTTTATTTTCCTTGGGTAAGTACCCAGTAGTGGAATTACTGGATAATAAGGTAGTTCTATTTTCAACTTTTTGAGGAACCTCAATACTGTTTTCCACAATGGCTTCACCAGTTTGCATTCCCACCAACAGTGCATGAGGATCCCTTTTTCTCTACATCATCACCAATACCTGTTGTTTCTTGTGTCACTGATTTTAGTCATTCTGACAGGTGTGAGATAACATTTCATTGTGTTATATGTGGAAGTGTTCCAAAAAAAGGAATAAAGAAGACAAACCAAAAAGTAGAGAACTGTATAACAAATGGTTAACTATAGAGAACAAACAAATGGTTCCCCGGGGGAGTTTGGTGGGGGGATGGGTGAAATAGGTGAAGGGGATCAAGAGTGCCCTTACCTTGATACCACTGAGTAATGTACAGAATTGTTAATCACTATATTGTACACCTGAAACTAACACTGCATGTTAACTGAACTGGAATAAAACATTTTTTAAAACTTATGAGAAGCCCAAAACCTTAAAATTAGAGCTAGACAGACCAAGACTTAGCTGGTCTGTACTATTTCTGAGAAAATTAAAACTGGACCCGCCCTGCTTGTTCTGCTTCTGTACTGATGCTTGGGGGGCAACACCCTGGGTGGGAACAACCAGATGGCTGGGTGGGGACGGCCAGACGGTCAGGGAAGGTCAGCTGGAAAGCCCGATAACAGGGCAGGGAATATTAGTGTCCAAGTTATGGCGGGACCCAATCAAAAGATGCTGAATGTTTGAACCTTAACTTTGACCAATGCTTGTGCTGTGGCTGCGGAACGCCCCAAACTTGTTTGTATCTGCCTATAAAAAAGTGTAAATCACCTGCTCGGGGCTCTCTCTCTCTCCCCGCTCTATCGGCAGCGTGGAGAGTGCGGAGATCCCGGGTTCGAACCTGCAATAAACGACCCTTGCCGCTTGGCTTTGACTCTGGACTCTGGTGGTTTATGGTTGGGCATTTCACTTATAAATAAATATTGAGCTTTAGTGAATAGCTTTTGTCTGTTGTTTGTGTGTGCAGTGCTATGGGTCAACAATGTAAACTATTTGCTGTGTATTTTATAACTGGGCAATCAAGTAAATATATTGAGTGTAATGCAAACTAGATTCCTCACTATCAGAGAAGGGAGTCACATAGAGAAAGCGGGGAGACTGAACCTTCCATTATTGGCAGCTTCTCTTTGGAAGTTTTAGTATGAATTCATTTTTGTGTATGTGTGTGTGATATATCCATTATATATGTATATGTATGTTTGTGTATGCTTTATTTTAATAACTTTCTTATTTCTATCAATCTATTTTAAATTACATACACTTGGAAGAAAGTAGCAAAAGGTATCTGTACATATGACACATATAGATTAGTATTTTATCCTGATTACATTTTTAAGCCAAGATTCACATTTATTTGTATTCTTTGATTAGGGTAATATAATCTGAAAGTGTGATCAAGGAAAGGAAGAAATCATTTCAGGATTAAAAAAAATACCACGATGATCTGAGTGAGTAATTGAGAATTGGTTTCATGCATTTGTGATAAATGATATTACAGAGAATTAATCACAGCTAAAGTTGCCTAAGGGGTATGATTTTAAAATACCAACAACTTTCACAAAGTCCAGTTCTTCATAATTTGTTGGGGAAACTCATTACATCTGGCCAAATATGATTACTCTTAAGTTGTATGACTAAGAGCTAAAAACCATCAAGAAAGGTAATGTTTGCAAGGAACCTGCATTTATAACCATTTGTGAGACCATATTTCATTAGAAGGAGACAGGATTCAATATTTGTTTATGGATTCCACCATGAAACAGGAAAATGGGGAAGAACTTTGGGCATGGAAACAGGAGTCACCTAGGGTCTCTGTCTTTTATGAAGTCATTTAATCTTTCTGCACCTTAAATTCTTCAAGACAGAAATACCTGTCTCAGGTGTTTTGTGATGATTTAAATACGGTAATGGATGTGAAAATGCATCATAATATAAGGTATTACACAAATACTTATTGCCATGAATATGTTTGTCTGCTATGTTTTAAATGGGAATTTGACAGCTTGAATCCCCACAATTCTCTCAGACATTTTACTGCTTGCATAGTTGACTCATAAAAAAACAAAACAGCTTCTCACTGCTGTGCTTGCTGATTCATTTCCTGAACATACAAGGAGATAAAAAGATAATTGATTCTACTTTTATTGATTGCTGGATGCCTCAGAGTTTTAAAAAAATAAAAATTTAGAAAAATTGATGAATGCTTCAATACCTAGTAAATTCTACCTGACCCACTTAAATTATGCAGAGTTAAATCTCAATAGTGTAAGATTTAAAACCATGACTCAGGAAAAACCAAAGACTTAATGATATAATAAAGGTGGGTGAACATTCCAGGGTTTGTAATCAGTTATGGTTTTATTTCAACCTTGTCTTAGAAATACAGCCATTACCTGTCTGATACTGTAACAAAGCATTTGGGAACAGCAGGATGTTGAGTCATTCTAGAGGTCAATCAATATGTCAAAGCCAGCACTAAAGATGTGATCATGAAAAATGTCATGGGACTATTTTGCACAGCAAATCTCTGAAAGTATTTATCTTATAGAGTTGTTACTTTATACCCATCGAACAACTCCCCATTTCCCCATCCCCCATCCCCTGATAACCACCTTTCTGTTGTCCACTTAATATGCCTTTTACTATTTCAGATGCCCCATAAAAGAGGGATCATGTTTGTCCATCTGTAATTGACCTACTCAGCTGAGCATTAGTCTTCCAGGCCCATCCATGTTGTCTGAAATGGCAGGATTTCCTTCCTTTTTGAGGGTGACTAGCATGAACCACATTTTCTTTATCCATTGATCTGTGGATGGACAGTCAAATATCTTTATGTCCTGGCCATTTTGTGAATATCGTTGCAGTGAACATAAGAGTGCAGCTGTTTCTTCAAGATCCTAATTTCAATTCTTCCCGACCTACACCCGGGAGTAGTAGTGCTGAATCATGTGTAGTTCAGTTCTTAATTGTTTTAGAAACTTCCATACTGTTTCCATACACAGTGGTTATCATTAACAATGAGGTATTGTGTACTTAAAAACTTATTAAGAGAGTAGATCTCATGTTATGTGTCTTGATCACAAAAAATAAAAAGACAAAACTAAAAACAGAGAGACAGGAAGCAACTTTTGGATGTGATGAATGTATTTCGCATGGATTGTGAAGACGGTAACGTAAGTGTAAATATGTCCAAACTCATGAAATTATATATATGTATTTTGTGTAATTTTTTGTATACTAATTATATATCAATACAGATGGGAAAAAATGTCACAAGAGTCAACTTTTCAAATTTTTGTATTCTCAGTATTCAAATTTCCTTAGTGATGCTATAATCATGAAATTCCTGAGTCCCCAGAGGCCATTATCCAAAGTGACCCAGCTCTGAAGAGAGACGTGGACGGTCTTAATAGCCTTACATTCCATTATGTGAGGCTTTCAAATAGCATTTAGAAACAGTTATTTTCTTTTTACTTAAATCAGAGAAGAAGACTTTTGGGGTTTTAGGAGGTGATTTTTATATGGCTTTGAATATATCAGTGTTTTCCAAAAAGACAGACTACCTGGGTGAGATGAGGGATTGTTCTCGTCAGATTGTCTTTCCATTGTTCCTGGTAACAAATCTTTTACCATTAAAAGGGTTGCAGGAAGGATCATGAATAAGGAAACTTGGCCTTATCAGGTCAGGAATGTCAAGACCTATAGTGGTAGATAAAATCCCATCTCTTTTAGTAAGTTTGACTTACTGAAAAAAGGATGACTACCTTTTTTGTCCTAAGAATATTGACGGTATAACTTCAATTAGAATTCTTACAATCACCATGATTTGGGGATACTTATCTTGAAATGAGAAAGAATGTGCATGCTTGCCCAGAAAAAATGGGCTATACATGAGGGTAATTTCTCCTTTCTGGGTGTGTTTGGTTTAGGTATTATTCTTAAGTCACACTGATGACATTGAGGCAAATTAGTAACTCCTCAAGGACTACCATTTCCTAACAAAATTTTCCATTATGCTCTTTAAATATTTCATTTTCTTAAACTTAAATAATCATAGAATTGTCATGAGGATTAAATGGCATTAGTATAGGACTTGTTAAATAATTCATGTTTAGAGGTTTTATAACATGCTTTTATAACAATGTTTCCTATTGTAAGTTAATACATTAGCATTCGTGTTTATGTTTCAGTTCCTGTAAACTTGATGTGAAGTGCAATCCTGGTATCCTGATGTGGTCAACTTTGCGAGCTTACAAGTTTCAGGACTCTATTCCACTCCAGGACTCAGAGATTGACCAAGACAGAAAATGGGCATACCGTGAATCTTCATAGCAGCGAATAATTGAGTTATTCCTGGACAACTCCTATACTTGCCCTGTCAAATCCCTTTTAATTTCTACAATAATGTCAACCTTAAAAATATATTAATCAGTTATTTTACCAGCAAAATGAGTTAATTCAGGAATAGCAGAGCAGTCTAGGACAAGAAAATTATGGCAAACATACACACCTCTGAAGAGACTAAGGGATTTTATGAAGTATTAAGAGGAAATTGGGGTAGGTTATTTTGAAAAGTTTATTGAAGAAAAATAAGGGTTTGGGGTTGTGGCAGTTTCTCTTTGGCTCAGGAGGTGGTTAGTGTACTGTTGCTAGAGTGAGGGGATCTTCCTTCTCTCTGTTGGCTTGCAGAGGGGGACCTGTGTGAATGCTCTCCATTTAGGGTTTCCTGACTCCATTTTAAACGAGGTTTTCTTACTCATCTTCATACTAACAAAAAAATTAGATATTTTATTAACCAATGTTTAGCACATACAGTGTGCTGGGGACTATTAAATGATATCTTTTTAACATGAGTTACAGTAATTTGCAAAAGAAAATTTTAGAAAATTCTTTTGTATCTCAGTGGCAGAGATACAAACTCCCTGGGGGAAAAAAAAGGCTAAAATTGTAAGAAGGAAATAGCTGTAAAGACAAAAGAAAAACAAAAAGGATAATGAGCTGAAAGAAAAATGAATGAAATAAAGAAAGACTGAAAGGAAACTAAAAACAACAACAGCAGAAGTATCCTCATGAAGGTTATAAGGATAAGGAATGCTCTTGTGATCTTGTGATCTCTGAGTATTGGAGAGCTACGTATTTCAATCCACTAAGTAATACAGCTGAACATAAATAAGCCAGAGTGATGTTGATATAGGCAGAAAGGTGAGATGGTATTCTGGAATAAGCAACATGAGGCCAATAAGAACTCATTTTTTAAATTAAAAAATTAAGTAGGTAAAATCTATAACATAAAATTTCCTATTTTTCTATAACATAAAATTTCCTATTTTAACAGTTTTAAAGTGTACAATTCAGTAGTTTTTACTATACTCATAGTGTATGTAACCATCACCACTATCAAATTCTAGAATATTTTTATTACTCAATGAGGAAACTACATACATCCCAATTTGCCCTCCTCCCATCCTGTGGCAACAACTAATTTTACTTTCTGTTTCCATGAATTCATATCTTCTGGACTTTTAATACAAATAGAATTGTACTATATATATATATATGTTGTATATATATATTTGTAATTTTGCATCTGGCTTCTTTCACTTAGCACAATGTTTCACAAATATCAGTACTCCGTTCTTCTTTATGGCTGGATAATAGTCCACAGTATGGGTATCCCACACATCACAGTTGATGTGTATGTGGGTTGTTTCTGGTCTTTGGCTTTAATGAATAATGCTGCTACAAACATTTCTGTCTGTCTTTGTGTGAACATATGTCTCAGTCCTCTTAGGTAGATACCCAAGAGTGGAGTTACTAGGTCACATGGTAATTCTGGGCAACTTTCTGAATGACTGTCAAGCAGTTTTCCATGGTGACTGCATCACTGTATGGCTGTGCCAGCTATGCATGAGGCTTCATTTCTCCACATCCTTGCCAATGTTGTTATTATTTATGGCTATCTTGGCGGATGTGGAGTGGTATCTCTTTGTGATTTTGATCTCCTATTTTTCTGCTGACTAGTGACATTGACCATCTTTTCATGTGCTTATTGGCCATATATTTCTTCTTTGGAGCCACATCCATTCAGATCCTTTGCCCAGTTTTGAGTTGGATTGCTTATCTTTTTATTGTTGAGTTGTGACTATTCCTAATATATTTTGGACACTAGGTCCCTATCATGGATGATTTAAAATATTTTCTTCCATTTTGTGGGTTGTTATTCTCACTTTCTTGACAGTGAAACCAATGTCTAAATCAAGGTCACAAAGAGTTATACCTAAGTTTCCTTCTACAATTTTATAGCTTTAGCTCTTATATTTAGCTCTTTGATCCATTTTGAGTTAATTTTTATATATGGCTTGAGCCAGGGGTCCAAATCATTCTTTTCATGTGACTATTCAATGGTCCCAGCACCACTTGTTAAAACCATTCTTTCCCCATTGAACAGTCTTGGCAACATTGTTGAAATCAATTGGCACGTGCACACACACATGCGCACACACACACACACACACACACACACACACACACATTTCTGGCTGGAGTCTTAATTCTGTTGCATTAATATATGTGTACTCTAATGCCAGTATCACACTGCTTTGATTACTGTAGTTTTGTGGTAAGTTTTAAAATTAGGAACTGTGAATAGTCCAACTTTGCTTTTTCTTTTCCAAGATTGTTTTGGCTATTCAGAAAAATTTGCATTTCATATGAATTTTAGAATCAAACTGCCAATTTCTATAAAAAGGGCAGCTGGAATTTTGATAGGGATTGCACTGAATCTACAGATCAAATGTGGAATTTTGCCATTAAACAATATTAAGTCTTCCATTCAATATACATGGGATATTCTCCAACTATTTTGGTCTTTATTTCAACAAAGTTTTCTTGTATTCTGTGTAGAAAGCTTACAAATCCTTGGTTAAATTTATTCCTAAGTATTTTATTCTTTTAAACTATTATATGTAGAATTATTTTCTTAATTTCATTTTCAATTGTTCATTGCTAATATATGGAGAGAATTGATTTTTATATATTGATTGTGTACCTTGATATTTTCCTGAACTTGTTTGTTAACTCTAATTTCTATGTATATAAATTTTTTACCTTTTTTTTTTTTTTTTTACAAATAAGATTATGTCATCTGGAAATAGACATAGTTTTACTTCTTTTCCAATCCAGGTGCCTTTTATTTCCTTTTCTTACTTAATTTCCCTGGCTAGAACTTTTAATAATATATTGATAGAAATGGTGAAAGAAGGCACCCTTGTTTTGTTTCATATCTTGTGGAATAAACTTTCAGTTTTTCACTATCTGGTATGATGCCCTTTATTAAGCTGAGGAAGTTTTGTTCTATCCTGTTCTATTAAAATAGTCATGTGAATTATTTTTTCCCTTATTTCTATTAACATTTTTATTACATTGATTGACTTTCATATGTTGAACCAACGTTTTATTCCTGGGATAAATTCCACCTGATCATGGTGTATAATCATGTTAGTAATGGAAGGCTGCATTTGACTTGCCAGTATTTTGTTGAGGATTTTATATCTACATCCACAAGGGTTGTTTATCTGTAGTTTGTGATGTTTTTGCCTGGTTTTGACATATTGGCCCTTATGGAATAAATTAAGAAGTGTTTCCTTCTATTTTTGAAAGAATTTTAGAAATATCGGTTTTAATTTTTTTAAGTTTGCTTGATTAATTATAAAGTTTTCTGTTTCTCATTCTTTCTTTGTTGGACATTTTTGATTTGTGATTACTCTGTTTACTTCTTGAGCCCATTTTAGTAGTTTTGTGTGTTTGTGAGAGTTTGCTCTTCATGAAGGTTATCTAACTTGTTTGCATACAATTGTTTATAGGATTTTTTTATAATTCTTTCTATCTCTGTAAGATAGGTTGGAATGTATCCACTTTGATTCTGATTTTAGTAACTTGAGTCTTCTTTCTTTCTTTTCTTGGACAGTTTAACTAAAGTTTTCTTCTTCTTCTTTTTTTTTAACTAAAGCTTTCTTACTTTTGTTGATTTTTTTCAAAGAACCAGATTTTAGATTTTTTTTTCTGGTTTTAAAATTCTCTATTTTTATTTCCTCAAATTTTTATTAATTTCCATTTTCTTGTCGTGAATTTAATTTGTTTTTTTTTTTTACATTTCTATGGTGGAAATTTAAGTATTTATTTGAAATGTTGATTCTTTTAAAATATAAAAACATTACTAGTTATTGCCTGTTAGCATTGCTTTTTTCTGCATCCTAAAGTTATCGTGTGTTGTGTTTTTACTTTTGTTTATCTCCAAGTATTGTCTAATTCTGTTGTGATATCTTTGACTCATAGGTTATTTAGGAATGTGTTGTTCAATTTTATCATATCTATGAATTTTCCAAATTTTCCTAGATTATGTATTTCTAATTTTATAGTTTATATGCTTTTAATCTTTTAAAATGTATTCAGATGTGTTTTGTGGCCTAATTTATGGTGCATTTTAGAGAATGTTTCATGTACACTTAAGAAAAATGTAAATTTTGCTGTAATTGGGTAGAATGCTCTACAGATGTGTAATAGATTTAGGTGGGGTATACTGTTATTCAGTTCTTTTATTTCCTTGATCTTCTGCCTTGTTTTATGTCCATTACTGAAAGTAGGGTGTTGAAGTCTCCAATTATTATTGGTAAACTGTTTTTTATCCTTCATTTGGTCAGATTTGACTCATTTATTTTAGGACTCCATTTTTAGGTGTATATATATTTATAAGTACTATACTTTCTTGATGAATTGACTTTTTTATGCTTCTATAATGTCTTTCTTTGTGTCTCATAAAAATTTTTGTCTTAAAGTCTATTTTGTCTGCTCTTTTTTGGTTACTATTTGCATGGGATTTTTTTCTATCCTTTAATTCATTCATGTTTTTGAGTCTAGAATGAGTCCCTAATATGAGAGAACATATTGCTAGATATAGTTTTTTATCCATTCTGTTAACCCAAGCTTCTTATTTGAAGAGCTTAAGCCACTTACATTTAATATAGTTACTGATAAAGACAGACTTAATTCTATTTGGTATTTGTTTTCTATATGTCATATCTTTTCCTCAGTTTCTTCATTACTGTCTTCTTTTGTGTTGAATAAATATTTTGTAGTGTATTCATATGAGTTTCCTCATTGTTTCTTTTACTAATACATATTTTAGTTATTTTCTTAGTGGTTGCTATGGTCATTACAATTAGTATCTTAATTTATGCCTATGTAGTTCAGATTAAAATCAACTTAACTTTCATTGTATACAAAACTTTGCTCCTATAGCTCTATATCTCCTTCACCCCTCCATGCTATTATTGTCACAAAATATGTCCTTTTACTCTGTGTCCTCCAACATAGATTTACAGTTATTGCTTTGTATATCTGTCTTTTAAATTAGATATGAAAAAGGACCTACAAAGGACCTACCATTGGTTCCTGAAATGGTAAAAAGCTGGAACTGCGGGTGGGTCCATGAGGGGGAGATAGGAGAAAGTGATATGCATCATCCAGCGCTGCTATGTCCAATTATAACGTTTTTTCTTTTCTTTTCTTTTCTTTTTTTCTGTTCAACTCTTGTACCACCACTGATTTTTTTTGATACAGAGAATATTAATTATAAAATAATAAAAAGTATATCCAATAAGCAAAAAATCACATAAGTGCTATCTCAGAAGAGTAAACCCTGTTATACTGAAGATACTTTGTGTTGCAAATCCTGATGGTTTTATCCAGGAATGTAGAGGAAAAGCTGCACTGGGAAGCAGAGCCTGGAGAAAGGCAAACTGTGATGCACCTGGGGTAGAGGAAAAGTGGAAAAGGAGAGAAACATACGAACCACGGTAGTGGAGTGCTATTTGTGGTGATTTGTCACTGAAATGCCTCCAGAGGTAAGAAAGAGCTAAAGGATATTAACAGAACAGAGTCTAATTTTCAATTGGAAGTTATCTGCATTTCCATTAGAGAGAACTCATTTCTGCTTCCCAATTCTGCCTTAAAGTCTATTCTGCCTTTTATAAAAGGGACTTTTCGTTTGTGTTTCTGTAAGTCAAGGAACGGGCTGAGTAGACGGTTTAGAAGGTGCAACCGGGATAAAAGAGTAGGTAGGAGACCCCTGATCTCAGTCTGTGGCACTTTTTATTCACAGAACGCTTTTCATATTTTTGCTTATCACAATGTTGCTAATCTCGAACGGGAGTTCAGTGTTACTTTCTATTTGAAATGCTTCCTGTAATGTGCTGATTGTAGTAATGCTACACTTGTCAGCACCTCCTTGTGTCCAAACCTTTGGGGAGTCCTATCCTGTGCTAACTTTGGGCTACAACTTGTGACTTGCTGGGGCAGTGCGACAGTGGCACACTTGGTGCAAATAGTAACCTGAAAGAGGCTAGTGTTTGGGGGTTCGTTCTCTTGCTGCTTCTGAAACGCTTGGACGGCTCTGTGACCGAGCCTGCCTTGCCTGTTGGAAGGTTATGGGCCATGGGGCCAAGACCCCAGGGGGCGTGACTACCCAAGAAGAGCCAGTGGTAAAGTCGCCAGCAGCAGGCACCTCTCTAGCTGACAGTGAGACATGAGCAAACCCAGCTGAAACTTGTTGAACCCCAGGCCAGAAGAACCGCTCAGCTGAGTGCCACTTAAATCGTCAGTACGGAAAAGTTTGTGTTAAAAATGGCTATCGTTTTAAGTCACTATTAGGAGGGGGGATGATTTGTTACATGGCAAAAGGTAACAGATAAAGTCCCATTAAGAACCAACTGCTCCTTCCTTTGAGTTTTCTTTAAATCTGTTCTTGGAGAATTAGAATTAAGTCATATAGATCTACCTTTTCAGCTCTCAGTTCCTTGCACGTTATAATTATTACACATACCATTTTTTTTAAGTTCAATTTATTTTAAGAGAGAGAAAGAGAACCAATGGCAGAGGAGCAGTGGGGAGGGGTGGCGGGCAGAAGATCTGAAGCAGGCTCTGTGCTGACAGAGAGAGCCCGATGCAGGGCTTGAACTCAGAAACCATGAGATCTTGACCTGACCTGACGTTGGATGCTTAATCGACTCAGTCACCTAGGTGCCCCATAACATATTCTATATACACACTTTATGTGAGGAGTTGTCTAATGGCTTTACATATAACAAGAAACTGAATACTCAGGAAGACTCAATGACATAGATACTATTGTCCTTATTATATAAATGAAAAATTGAGGTCCAGAAAGGAGGAATACCTGCCAGTTTCATAAATCTAATCACTGGCCGGGTGGGCATTTGCACCAGAATTTTCCAGGTCCGAAGTATGCACTTTTAATTTTTATAGTAGACTATTTTGCTGCACCAAATTGCACATTTTGTAAGTAAGTGTGATTCAGTTGACTGTGTTCTAACAAACTCCATTTTCCAGAAAGCATTAACTTAGCGGAAAGCATCTAACATTTTTTCGCGCAAACCTTTTACTCTGGAATGAGCTACCGGAATGAGTCACAGCCTTGTTCATTAAGGGTAAGTGCCTCAGGAATGCTGCTGAGACTAAATGGCAGGCTTTAAGGGATGTAAACCATTGTGCCGAAGAGAAAATAGAGAACACGGAGGCTATGGAAATTTATCTCCCTGGGAATCTTCCCGGCTGGTTTTCTCCCGAGGAGCATGTCCTCGCTTCACTTCCGGCACAGCACACCGTTCAGGAGGATTTGTTACATAATCCCCTCGTGTTTGCTGCCTTTCCTCTCAGGCTTTAATTATCTCAGCCCCCTGTGAAGCACCAGGCACATGATGCCTATTTGATATCAGATTCAGAAATGTATGTCGATATCTAGCGCACATCACTTGACCTCAAGAACCATGACTCTAGATGAGGAGAGATTGCTTTGATTTCAGGGAAGGATCTGTGACCCAAGGGCTAGGTTTTAACCAGGTTGGGCCACAGCCTACCCATAGGACCTTAGGTAAAGTTTTTAGGAAATTCTCAACCAGCAGCCTCTGTTGGTAAACGACATCTAAATGTTTGCTATTTGGATTATATCAAAAAGTTGGCTGAGTGAAATAATTCTTTTTTCTTAAATTAAAAAAAATTATTTATTTTTGAGAGAGAGAGACAGAGTGTGAGTGGGGGAAGGGCAACAAGAGAGGGAGACACAGAATCTGAAGCAAGTTCCAGGCTCTGAGCTGTCAGCACAGAGCCTGATGCAGGGCTTGAACTCACCGACTGCAAGATCGTGACCTGAGCCGAAGTTAGACACTTAATTGACTGAGTTACCCAGGTGCCCGTAAGTGAAATAATTCTTAAAAAAAAATAATTTGTCACATGCTGTCCATTCACTCATTGGATCTACGTTTTACTGTTGGCTCAAGTTAGACCACTGGAAGGATACAGTCTGGACAATTTGCCAAATTGCCTTTAAGTAATTTCATTTAAGCGACTTTTCCACCGAATTTAAGATGTCAAAGCTGGGCCTAAACCCAGCTCTGTCAATTATTGACTGTGTGATGTTGATGTCAGAAGAGCTATTTAACCACTTTTATGTCTTTATTTTTCTTAATTTGGTTGGATAATGTGATAACAAATGCCTCATAGGGTTTAACTTTAACAATACAGCTCATGTAAAGAAAATATAAGTCTCTATAGCTTTAAAATAATTTGTAGCTTTAAAAGAGCCATATGAAATTCATTTTGGTGTATTTGCTATAAAATCTGTTGTAAAATCTGTTGTCAAGGTCATTGCCAATTTTCAATGTCTCCTATAAAGAATTCCTTTTAGGGTTTACTACCAGATTGAAAAGGACTCTGCTTCTCTGAAAAAGTGGCATTTTTCTCCCTCTTCCTCATACCCCCTTTCTCCAGTGATAAGAATGAGCTAATTTCCCATGGTTACTTTTTGATCTTGGCTGCAGAGAAACTCAGGGTAATATTTGCGCTTCCCAGCAAGTATATACCAGCTTGCCTGGGCAGATTATCTACTTCCTTCTCTTTTTTGTGGCTGTCATTTTCAAATTCCTGTTTGACTGCCAACATTGTTTGTCTTATTTTAAGCCATCTTGAATCCTGTTGGACAGAGTTGCGATCTGAATTAAGTCAGAATGCCCCTAGGACTCTCAAGGTCTCTATTTTCTCACCTGACAAAATGCCTAGTTTGGAAGGCTGACAAAATCAGGTAATGTAATTGAGTGCATGTTGGCAAACCAGACACTACAAAAGTCAGCCATGTCCAGCTATAATGGGCCAGCAGCCACCAAGGTGACGTTAATGTTCTGTAATACAACCTCCATTTTTGAGCTTAGAATTCATTCCATAACATACTTTGAAAGGGAATGTGCACTTGGAATGATGCCAACACTGATGCAATGACCCTAGATGAAAGGGAGGATTATGCAGATTTGGATCCTGCTAAATCTAGTCTGAGAGCAAGCGGAAACAAGGAAGGTGGCAGGCAAAGCTCCCTGGGACCACAGTGATGGCTTTAGTCCATTTCCCCTCAGAATCTCAGCGCCTGTCCCACTGGGTGCTGCCCACACCTACATGGCTTTCTCTCTCCTTCCTCCTCCTCCATTCTTTTTGTTTTGTTTTCTCATATCTGCTTCAAAGCCCCAGAGCTCAAAGTGGGGAAGTTTCAGGGCAGCCCATGTTCCCAGTGGGTGCTCCTCTGTGTCTGTGCTCCTTACAGCCTACCTCATTTTAGAGGCCCTCGGCATAGAGGGGAGAGTTTTCCAGAAAGAATACTAAAATCCTGGCTCAGAAGCTTATTACCAATGCGCCATTACTAATTGTAGCCTCTGAATCTTTTTTGTTTGCTTGTTCTCTTTAAATATTCTTCACTAATTTAAAAAATAATACATGATAACTGCAGATATTTAAGCCGGGACAGAAAAAAATAAAGGATAAATCTAGGATTCACAATTCTATCATGTAGAAATAACCACAATTATCCTATTTCCTTCTCATTATATTGTGACTTTACTACATATATCATTTTGTTTTGTTCGCTCTTAGAAGTGTATAATGTTATACCATATTGAGTCTCGGTGTTTTCATTTGTCAATTGAATAAGCTATTATCTATCTAATAACTTGTGTAAGGAATAAATGGAATATTTGAGCAGCCTGAAGTATAGTAAATGCTAAGTAAATGTTAATTGAATTAAATCAGTATTTGGCCTTGAAACTGTATCTTTTGGCCTTGTTGCATTACATGTCCTATTTTTTTCTCTAAAGTCATGACCCAGGTGAATGGAAGGAAACAAAACTATGCACTGGGAGACATCTGGGGCTAAGGACAACCAGAATCTGCTGCCCAATTGATGAGCCAAATGGGAATGGAAAAAATAAGACCAGAAACAGATTTTCCTAAGACACAAACACAGCTCTTCAGGCAACTCAACCAAGAAAGAAAATCCTTCAAATAAAGTGACCTCACACTAAAGCCAGGCACAATTATTTTCCTCTGCAAAAGGAGTGAATGATAGGAAACACGAGAAGGCCAGTGTTAGGCATGGAGTGTTATTATGCTCTTTATCTAGAGAGCCGTAGAGTCTAAAATGCTGGATGGGAGCGCGTCTCCATGCACAACTTCTCGCCTCCTCCAGGGAACTGTTTCCCAGCCCCTGTGCAATGACAGGGGAGATCAGAGCACCTGCTCCCAGATTTAGTCTTGCCATTGCCACTTCTCAAAGTGACTTTTGCTGGTTCTAGCCAAATCATGCTGCAAATGAACAGAGGGAGAAGTATAGAATAGCAAAACCCCAAAACACACCCAAAAAGACCTTTCCCCAAGGATGGAGCTGTAACATTACTTACTGCAGAAGAGTGACTCACAATTTGCATTGCATCTTGGTGGGCATCAGTAGGGGACTTGTTTAGTGCCTTGGGAAGAAGCCCATTATGTGTGAAAAACAGCTCACTTACTTCAAAAGGAAAAGAAAGGGGCAGAGAATCGTTGGCCGAGGAAATGATATGATGTGGTTAGAGCATAGAGCAGGAGTCAGAGACCGTACCTTCCTGGAACACATTTGCTCATTCAAATCATCTCTCTTCCTACTTCTCTATGACTCCGGTAACACCGAATTCTCGCAAATAACTATCACTTTTACAGCTGTATGATAAAGCAGTTTGATAGCCCCATTCATCCACTCATTCATTTATTCATTCACCATCCACTAATCCACACCTTTTTACTGAGACCCTGTGACTGTTAATAGCCCCTTTGCAGATTCTCATATAAATTAAATATGTGTTTTACCTTTTAAAGGTCCACAGTCTAATGAGGGAGATAATGATTTGAATGTCAATAATCACATTAAAAGAAAGCTACAGATAAGTTTGTTGAGGAAGCAGAGACAGGATCAGACAGGAAGATCCTCAGACAGGCTGAGTATCAGTAAGAAAAGCTGGTCCACAGTAATCTGGGACTCAAGGAAGTCCCCTCTTAGCACTGAGGGTTAAGGGTGTCTGTCTTCCCTGTCCATCCACAGGGTCCTCCAGGATGCGTCTTCCTTGAGTGAGCCCTCCACAATCCCAAACTTTCCTGGGTCAACAGCCCTTTCACAACCTGCGCATCTATCCAGTGCAAGTGAAGAAGAGGGAGGGCCCAAGGAGCTGGAAAGCCCTGTAAGTGCATTCTGGGTGAGATGCCCATGTTTAAGATTGGCCTCTGTGGCAGTGAGATTATTTATCCTTCCAATTTTATAAATTTATGATGAGTTTGCAATGGTTTGCGATGACTTTCTTTGGAAAGTGATGTAATTGCATATACGGACTACACGGGGAAGAGAAATTTCTTCTCTCTTCCTGTTTCCCTCCCTTGTTTTGGTGTGGCCTTTCAATGAGCTGCAGGTGGTACCTGGAGAGGATTTACACATTGAGCCAAGCCCCGTGAGAGCTGCCTCAGCAGGGCATGTGAATGGACTAAATACATCTGTGTTTAGGCCTGGAGGGATGACAAGCTGACTCCAGGGCTGTTGACAGGGAAGGATGACTCAGAGAGAAGGGCCCTCCTGACCCGGGAGCTGAAGTCAGAAAGAGGACAAGGAGCTGAGCTCTGCCTCCCAGAGATGTTCGCTGCAGGATAATGGGGATCGCATCTGCTGCCAGCCTCTGACTCACTCATCTCTGAGGGCTCTTTGAACACTAAGGAAGGAAAATCTCAACAGAATATTGCTATTCAGATGCATTTGGATTGGAAATCATTGGCTGCCCATTGGAAATAATCAGTGAGTTTAAAAAAGTATTGATGGCCAACCCTCACCCCAGCATTTCTGAGGGTTGGACCTGGCAGTGGTGATACCTAAAAGCTTCCCATGAAATCCTAATGAATGGAAAAGACTGAGAAAACCTGAGCTATTATAAAACGATCGAAGCATAGAATCACCAGTGGGTGATAATCTGCAAACAACTAAAGTGGTCCTTGTTCATTTGGAAAATAAATGCCTCACACCTGTATGGTGCTTTGCCCTTTACAAAGCATCTGACATACATATTTTAATCAGATCCTCAGAACACCCAAAAGGAAAGTAGAAGAGTTATTAATGCTGCCTGACCCCTGGGCACGTGGCTGCCTAGAGTCAGGAGGTGGTTCCCAGAGATCCTAAGTAACTGATGAGAGACCAGCCATTGAACCTAGATGTTCTGGCTCCTAAGCCAGTGCTCCTTCTGATTTATCATCTAGGACTCTGGATGCCCCGACCCCTCTGTGGCTCTGCCTCTTGCTCCAGTCTGCTTCTACGCTCCCCTTGACAACCCAAACCGTTGTAATATTCTTGGGGAAAGGAATACAAATTCCATGCCGCATGATGTGGTGGACCCTGGATTATCTCCTGGCCTAATCAAGCATTCTGCAACAATATTATTTGCTTTTTTCTGCTGAAGTCTGTAGAAGACTGCCCCTCAACCTTGCCTGTGCATTAGAACCATCTTACAAGCGTTTAAAACTCTTTATGCAAAATTGTATTCACGGTGAATTAAATCAGGAACTCTGGAGATGGCCCAGCCCTGTTTTTTTTTTTTTAATGTTTTTTCATTTTTGACAGAGACAGCATGAGCAGGGGAGGGGCAGAGAGAGGGAGGCCATAGAATCCCAAGCAGGCTGTGTGCTGACAGCAGTGAGCCCGATGAGGCTCAAATTCAATCTGTGAGATTATGACCGGAGCTAAAATCAGTCACTCAACTGACTGAGCCACCAAGGTGCCTTCTAGGCGCCCCCAGGTCTGAATACTTTTAAAACTTTCCTGTGATCTCAGTGTGGAACTATGTAATAAAGCCTTGTAAGACTTTGAGACTTAAGGAATCTGTGAGCATATATGGAGTATTTAGCTCTAGAAAGTTGTTCACATGTTATTTTAGCACTGTGTGTGTCTGTGTGTGTGCATGCACATTCGTATATGTGTATACACATGCTTTTACAGGTGGCTTCTTCATTTCCATACCATTTTAATTAGCCATAAACTGACATGATGTTCCCTACCTTCATGTTGAGTTGGCATTTCATCTATTGCATCTTCTACAATGTAATGGATATCTATTAGGATACTTACATTTACAAATAATAGGTAACCCAATTCTAACTATCTTAACAAAAATAATCATTTATTATCCTTCATTACAAGAGTCCAAGAATAAGGCAGTTTCAGGGCCGATATATTTAGCAGCTCAATAACACCATCAATGGACTAGGTTCTTTTTACCTTCTGATTTAATCTCTTTCATGTATTGGCTTTGCTCTTAGACTTGAGCCTCGTGGTCAAAATATAGTTGCTACTGTTCCAGGCATTATAATAATATGTGATCAAACAATATTATATTTGTTTACTTTTTAAAAGCATGAAGCTTTTTTCCTAGAAACCTCTCAGCAAACTTTTTCAAATACCTCATTGGCCAGAATTGGGTCATAGACACACCTGGGTTTGCCTAAAGCAATGCATGAGCTGGGATAGAACCATTTTCTCAAAGGAATGGTTCCATGAACAAAACTGGGGTTCTGTTGGCCAGGAAGATGAAGGGAATGGTAGTTTGTTATGAATACTGTCATGTCTGATGAAATGGAAGAAGCTAGATTTGGGTTTAGAAGTCAAATCTCAGCACTTGCCCTCACTATTTTTATGTCTTTGGATAAGTTATGGTCTCTCTGAGTCTCAGTTTTCTCAACAGACAAATGGAAACCATAATACACCTATAAGATAGGATACCAATGAGCATAAAATGTATAAATGCTCCTAGAAATCGCCAGACAATACTTGAAACATAGCAGGTGCATAATATATTTTGCTGCCTTCCTTCACTTGTTTTTTCTTCTCTACTTTTTCTTTCCTCATACTTTTCATTCTGAGTGTAATTATGACTATTGTCAACTCCAAGTTATAGAGCAGGTTACATATTAAGCCTATAGGTAATAAACAATACTAGTTGGAAGAGAAAGTAGATGAGAAGAAAATTACAAAGATATAATAAATGGTTGGTTAGAGCCCTGTGAAAAACACCTCTTCTCAAGACCATTTCTCACTTTCCTTGGAAAAGTTCATCTATCATACAGTCTCATTTTTAACATTTTAAAGGGCATTTGGGACTTCTTTGCCTTTCAGATTCTTTTCTTTATGTTTATTTGAGAGAGAGAGAGAGAGAGAGAGAAAGCAGGGGAGGGCCAGAGAGAAGGGGGAACAAAGAATCTAAAGCAGGCTCTGCATTGACAGCAGAAAGCCTGATGCAGGGCTTGAACCCACAGCTGTGAGATTATGACCTAAGCCAAAGTCAGATGCTTAACCGACTGAGCCACCCGGATGCCCTTGCCTTTCAGATTCTTCTCAGTGTTCATCGTATTTTATTTGCTAACTTTAGAAAATGGACCCTTATGTTTGAGAAAGATTTTTAGAAAAAAGTTCTTCAGAGAGAAATATTCTCTAAGACGAGGTAACTATAGAATGAAATTGAGCAGTGTTGCTATATTCCACCCAATCTCGCAAACGGGATGATAGCCTATTTGCACATAAATGGAGATAGAGATACTAGAATGGTTCACTCTGTTTTCTGATGCATGCATTTCTTAGTCCCTGGACAACCACAGAAGAGAGCATTCCTGGAAACCCACGTAGCCCAATCTCATGGCATTGGCATATCTCCACCATTCATTCTCTTGGCTCTTCTTATAAGAGCTGAATTCAAATAGGATTTTTTCACTGAAACACATTCTATAGGGATCTAATGTTCTATCTCTGTTAATTTCATTTGACTGTTACCTTTAGGTATTTACTAAAAGTGAATCCCTAAACTCCAAGAGATTCTAATAGCACAGGATTGATTTGCAAGACAAGTTTGGAAGGCAAACGTTTGTCTTCAAACACTTCATCTGCCCTCCTTAGTTCTTTGTCATGAGCATGTTCTGTTTCTCCTATGTCCTTATCCTCCTATTCCCTTCTCTTGCTCATTTTCTTCAGAACCTGACCAAAGAAAAAGATCTCATGTTAACCATTTATAATTCAGTAGAAACGTAAGTTTGTTTTGCTAGCTCTCATGGAAATTCTCTTTTTATATTTGTTTCTCTTCATTTTGTGCCTAGAGGAATCTTACTTGGTATCTTTTGAGGGGAAGAAGCTGAAAACTCCTAACACATGTAGCCACTGTTTGAAATCTAAACACATCCTTGGTTTCTGTTACTCTATATTGCCCTCAAGAGAAGATTATTGTAGAATAAAGAAGTTATCTGGCATGGTGGTAGAAGGTGGGCAGATTGGAAGAAATCTTGGACCAAGTGTGAAACAGAGTGTAATAAATGTATTACACCCAAATACCAAACCAAAGTCAGCCAAAATGGGATTTTAGATGGTGGATGTTATATTAAGTGGGATCAGGAAAATCAAGGAGTAAATGAGGCAGAAGTAGATACCCAAGTGCATAGATCACAGTCCAGAGACAAAGACAGGCCATTAATATTTCAGCCAAATATACCCTTTTTAGGTATTTTGTCCATTTTTTTGTAGCTGTGCTCAGCAAACACGATCTGACTTCTGGTCTCTTACCTCAATAATTCTTTTTTTTTTAATGTTTTATTTTATTAAATAGACAGAGAGAGAAACAGAGCATGAGCAGGAGAGGGTCAGAGAGAGAGGGGGAAACAGAATCAGAAGCAGGCTCCAGGCTCTGAGCTGTCAGCACAGAGCCTGATGCGGGGCTCGAACCCACAAGCCGTGAGATCGTGACCTGAGCCGAAGTGGGCCGCTTAACTGACTGAGCCACCCAGGCGCTCCTCTTACCTCAATAATTCTTATTTATCATCCAATAGATGGTTCTTTTAAAGGAGGCTAGTCCTATGTCTACATAATTGGGAATTTTCTATGGTGCATGGAGCCCTAACTAGAATTACTTCCAGGGAAACTAATAGATAAGAAAGAGATGCTAATAATTATTGAGTACACATCATGTCTATGCATGCAACTAGAAACTACTTACAAAATCCAATGTAACATTTGCTTCTGTCATTATTATCTCTATCATATAGATGAGTTTCAGAAAAATAAGATCGCTGGTGCAATGCACAATGAAGTAAGCCTCCATGCACATTATTATCTGTTTTCCCCAAACCTGTCTAATCACTAGAATCAAATCCCTTGGCACCTCTCCAACACACTGAATCAGAATCTTTAAGACACAGGCCCAGATATCTGTATTTTAAATAGGATCCCTGATAATTCCCGGCAACAGTCAAATTAGGGAACCTTCCTCTAAGCCCTTCTGTGGCCTAGAGCAACTGCTTTCCAGCTAGGGTATAGCCTGGAGCCGCTCCCAGTAAGATGCTTGTCTATTTTGCTAGTTGTATTGGGAGAAAATGTTTTATCAGTAGGACTCCCTGGACAAAATATTCTAATCTAGAAGCATGGAACAGGGACACAGGGGATGGATGTTTGGACGTTGGGTCCCCCCTCTCTCTCTGCCTCAACTCTGCTTTATACCCTTTCCCACTCCTACGGCCTCCTCTCACCAGTGCCCTGGGGACCTTTAGCACTTGAGCTTGGCATGCTTTGCCTTGACACATCTATCCCTTAATTCTCCTGGTTGCTCTTCTGAGTTCTTTGGTTACCCTGTAATGCTAAGAAAGGGTCTGAAGCAAGTTACCCCTAATTCTCTTTCTCAGCAAGGAGATGGTTTATTCCTTTTGTTTCCTGGTGGTAGATCAGAACTAACAGGAAGCTATTACTTCTTTCAACTTTTTCCTCTATCGCCTCATCAGAAAAATAAAAGTGGAAGGTGGGAGAGAATTTGGGAAAATATGATAAACTAGACTGACTTTTATGGAGTCTTCCCAATACAACATTCTGTAATTTTATGAATGCTATTTGAGAGGTCATTTCTCATAAGAAGGGAATGCAATTGCTGTCTTAAACTTGAAATAAATGAAGAGTATGTTTTAAACATCTTGGTGTCTATGAAAGTACCTTTAAAACAAAAACTCATTGGCATTATGTACATAACATCTTCAAGAGCTCCATGGTTCCATACAATTGATAATGTCATCCCTTCCAGTAATTAGGGACAGAAGGAGACATGAAGGCGAGAATGTTAATACATGCGATTTCCTTGGTTCTTCTTGCCTATGCAGAGAGGCTCTGCCTTATATGTTAGTGGGCCGGGGCCCCACGTGAGCTGGGCTGAGGGAAGCTAAAGGCTCCCTCTCTTCTTCCCTTCTCAGCCTTCCGTTTTTAACATGCTACAATGCCTGTAATTTCACTATTTGAAATTTATGTCTTTGAGAGAATTTAGGAATCCCATGTTGAATTGCAAACACAACAGCAGAAAAATATTCTTCCACAATTTTGAGCCATTAACATGAGTTTATTAAATCATAGGAAATGACTTAATAAGCTCTGAATATTAGTGGGCATAAAATAGAAGCTTCTAGAATTAAGAGACTGGTATGTTGGTGTACAGGAATGTAGAAAGAGGGATGTTGGCATGACACTCAACCTTTCTTGTGAGAATAATTTACCAATATCTCAGTTTCTTGCTCATGGGTACATTCTTGACATTAGAATAATAACATGTGTTAAGACCTGAACACTTGACCAAGGTCATAGGGGAGGCTGAGTGGCTCAGTCAGTTAAGCATCTGACTCTTGATTTCTGCTCAGGTTATCATCTCCCATTTCCTGAAATCAAGCCCCGTGACGGGCTCTGTGCTGACAGCATGGAGCCTGCTTGGGATTCTCTCTCTCCCTCTCTTTCTGACTCTCCCCTGTTTGTGTGAGTGCACACTCTCACAAGATGAATAAATGAACTTTAAAAAAAATGTGTAAACTTGACCAAGGTCATAGAAAACAATTCTACTCTTATGGATTCTTCTCCTTTTGAATATTCTTTGTGTGTTGCAGACATTATTCAATCTGATAATACTCTGGTCACCTTGCTTTTCATTAGCAGATTCAGATTAATATAAAACCGATCTTTAAAAAAATCCTGCAGAATTTCAATGACTCTATCAATACCAGAATTTATATTAATGTAGCTAGAATATATCACTTTGAATTATGGGCCAGATCCTAAATGTTAATGGAGATAGCAAGAAGCGTTTGGCAAGGTTTTAAGATATTAGCATAAATTAATTTCTTCTTGCAACCTGCTTACTTTTGGTAAGTAAGGAGGAAAATGGGCAAGTGACTCCCTCTAGAGTGATTTCTCTGTTATTATATCATGCAGCATCTGCAGAAGAGATACTTTCCTTGGAAGGGCAAAAACAATTTAAGAAAAATGAAAAGGAATGAAAAGAATAAGTATTTTAAAATTTTTAAGCCACAGTTTCTCCCTGGTCACCAGATGTTTACAACCATCTTTGATTACAAGATATAAGACTTTTGTTTGTTTTATTTTGTTTTGTCGTCACTTTCCTTCATTTAATTAGGACTATTTGGCTACCCTGAAATGCAGTTCATATTCAAAAAGGCTAGAGAAATGTGTCATTGTTGCCCTCAGTTACTCATTTTCACAATAGAGAATCGCGCAATAAACACCTTCAACACGGGGATGCTAGCTGTGCAGGGCAAGGGGTTCTTTTTTGTGATTCCTGAATTTTAACTCAGAAAAGCTGAAAGTCAGGTTGTACTAAGGCACCCTGGCTTTCTATTGCCTGAAACATGAGTAGATATTCCTGGAGGTTTGTATAAACACTGAAGAGCATAGATCTGGATTCTCGGCTCTGTCTTGGTTAGATCTGTGTTCACCGGGACAATCCTTCATCTCCCTATGGTTCTTTTTTTTTTTTTCCTTATATCCGCTAAGTAGAGTTGATGATAAGAGTATTGCAGTTTTCCATTTAAATACTGTGGGGAGTCCTGCCCATACAGCTGGGCAGGAAGTAGCCCCGCACTGGTCCTGTCCTTGAACACAAATACATAATAAATCCTTGAACAACATGAGGCCTGGTCTCCTTTGTCACTGGATTCAGAGTCAGCACAGCTGCAGCACAATCTGTAAACCTAAAGAGCCATTCCCCTGACTCCTACCATTCATGCCTCAGGGAGTTCAAAACAAAACTCCCCCGTGTCCTAAGGCTGTTCAGATTTGTAGGTCATGCGGACTCTGACATCAGAATGGATCCTGTTTCAGAGCACAGGGAGAACTTGGAAAGTGAAGGGCTTAGGTAAGAGAAGAAATCAATCAATTTGTCAGACTTCTTTGCAGACAGCATGTGTGCAAGATGTTTAATAGCAAAATTCCATTTTCTGCTACTGCTGATCGTCCAGTTTTTTGCTCCTCTTTGGGTCTATTCCCAAAGCTAGAAGTGTAAGTGCAGCGCTCAACACTTGCACCTGGTGACTAGGTAGTATTTTGCAACATTAAATATATCCTATTGCTCTAAACTTTGTATGTATGTTGGAGTAGACATACTATGTTTGAAGCGTGATATTGATTATTTAACATGGCAACTAGGTGGACACTGAATTCCACTTTTGCCAATAGTTTTATTTTTAGAAATATCCTTAGCAAGACTTAACTTAGTTTTTAAAAAATAAATTAAGGGGCACATAGGTGGCTCAGTCGGTTTAGCGTCCGACTTAGGCTCAGGTCATGATCTCGTGGTTCATGGGTTTGAGCCCTGCATCAGGCTCTGTGCTGACAGCCCAGAACCTGGGAGCCTGCTTCAGATTCTGTGTCTCTCTCCCTTTCTCTGCCCCTCCCCTGCTCATGTTCTTTCTCTCAAAAATAAATAAATATTAAAAAATTTTCGTTATATAAATTAAAAAAATAAAATTTAAGAGTTTTTATTGAAACAATTTTGATGTAAGATATTTATATGCATCACTATTATTTGTGTTTTACAATTTAATTTAAAGAACTCTGAATATTTTAGAAAAATAACTTTTTGAGAATATTTGAAAAGAATTTTAATTTTATATTTTCACATTTATCTTATTTTACATTCTTTGGTAAAAAAAAAAGAGTAACATTTGGGGATGCCTGGGTGGTTCAGTCAGTTAAGCATCCAAATCTTGATTTCTGCTCAGGTCATAATCTCACATTTTTGAAATGGAGCCCCAAGGCCAGCTTTGCCCTTGGCATGGAGCCTGCCTCAGATTCTCTCTCTTTCTCTCTGCCCCTCCCTCCTCACCCGCTTGTACTCTCTCATTCTCTCTCTCTCAAAAAAACCCCTAAACCTCCTGTTTTGTAAACTTGAATGAAATAGTTTCTTATCTAATCCTTAGAACACTTAGAAGGCTTATACACAGGAAATATAATGGAAACAAAAGATTAAAATAGAATTCAACAAATCCAGAAATATGAATATAAAAATAAAAAGCCCTGCATAATTTATTTTTACTTTCTTTTGAAAGAGACATGGCCTCAGTTGTTCCAATTTAAGTAGCATTCTTTCTAACAATTCAGGGATTATGTATGATATTTTCCTCACTTACCCAAATAGGAAACTTGTTGATGAAACATGTGTATTTGACCTTTGTGATATTATGATTTATTATAAGAATATATATTTGATCTTTATCCTCTTTCCTGGCACAGAGCTCCTCAACCCTTGGAATTTCCTAAGTATTGGGTGATAAAGGTGTGTTTTGGTACATTAATGAGGCGACCTTTGTAAAGCATGAAAAGATGGGCAACCTAAAGTTGGTTGCCGGTGAAGCCAACCAGCCAACTTGAGGGTTGGAATTTTCAGGTGCCCCTCTGATCTCAAAAGAGGAGAGAGGGACTGGAGATGGAATTCAATCAGCAACAGTCAATGATTTAATCAATTTGCCTATGTAGTGAGCCTCTGTAAAAACCCAAAGGACAGGGTTCCAAGAGCTTCCAGGGTGGCAGTCATGTAGAGATTTCCGTGTGCATGGAGATGGCATGGGTGCTCCATGCCCTTTTCCCATAAGTTAGCCTATGCATTTCTTCCAGTTGATTATTCCTGAGTTACATTCTTTTATAATAAACCAATGATCTAGGGGCGCCTGGGTGGCTCAGTTGGGTAAGCATTTCACTCCAGCTCAGGTCATGATCTTGCGGTTGGTGAGTTCCAGCCCTGCATCAGGCTCTGTGCTGACAGCTGAGAGCCTGGAGCCTGCTTCAGATCCTGTGTCTCCCTCGCTCTCTCTGCCCCTCCCCTGCTCATGCTCTGTCTATCTCAAAAATAAATAAACATTAAAATACGTTTAAAAAAATAAAAAAAATAAACCAGTAATCTAGTAATTAAAATGTGTCTCTTGGGATAGCTGAGTGGCTTAGTTGGTTAAGCATCTGACTCTTGGTTTGCTTCACATCATGATCCCATGTTTTTGTGAGTTCGAGCCCTACCTGGGCTCTGTGCTGGCAGGACAGCATGGAGTCTACTTGGGATTTTCTCTCTCCCTCTCTCTCTGCCCTGCCCCCACTCATGCCACCTCTCGCTCTCAAAATAAATAAATGTATAAAAAAAAGAAAGAGAAAATATTTTTCTAAGTTCTTTGTGCCACTCTAGCAAATTAATTGAACCCAAGGAGGTGTGTCTAGGAGCCTCTGATTTATAGTCAATCAGTTAAGAAGCACAGGTAACAACCTGGACGTTGTGACTGGCATCTTGAAGTGTGAAGGTATATTTGAGGGAAGTCTTATAGGACCAAATCCTTAACCTGTGGGATCTGATGTTGTCTCTGGAGAGATAGTGTCAGAATTGAGTTGAATTATAGGACATCCAATTGGTACCCAGTGAATCCCTTGTTGATTTGGGGAAACCCTCTTCCTCAAGACACATTTAACTTACAACTGCTTGTAAACACACAAAAAAATGCTTAGTATGTGCTCTTGAAGTGACTAGACTGAACTTAGGTTACAATTTATACTAAAGAATTAAGCTAAACATTATAAAATCCACTAAGATGAATTGTGTTTGGAGAGAAGTGAAATAAACTTTGAATTTGTGTTCTCCACAATTATCTTTTATCAACATTTTATTTTATTGTATTTACTTTAAAATAATTTTTATGTTTATTTATTTTTCAGAGAGAGAGAGACAGAGTGTGAGTGAGAGAGGGGCACAGAGAGAAGAGAGAGGGAGACTTAAAATCTGAAACAGGCTCTAGGCTCTGAGCTGTCAGCACAGAGCTGGACACGGGACTAGAACTTAGAACTTGGGAATGACGAGATCATGACCTGAGCCGAAGTCAGATGCTTAGCTGACTGAGCCACCCAGGTGCCCTCATTACTTTTTAAATCTTTTTTCAGAGAAAGAGATAGAGAGCAATCAGGGAAGGGGCAGAAGGAGTGGTAGACAGAGAATTCCAAGCAGGGTCCACATTGTCAGCATGGAGATTCACAAACCAGGAGATCATGACCTAAACCAAAATCAAGAGTCAGATGTTTGACTAACTGAGCCACCTAGGTGCCCCTCTGTCGGGGCCGCCGAGTTTTCTGTCTGCCTCAGGCAAGGATTATCACTCTCCGGAGAGTGAACCAGCAAACAAGATTTGCATCTAGAGGCTGGAGACTGCCATTTCCTGGTCAAAATAACTTTGGCGTCTGTCATGCTGGGCCAGACTGGAGTGGCCAAGGTGCACAAAAGATCAAAACCGTATTTTAGATTATTCAGTGCTAATTCCCTCCTTCCCAGCATTGCTGAGGCAAATCTGGGCGTTTCTTTTGATATTCATTTGATTCTGTTTACCTGGTAACTGACCTTGGTCAGCTGCTTTGTTTTCCCGCCTTGACACCTTTATAAAAGACAGTTTTCTGAATAAAGCGCTCTCTTTTGCGGAAAACCGTGAGTTCTGTCTTTAGTCTCTGCGTCTCCCTCTCCTGCCCCCCTTTTTCTCTCCCTCCCTCAGGAGAAGGACCCGCGACGATTCTCCACCCTGGCGGTCGGGGCTGACGAAACAGGTACCCCCGAAGGCCGGGAACGAGCGGCCCCGGCCCGTGGGATACGACACCCCTCAAGCATTTTGAAAATTATGAATCATGTTAGCAAAATTTATTAGAAATCCAAACAGATACAGGTTCTGCTACTTTACTTTTAAAAGAACTACAAATATATACATATATTTAAGTTAGAGAATTTCTTTGTCTAAATTAAAAGAAACTATGTGACATATGCAACACTTTATGTGATGTTCTAATAAAATATAAATTCTTGTATGTCTATATAGAAGAATATACCTGAGCACAAAATACTGGTAATAAATTCTATAGATACTACTTTCTGACAATAATAAATCAATGTATAATCTTAAAAAGGAAGAGATCTAGATAAATTGAACAAAATATTCCTATGATAGGAAATCATAAAAATGTGTAAGAAGAATAATTTTTAAAATAATACATGGATGTAGTCAGTGGTTTAAGAATGGTAAATATGACATAGGATAATTATAAAATGTAAACATGTTATGTAAAGTACATTTGAATCTAGCATTGTGTAAAAATTTTATTAAGACTCACTTTTCCCATTGCTTTAACAGAGCAAAGTTTTTCTAGATCAAAACCAATAAAAAGAAAAAAATATAGAAATTGCAATGATTCAAAATTGTCTAGTTTGCCATTAATTACTCCCAAATGACACAAATTATGCTAAAGTCCTGATTCTGTTAAAAAAATAGAATTCAACTAGGTAAAACTGAAGACCTAATTGGCTTTATTGAACAATTAATAAATTGTGAAGCATCCCAACTAACCAGTAGAAAGAAGATCCAAAGAGCTACAGGATGGGAAGGTTCTCAAAGGCAGGACAAGGAAGTCGTAAATGAAAGAAGGTTGTTTCTGATAAGGTCACTTTCCTTTAGGGGACCAAAGAGTCTACTGGGGGGTGACTTCATCTTCCTCTGGGGGCCATAAAGGGACTATGTGGCAGATTACCTCATTGGTGCCAACCAGAAAATTCCAGACTGACTGATTAGAATTATATTCCTGGGGAAAACTGAAGCCACAATTAAGTCATGTATTAAATCTTGGTTAGGTGTCAGGGGCTTAACCCAAGTGACTCCATTTTGGGTTAACTGTTTCTTTTTAACAACCACAACACTATAAATAAAAGCTTTTTACAGATATGATGTCACAAAAATAATATGTAATAATCTATCAAATACACATGCCATTATTCAATTATTTGACCAAACCCCATTGGCCTTTAAAAAGAATATCCAGCCATGTATAACAGTAATTGAGTTGTCTTTGATAATTGCTAACTTTTAGTGATTTAAAAAAATGCTTGAATTACACATATTTTACTGATAAAGCAAAGAGTTTGAAACTGCTGATAAATAAATCCAAAAGTAGTTTCCAGGGGATTGTGAAAGAGGCCAGTGTGCAGTGGGTTGAGGCCAATTTACAGTGGGCTGGGGAGTAGATCTGAAGACTTGAAACTAGATCCTTTCTTAAAAAGTATGGCTGAGAAGGGAAGGAGAGAGATCATTACACATTGATGGGAAAGAAACAAATTTGAAAATAGAATTGGGAAGGGGAGAACGAGAGAAGCTCAGAAAGAGATAGGACAGCTATGACAAAAAACCGATCCTCGAGTTCTCAGTAGAGAAAGATACAGAAAGGGGGCTGGTGTGAGAGTGGGTGCAGAGGCTTCTCAAGTGGGGGCCTTGAGGGGTGTGGGAGCATCAGTGGGCATGAATTAGGGACAGGTAAGGAAGGGCAGTCATGGTTGGTAGGTGGAGAAAGCATGACCAGGTAAACTGGAATGGAGCTTTCCAGAAAAGGGTATGTGTTTAAGAGATCAAGTCCTAAATCCAAATCTTTCCTCATGTCAGGGACATTTTCATGGTCTTTTTTCTTATTTTTGAGAGATGAAGAGGAGTCTGGGTAAAATCACTAAGAAATGTAGAATCTCTCATTCAAAACCATACATTAAGAGACTAGTACCCAAATCACATGGTATCAAACTCCTCTGTACAAATTAGTTGGGAAGCTAGTTTCTAATACATGCATAGGAATACAAACATGATTGCACAAGCACGTTCTTATTTCCAATTATAGCTAATGCGGATTTAAATGATGCTTTTTACTTTTTATTGATTTCTCAGAAGTCTGTGAAGGGTTGAATAAAAATGGCCAGATGGTGATTTTTCCCAAGATTTGCTGCAAAATCTTAGAAACACAGTGGTGGTGGTGGTACGTTAATAAGGGTGGAAAAAGAGGGGATAACTGTCATTCTATAATAATCCTATTTTCCTACGTGATTTGGCTTTCTGCTAACAAAAGAATTAGATTTAGCCCCACAGCTGAAGCATAGATATGTAAGTACAACAGTATAAATTTAAGGTCAATCAGAGGATGGGAAAAGCAGCATGGTAATTTCATATCGGTGTGTATTCAGTAGTAATTGAAAGTTTTAAAATATTTTCTGTTTCCTTCTTCATCCATAGGGATACTTTGGTGGATCACTATCTGGGGGCTTACGCATGCCACGTACCATTTTCTCGTGCTTTGGTTTCTCAGAACATGTGTTAATCTATTCCTCATTGGGCTTCTGGAATGGTGTGTCTCTAACTATACAATATCATAACATGTGAGTAAATATTAGGTCTCTTTTTGATGCTTTGTCTTCTTTTTTCAACTTGAAGGCAGAGATGATTCAAGTTGCTTCTGCATGTCTCCCATGTTGCATATAGAAAGGTGTAGCTTTGCAAAGTGTGTAATACAGTATATGTTTACTAACCATTTTGAAATATCCCTTTTGAAAAAGAAGAGCAATTGTTAACTCTGTCTCTTATAAATTAAAAAAATGGGTCTCAATATTGGGGTAACCATATATATTTTTTTCTGAATTAAAAGTTAGTGTGATACTCAATGTGGAACTGAACATACTATTTAGTAATGCTTTTCTAATTCTCAGATATATGCATACTCTTCTCTGACAGGTTATACGAGTTGTTGAAAGGTGAAAATCCAGCTTTCCTAGTGCTGACACTAGAGCCCAGAGTGAGGGATTTCTTGAGATGTGTTTCAACTAGGTAGGGATAAATGAATGAGAGAAGGCCATGGAGATGATGTGAAATGCAAAAACTTTCAAGTCATTTGAAAGAGAATAGAAGGTGAGCAATATAGGATAAGTGATATTTATATAAAGGCTCTGAGTGCACAAATTGTCATTTTTCTTTTCTTTTCATTTGAGAGAGAGAGAGAGGAGGAGAGAGAGCATGAGCAGGGGGAGTGGCAGGGGGAGAGAGAGAGAGAAAGAGAGAATCCCAAGCAGATTCCACACTCAGCATGGAGCTCAATGTGGGGCTTGATCCCACAATCCTGGGATCATGACCTAAACCAAAATCGAGAGTTGGATGCTCAATGAACTAAGCCACACTGGTGCCCCACAAATTGTCATTTTTATAATCATTCCAGCATCTATGAATTATTAGTCTTCTATAAGTGAGAGTGGCCCAGAATCTGCACCTTTTGAAAATGTGAAGACTCTGTTGTCAATTTTGTGTGATTTACATATATCTCTTAAGGAATATGCCTTAAATATCAATTAAATTTGAGACAAATATGTGTTTGATTCTATAGAGAAGGGGGAGAGGGGTGCTGGGAGAAAATAATTCTCTTTCCTTTAATTCACACTCATTTGTAGAAGAGAAAGATTTTTTTTTAATGTTTATTTTTGAGAAAGCATGAATGGGAGAGAGGCAGAGAGAGAAGGAAAGAATCCCAAGCAGGCTCCATGCTGTCAGCACAGAACTCACTTCAGGACTTGAAACCAAGAACCCTGAGATCATGACCATAATCAAGAGTCAGAGGCTTAACTGATTGAGTTGTCTGGTGTCCTTAGAAGAGAAAGTTTTAATGAAAGCATTAATTCAGTTAAAACCATTAAGAAAAACAATCTGTTGACTTAATTGTAGACTGTACACAAAGTTTATTTCAAAACAAATGTGTGGATTCAAGCACTAGTGTGTAAAAATCTGTGCAGTAACTAGTATTTTGACCCAGGTCAACTATGGGATTATTATTTCTTAAGTGTGATTTAAAATAACAAATTCAATCAGCTTGAGATAGTTACTATGATCATGTTGCTCTTTAACCCTCTAAATATATGTGTCATGAAATATATAGATTTCTACTCAAATGCAAGTTTTATAGAACTTGCAGTAAGGAGTTGACTGAATGCATAAATGCATGTTAACATAATTAAATCATCATATATATGGGAATTTTTAAATATGCAGTTTTATCATAAAAATAGTCTGTTAGCTATATGTTTATACTTTGTAATGACTACTTACCACCATATGAGTTTTATCATCCCTGATGTGGAGTATTTACATTATTTCTAATTCCTTGTAAATTATTTACTTTTTTAATGTTTCCACTTTACTGAAATATAATTGACCTAGAACGTTGTGTGAGTTTAAGGTGTACAAGGTGATGACTTGGTATACATATGTGTTGCTCAATGATTATGATAATGAGGTTAGTTAACACATCCAGCACTTCACACAGTTACCATTTTCGTTGTTTGTTTATGATTTCAGGAGCAGAATTTAGTGATTCCTCATTTACATGTAACACCCAACGCTCATCCCAACAAGTGCCCTCTTAATGCCCATCACCAATTTAGGCCATCCCCTGATGGAACACCCATCCAGCAACCCTCAGTAATTTCTCCATTTTTAAGAGTCTCCTATGGTTTGGCCCCTCTCTGTTTTTATCTTATTTTTCCTTCCTTTCCCCTATGTTCATCTGTTGTGTTTCTCAAACTCTACATATGAGTGAAATCATATAGTTGTCTTTCTCTGACTGACTTATTTCACTTAGCATAATGCAATATGTTTGTGATCTTTTGCAATTTTAAACAGCACTGCAATTGACATACTTTGGCTACCATTCTTGGATATAGTTGTACTTACTTTATTAGACTCATTTCCTAGTCATGGGGCTGTTACAAATATGCCCATTTTCCCAATTGTGCTAAAGAGAGATTGTGCCAATCGGTATTCTCACAGGCATAACAGTGCCCATTTTTAACTCATCACTGGTGATTTGTAATTTATATGCAGTTTGGTATTTTTAAAAATTACATCGCATGGTTTTAATATTTGGTATGGCAGGCTTAAACATTTTGTTAATATATTTGAGGCTCATTCCTATTTTGTTGAAGATTTCAGAGACTTTATTCTTCTTATATTAATATGCTAGCATTCTTTTTATATTAGGGATTAGCCATAAAATTTTAGTATATACCTCAATATTTTAATAGTATTTAAATTTTTAATTTTACTTTTTAATCAAGATTTTGTTTAAAATTTTAATGTTAAGTGTATTTGTTTTTTTTTTAATTTTTTTAATGTTTTATTTATTTTTGATACAGAAGAGACAGAGCATGAGAGGGGGAGGGGCAGAGAGAGAAGGAGACACAGAACTGGAAGCAGGCTCCAGGCTCTGAGCTGTCAGCACAGAGCCTGACAGGGCTCGAACCCACGAACTTGAGATCTGACCTGAGCCGAAGTCGGAGGCTTAACCGACTGAACCACCCAGGCGCCCCAAGTGTATTGTTTTCAAGTGGACTGTTCTTTTAAGATTCTGTCTTTGGGGTCTTTGGAAGAACTAAAAAATAAATAATATCATATAGATAAATATTTCTATTTTCTTCTAACAGGTTTTTTCAATAATAAGGCTATTATATATTTGATAAAGTATCTTTTATTTATTCTACTATCCAGTCAGTGAGGTTTTTTCTCCTTTAACTAATATATTCTGGGATGCCTGGGTGGTTCGGTCGGTTGAGCGGCTGACTTGGGCTCAGGTCATGATCTCAGTCTGAGAGATCGAGCTCCTGGTCGGGCTCTGTGCTGACAGCTCAAAGCCTGGAGCCTGCTTCGGATTCTGTGTCTCCCTCTTTCTCTGACCCTCCCCCACTCGCATACTGTCTCTCTCTCTCTCTCTCAAAAATAAAAACTAAAAACATAAAAATAAAATTTTAAACCCTGTATATTCAGTATTGCCAGCACTTAGGGAAGTGACGGAATTTCATTCTTATTGTTTCTTCACCTGCTCCTTGCTGAATTTTCTCATTGGCCAACTCTCTGCTTCCTCATGACCATGCTTAGCCCAAAACCCTGCTGGATGAAAGCCAAGAGGGGGTAATGATGCTCATTGTCGGTTCTTCCTGGGGGTTAGCACTGACAAGCTTTTCCAGAGACAGCGGTTGCAGCATGATCAAATTTACACTGATGCTCCCCAGGCTGGGGCTCCCTGCCTCCTTCGCGGGCACGTTTTCCTGTCACGCAGTGATCCAGGTGCTGGTCAAGTGACCTCTCACCTTATTCGTGTCAGCATTATTTCTTGCAGAAATCCCTTTCAATTTTGTGCAAATGAATGGTGCTGTTTCCTTGTTTTAGACCCAGGGGTAGATTTTGCTTTTTTTACATTCCTTTTATCCTATTAGGAGGATTTGAGAGGCAGGGATAGTTTAACATTAGGGCTCCAATCCTACCACGAACCAGAATCTTCAACGTCATTTCTGTTTGTTGGTCAACCTGTGAATGTTATAATGTAGAGATTCAAAAGAGCAAAAATGAAAAGATCTTAAATAGAAATGGTTGTTTCTAGAAGCCACGTGTGCCTTTGTCTCTGTCTACGTTCTGTTGCAGCTCTCAGCCATGCTCTGCTAAAATTGATGAGCACAGTCTTTGATGAGTAGTTGAAAAATCAACGCATGTCATCTGCTTCTTGATTGCAAGGAGGGGGCTCCCAGTTTGGGGGGAGAGGGCTTTGTGATTTCTTTCTGCTCTGAATGGAAGTGTCTGGATTCTAGTCATTCACAATGCTGATCCCATTTCTAATTGAAGAATAGAACTCACTGGTTCACTTTTAGGAGCTTCAGGTGGGAAGGAGTTGTAATGTTGAAAGAAGGAAAGCTTTCCAGGATGGCAGAAATCACAGCTCACAGGAGCTTTCACGATGTTGGTGGCTTCTGGAGAGTGGGACTCCCAACACCTCTACCCCTTATAAATGATCTTTAGGATAGCTCTTAGTGTTTGAAAGCATCTGTTTCCCAATTGCCAGCAATGCCTTTCTGGGGAGAACGGCTACAAGGACATGCAGAAGGGGAGCTCACTACCTGAATGTCCTCCAGTAGAAAGCTTGTGATCTACACAGCGTGGCCACAGAACATGGAGGCCATTAGAAGGACTGGTGGTGCTGGGGGCAGGATGGGCTAACTGACTTCCTTGACTCTGAGAACAGCCATCCGTCTGTGGGACACAGGGATCGTGGGAAGGTTGTAATGCCCTTGCCCCATTAGTCAGCAAGATGCTTGCATCCAGTCCTAGCATACCTACATCTCAGGTCATGCTTAAGCCCAGCCAAGAGTTTCTTCTTCTTTATTATATATAGAAATACCAGGCCTGTGAGATGAGTTTGCTGGGATCAAGTCTTTGCTTGCTATTGCCTGCAGAGCTGCAGAGCTGCTGGGATATTGTCTGTCACGTGAGCAACTGGGCTTCCATTCTGGATATTTTATGCATTCTGTGTATGCTGGGCAGAATGAGGGCTTTCAGCAGTGATAAATTCATAGTACACACACTGGCAATTTTCCTGAACTGTTTACTTTAATGACATCATTAGAAATCAGCCCTTAAAGTCAAAATTGAACTGAAATTCACAAACAAGCTTTTGAATCAGCTAATAACTGCAGATGGGCCTAAAGAGGCCTAATATAATTAGGCAGAACAATAGTTGAGAGGAAATTAATCAAAGGAAGGAGCATAAAGAGCGCTGGTTCTTTCACCATAGCCTTGAAAAATTATTTAATGCCAAAGTGTATAGAAAAGATCAGCATATGAATGAGTACAATCAATCAATACCTCTTTATTCTATTTATTGACATGCTTACTCTTTACCCAAGAGCTGTGCTGGCCATTGAAGACACAAAAGAAAGGAAGAGAAGGAAAATTATATATGTAACACCTTCTGTGTGACAGATGTGATATTTATTTTATTTTATTTTTTTATACAATTTATTTTTTTAACATATGCAATTATTTTCCGTCATTTACAATACAGTAGTTTCAATGATACTCCAAACAGAAAAGCAAAGTAAAAAATCAAAACCCCCACTTCTATTTCATGTAATTAGACTTATACAGAAATTAGAAGGTTAAGTAACAACTAGTTAATCACCTAATTTCACAGCTATCTGAAGTGGCAATTGTAATATAGCAGCTTATCTATGATACTTTCAAGATACATGATATAATTTATTACTCGCCCATAAGCTATAACACAGCCTGCTTAATACTTTTCCTTAAATTTCACCTCTATACTACAGTATACTTGAGGTCCATGCAAAAAAGTAGCTACTTTTTATATAGAAAACGGATGATTAAGCCTTTGGTGCTGTAAAAGCAACTTCAATTAAGCATAACCACCCCCACCACCATAAGAAGAAGAGGAAAAAAAGAAAGTAAAGAAAATAATAAGGGAAAAACCCAAGACACACTCCCTAGGGGGGGGGAAAAAACCAGCATGTAATTTCTGTCCTTGACAGAATGTAATAAATAAGCAAACACCACCAACAAGCAAAACAAGTACTACAATGTAAAAATATTAAAAAAAAAGACAACCCTCTCACATGCATAAATGAAAGGTTGCACACAAAGAACTCACATCTTTTCAAGCTTCAATAGTAAATATTCTGCTACTGTGTATTAAATACTGTATGGTTTGCCCAAGCTAAGGTGAAACCACATCATAAATCAATAAGCATTTTGCATTTTCTTTCATTATCTACTCAAAGTCATGCCTACTGCACCTCTAAACATTTCATTAAATCCAATGATACAGCAAACCCTCCCAAAATAAATTTAGATTGTATTGCAGTTTTACTTAACAGT
>NC_043700.1:43693625-43694013 GCF_006229205.1 Suricata suricatta | reverse complement strand
ATGTAGATATGTTTATGTATACATATACACACACATAAACATAGAGTCACACACAAACACACAAATCATGCAAATATCAACTTCTATTAAATACTGGAACTTTATAAACACTGCATGTGCACACATACACAAATTTCATAAATGTTATAGAATACACTCACCATGAACTCTTACATACCTTTTAGCACTTATTCAATTGCTCAAAATGCCCTCCATGTTCTTTTTGGAATTGAAATTAGAGCTACAATGCAAGCCAAATTAATCTTACTACATTATTAATTTACACTATATAACATGGTCATTAAACAGTGACAAGCTAAGTAAAAAATATTAGATTGTTCTCACATAAGCTTTCCAAAGCTCATTCTGGAAGTAAAGCTATAACAAC
>NC_043700.1:43614135-43693525 GCF_006229205.1 Suricata suricatta | reverse complement strand
GGTTTAGAGTCATTGTGTTCTCCCTAGAATTCATGTTTATAGTGGCGTCTCTGGTACTTTGTATTCTTTGCAACATTTCCCTTATAGAGTCCCTCTTAGGATTTCCTGTAGGGCTGGTTTGGTGGTCATGAATTCTCTCAGTTTTTGTTTATTTGGGAGCACTTTTATTTCTCCTTCTATTTTGAAAGACAGGCTTGCTGGGTAGAGGATTCTTGGCTGTAAATTTTTTCTGCTCATCACATTGAAGATTTCCTGCCATTCCTTCCTGGCCTGCCAAGTTTCATTAGATCGGTCTGTAACCACTCTGATAGGTTTCCCCCTTGTATGTGAGGGCTCTTTTCTCCCTAGCTGCTTTCAGAATTCTCTCTTTATCTTTATATTTTGCCAGTTTCACTATGATATGTAGTGCTGAAGGCTGATTCATGTTACGTCTTAAGGGGGTTCTTTGTGCCTCTTGAATTTGAATGTCTATTTCTTTTCCCAGATTTGGGAAATTCTCAGTTATAATTTGGTCTAGTATCCCTTCAGGCCCTTTCTCTCTGTCTTCCTCTTCAGGAATGCCTATGATACGGATGTTGTTCTGCTTGATTGTGTCACTCGGGTCTCGAATTCTCCTTTCCTGCTCCTGGATTAATTTCTCTCTCTTTCTTCCAGCTTCCTCTTTTGCTATATATATATATCTTCTAATTCACCTATTCTTCTCTCTACCTCATCAATCCTTGAGGTGGCTGCCTCCAGGTTGTTATTCACCTCACCTATAGCCTTTTTTAACTCATCAGTTGATTCTTTGATGCTTTTCTCAGCCCCAGCGATTAATGTTATGACAAGTTTTTTAAATTCTTGATCTGGTATGTTGTCTAGATCTTTCTTGAGCAGTTCTGTGGCTGTGACTTCCTCTTGGAGGTTCTTCAGGGGAGAGTTCCTTCGTTTTGTCATTTTTGCTAGTTTTCTGTCTCTTGTCACCTTTAGAAAGCTCGTTGTGCACTGTGCACCTGTTAATATTTCTCTGTTAAAGGAGGCTTATTGACTGTCCAGGGCCTGTCGTTTCAGGGAATATTCTTTCAATGGTGTCTCTCAGTTTCTCTTGTTGTGCCTTTGAATATTTTATTTCCCTACTCAGCGGTATTTGGAACTCACTGTCTTGCATACTTTGGCTTGTTTCTTGGTGTAGCCCTAAGAAGGAAAACAGACAGACACACACAGAGGGAACACTAACACACAAACGCACAGACGAATCAAACAAACAAAGACATTAACAGAGGAAAGAAAATAAAGAGAATGGAGAGGAAAGAGACGAAAAGAGGAGAAGAAGAAAAGAAAAAGAAAAAGAAGAAAAAAAATTAAAAAGAATTAAAGGGCGTCAGAGACAACAAAGGACAGTGGACAGTCTAAAAGTGTATGACTAGTTGAGGGGAGAGGTAGGGATAAGATATATTCTCCTATATAAAGAAGAAAGGAGAAAAAAAAGGGGAAAAGGAGAAAGGAAAATAAGGAGTAAAATTGTTAAAAATTTAAGTTAAAAAAAAGTAATAATAAAAAATACGTACAGAAAAAAGCGAAAAAAAAATGAAGAAAAAAATTATTTAAAAAAAGCAAAAACAACAACTAAAAACAAAAACGGCAGCTCCCCCTCGTGGATAGGCGTGGTTTGATGTGGTAGGTCTTGGAGGCTGCTCTCAGAGGCTCCTCCTTGGTGTCTGCAGAGATTAGATAGGCAGGTGTCACGCCAAGCTTTGCTGAACTATGAACTGTAGGCCACTCTAATGAGTCTGGTCTCCTTTTGCCGCGTTTGAGCCAAGTTGTTTTTTCAAGGCCCGCCTCAGTTCAAAGTTATAGTTCATGCACTTTTTATGCTACCACAGATGAGATGTTTTTGTTTTGGTTGCTGGCTTCTTAGGGGGAGGAATCAATTCGTCTTGGCTCAGGCTGGGATTTCGGCTGCCCCTGCCTGGGGTGAGATGCGCAGCAGGTGGTGATGTGCCTGAGCACCGTCGCAGACCCAACTCCTGGCAGGGATCGTGTTAGCATTGGGGGAGGAATGAGGGCGTAGCTGTTGCTGAGGCAGCACCAGGAGCTGCTGGAAATGAGCTGGGAGCTCCTGTAGCCTGGGCACACACCCAGGTCTCCACCACCACCAACTCTCTGCAGGGATCGTGTAGAGGTGGGTGCTATTTTTTTCCCCCCTGTTGGCACCCGGGATTCAGGGTTCACGCAGCTAATGCTGGGGGCGAGATGTGCCGTGGAAATGAGGTGCGTGCTCCCACTCCCAAAACCGAGGTCGAAGTGAGCACCCCTGACACCGTCACTGCAGTAGTGGCCAACTCCTTCCCAAGATGGCGCTGGGCTGGAAGCTGTTCCTTCCCTTGTGCCAACTGGGTTCGGGATTTAGGCTACCCAGCAGTTATCTATGGAGTGAGCTTCTCCAAGCACAGTTAAGCATTCTTTACCTCTTCCCCAGAGACAGTACTATGAGCGTGTTCAGTCTCTCTGTCTCTTCCCTTTGTCTCTTGGGCTCCGCGCGCTTGCCCCACATTGGGCTGGGGCTGCCACCTCCTCTGCCCATCTCGGGCTGGCCCGTTTTCCAATCTCTCCAGTTCGCACTCACTCACTCAGGTATCCTTCAGGTTCTCTTCCTTCTGGAGTCCGTATTTTCTCCTTCCGCTCTTGCAGATGAGAGTAATGTCCTTCTCAGTTTGATTGATGGGGCAGACGAAGTTTACAGATCTCCCTTCCTTTCCGCCATCTTGGCTCCTCCCCTCCTTATTTTAAAAATATTTTATTTTTTTAATTTTGACAATATTCTGCAAGGTAGGTGGAGATTTTATAGGTGAAGATTTTACAGATGGAGAATCACTCCAGAGATGTAACAAGAGTACACAGAAGAACGGGAAAGTAAATGATATTAAGGAAAAAGTCCCTCTATTTATTTTCATAAAAGGCAGAATATGAACTCCAACTGCAAGCCAGAGTTCAAGAAAAGGAGGGCAGCTTAGGTTGGCGCAATCAAGAAAGGATGCATGGGAACCACAAAATGAATATGGCTTTTATCACATAAATAGGATCTTAAGGAGGTGTCAAAGTGATAAACTTTTAGGAGAAATACTCTCTTTTTCTACTGTCTTGTCATCTTTCTTCCCTAAACAGATGACCTATAAATGAGGCAGAAGACTAGATTGTGTGTGTGTGTGTGTGTGTGTGTGTGTGTGTGTGAGAGAGAGAGAGAGAGAGAGAGAGAGAGAAAGACAGAGAGGAAGATGGGGGTGGTGGCAGTGGGTGGTAAGTGGAAGCAAGCTAGTGCAAGCTGGAGGAGGTGTTGGTGGTGGTGTAGACAGCACTAGAAAGACATCTAAGGACAATTTTCTTGACAGCCTCATTTTTCTTTCTTCCATGTATGTGTTACAATGTGAGCTCTACTTGGTAGGGCCATTTCTAGGGTTGTCCAGCATGCTCGCGACTATGAGGGAGCTGGGTTAGCTGAAGATCAAAAGCCTAAAATGGAAATTGTCCATGTGGAGGAAAATATCAATGTCTCCACTAAGAATTTTTAACTTGTCAAGCTTATTTCAGAATCAAACGTTAGAAAACTCATAATGTTATTTAACTGTTCTGGAAGGTAACTTGATAGTCCATGAAGATCTTTCACTTTCCTTTTTTTTAGATTTTACCTCTGCAAAGATTGTGGTGATGGAAAAGCTTATAATATATTACATGTAATATATTATCTACAATATATTTTTAATTCTATTTTGTATAGTTTTAATATGATATATTTAAATATATTGTATATTTATTATGCTTTATTATATATCATTTATATTATGTTTCACATATTATATACAGTATATGTTATAGATATATGTAAACTTATTTATTTATTTTTAAAGTTTATTTATTTATTTCAAGATAATGGGGGAGAGGCAGAGAAGGAGAGAGAGGGAGAAAGAGAATCCCAAGCAGGCTCCACACTGACAGTGCGGGGCTCAAACTCACAAACTAAGAGATCATAACCAGAGCCAAAATCGAGTTGGACACTTAACTGACTGACCTACCTAGGTTCCCCTAAATTCATTATATTTTTAACTCTAGCTTTTGTATGATGAAATCAAGTCTGAGGTATGGATATACTTTGATTATATGTATCCTTACATCCTTTTGTTCAAAATGAATATCATTGTTTTGATAAATATTTATGACATTCTATTGAAGACAGAATTTATGGCTCTCTTTTCTCTGGTTACTATCTTAAGTAAAGTACAGTAAGTACTTTAATCATACTGACAGCATGGAGCCCAACATAGGGCTCAATCCCACGAGCCATGAGATCATAACCTGAGCCAAAACCAAGAGGTGGATACTCAACTGACTGAGACACTCAGGTGCCTCTCAAGATTCTCTCTTTGTAACAGGTTTGTGATGGTTTAATTATAATGTGCCTCAGGGTAGGTCTGTTTGAGTTTATTCTTAGAGTTCACTGAGCTTATTGTATGTGTAGATTCATGCCTTTTGTCAAATTTGGGGGGTTTCAACTTTTATTTCTTAAAATATTTATTCTACCTCTTTCTTCTTCTCCTTCTGGAACTCCAATAATGTATGTACTGCTCTACTTGATGGTGTCCAGCCATTTCCTTAGGCTCTGCTCACATGTCTTCATTCTGTTTTCTGTTCCACAGACTGGATTACGCCTTCAAATTTACTGATTCTTCCTTTTGCCTACTCCAATCTGTTGTAAAACTCCTATAGGGAATTTTTCACTTCAGTTATTGTCCTTTTTGGCCCTGGAGATGGACACACACACACACACACACATCTGAATATAATATTTATTTTTATTTACATTCTACACATCATTGTCCTTTTCCCCCCTTAGTTCTTCATGATTTCTTCCAGCAATTTGGGCCTACTAAAGACAATCTATTTAAAATCTTTGTGTAGTAAGTTCAATGTCTGGGCTTCCTCTGGCATAGCTGTTCTCAATTGATATTTTTTCCTTCAATGAGCCAAACTTTCCTATTTCTTTGTATGATTTGTTATTTTGTTGCTAAAATTGGAAATTTGAACAAGATAATATGATAACTCTAAAAATCAGATTTCCCTCTTCTTGTTGGTGTGCTATTCTTAATTATTGAAGACTAGTTATTTAGTGACTTTCACAAAATATTTTTCCCAAGACTGTATTATGTTTTATGTGTGGTGTTTGAAGTCTTTGTTCTTCTAACTTAGATTTAGCTAGTGTCTTGACAGATTTTCTTGAATGAGAGGAACATTATATGTATTTTTATTTTTTTCAAGTTTTTATTTAAATTTCAGTTAGTTAACATAGAGTGTAATATTAGTTTCAGGTATGGAATTTAGTGATTCATCACTTATATGTAACACCAAGTGCTCATCACAAGTGATTAATTAATCATTAATACCCTTCACCTATTTAACCCATTACCTACCTATCTCCCCTCCAGTAACCTTCAGTTTGTTCTCTATAGTTAAGAGTCTATTTCCTGCTTTGTCTTTCTTTTTCCCCCTATGTTTATTTGTTTTGTTTCTTAAATTCCACATGTGAGTGAAATCATATGGTATTTATCTTTCCCTGATTGACTTATTTCACTAACTTACACAATACTCTCTAGCTCCATCCATATCCTTGCAAATGGCAAGCTTTCATTTTTTTCATGGCTGAGTAGTTTCCATTGTGTATGTATATATATATATCTCACCATCATCAGTCAATGGACATTCCATATCATACCATTCATCAGTCAATGGACATTTGGGGTATTTCTATAGTTTGGCTATTGTAGATAATGGTGCTATAAACATCAAGATGCGTGTATTGCTTAAAATCAGTATTTTAGTATCCATTGTTGGATCATGGGGTAGTTCTACTTTTAACTTTTTGAGGAGCCTCCATACTGTTTTTCAGAGTGGCTGCATCAGTTTGCATTCCCACCAACCGTGCAGGAGGATTCCCCTTTCTCCACATCCTCATCAACACCTGTTGTTTCCTGCGTTGCTCATTTCACCAATTCTGACAGAGGTGTGGGGTTATCTCATTGTAGTTTTGATTTGTATTTCTCTGATAATGAGTGATGTTGACCATCTTATGTGCCTGTTAACCATCCACATGTTTCCTTTGGAAAAGTGTCTATTCATGTCTTCTGCCCATTTTTAACTGGATTATTTGTTTTTAGGGTGTTGAGTTTTATAAGTTCTTTAAAATTTTTCATTTTTGTTAATTTTTTTTGGTTTATTCGAGAGAGACAGAGAGAGACAGAGCATGAGGAGGGGTGCAGGCAGAGAGAGACAGGGAGACACAGAATCTGAAGCACGCTCCAGGCTCTGACTTGTCAGTACAGAAACCAACATAGGGTTTGAAATCACAAGCCATGAGATCTGAGCTGATGTAGGATGCTCAACTAACTGAGCCACTCAGCACCCCAAGTTTTATAAGATCTTTATATATTTTAAATACTAACCCTTTATCAGATAGGTTATTTGCAAGTATCTTCTCCCGTTCCAAAAGTTGCCTTTTAGTTTTGTTGTTTCCTTCACTGTGCAGAAGATTTTTATCTTGATGAAGTTCCAATAATTTATTTTTGCTTTTTTCCCTTTTTCTCAGGAGCCATATTTAGAAGGAAATTGCTATAGCTGTTGTCAAAGAGGTTGCTGCCTGTATTCTTGTCTAGGATCTTGGTAGTTTTCTGTATCACATTTAGGTCTTTCATCCATTTTAAATTGTGTGGAAATTGTCCAGTTTCATTCTTTTCCATGTTGCTCTCCAGTTTTCCTAACACCATTGGTTGAAGAGACTTCCTTTTGGATATTGTCATTTGATATTCTTTCCTGCTGTGTCAAAGATTAGTTGACCATATAGTTTCGGGTTTATTTCTGGGTTTTCTATTCTGTTCTTTTGATCTATGTGTCTGTTTTTGTGCCAGCACCATATTGTCTTTATGATTACAGCTTTGTGGTATAACTTGACGTCTAGAATTGTGATGCCTCAAACTTTATTTTTCTTTTTCAAGATTGCTTTGGCTATTCAGAGTCTTTTGTGATTTCACACCAATTTTCAAATGGTTTGTTCTAGCCCTGTGAAAAACGCTTATGGCATTTATAAGGGATGCATTAAATTTGTACATTGCTTTGGGTGGTATAGACATTTTTACAATGTTTATTCTTCTAATCATCATGAAATGTCTTTCCATTTCCTTGTGTCATCTTCAATTGATTTCACCAGTGTTTTATAGTTTTCAGAATACAGATCTTTTACTTCTCTGGTTAGGTGTTCCTAGGTATATCAAGATTTTTTGATGCAATTATAAACAGGATTGATTCTTTGATTTTCTTTCTGCTGCTTCATTATTGGTGTATAGAATGCAACATATTTCTGCATATTGATTTTGTAATCTGTGAATTTAATGAATTTGTGTATCAGTTATATATATATGTATATATGTACACACACACGCACATATAAATAGAGAGAGAGAGAGAATCATGTCATCTGGAAATAATAAAAGTTTGACTTCTTCCTTGCTTACTTGGATGCTTTTTATTTCCTTTTGTTGTCTGATTGCTGAATCTAGGACTTCAGTACTGTGTTAAATAACAATAGTGAGAGTGGACATCTCTAACAGGAGCTTTTGAAAGTTTCCTTTCTTCTCCATTCAGTGTTTGCTTATTTTTTTGTAAACCTATGACTGTTTCCCAGATTTCTAAAAAATTAAGATTGTTACTCTTTCTGCTTGTTTTTGTGATATCTCTGTGAAAGGACAATGTTTGGGGCTACTTACTCTATTGTTACATTTATGTCCCTTTGTGGTCTGTTTTGTCCTAGATTTTAACCTAAGTTCCATCACTTATTAGCTGAAGGATACTAGCTACAATATTTTAATTTTCTTTGTGACTCAATTTTTTTTATTGCAGAGAGAAGGGGGAGGGGGGCTGAGGGGGAGAGAGCAAATCCTAAGCAGGCATCATGCTCAGTGTGGAGCAAGCTTGGGGCTCAATCCCATGACTCTCAAAGAGTTGGACGCTCAATCAACTGAGCCACCCTGGCGCCCCTCAAGTTTAATATTTATTAAAAGTAGATAATAATAGAAACTTCCTCTAAGGTTAGTAAAAACTGAAGAAGATAATGCATTTTAAGTATTTATGTCTGACCTATAACATGTGCCTAATATATGTATATATGAATTATTATTAATGATTAATAATGAATAAGAATGGAGTGTTGGATTTATTTAAGAGCACACATAGCAAATGACTATAAAAAGAGATACTCTTAAATGTTCCACTGAAATAGCTATTTTTTTCCCTGATATCTTGGATTTCATATTCCAACAATCAGCTTTGTATGTGTCATATTCTGATACAAGTCTGAGGCTTCCATTGTGTAACACATTCGGATTGAACGCTTGGACCCACGCCTTCTCCTTCAGATCTATGTATGCTCCAGCCTTTCGGTGTCATCAGCGGTACTTCACTGCATCCAGTTGTTCAAGCCATAAACCTTGGAGTCTTTCTTGCCATTTCTCTTTCTTTGATATCCAATTTGTCACTGTCATTACTCATCTGGACCACCGAGACAGCCACCTAACTCCTCTCTTTGCTTCTTAACCTATACCCCCTCAAGCTGACTCTCCTCACAGCAGCCCTGGCAATCTTTTTCTGAAGAGATGAGATCAGGCCACTCCTGTACTTTCAGCCCTCTCGTGACATCTCATCACACTTAGCATAAAATCCCCATTCCTCCCCATCGCCAGTAAGAACCTGTAGGGTTGGTCCCTGCTGCCCTCTCTGTTCTCATTTTCCACTCTCCCTGCCAACTTGTCTCCAGGAGTTCTGGCCTTGCCATTTTCTCCCGACAGGATGCACCCTTCTCTCTCAGGGCATTCTCACCGTCTCTCTCTTATGCCTGGAAAAATCTTCCCGAAGTCATATAGCTATTTTTCTTCCTTTCCTTATCTATTCAGTTCAATATTAAGTCTTTGGAGAGGCCTTTCCTGACCCCCTTCTTTAAAGTAGAATTCCATTGGTCCCATCCCATTTCCTACTTTGTATTTCTTTACAGACTATTTGCTAGAGTGTGAAACACATGGGAGTAGGGACTGTGTTTCATTCACTGCTATAATGCTAACATCTAGAACAGTGTCTAATACATATTGGGCACTGAGTAATTTTTGAATTAAAAAATGAATTTGTAGGGCACCTGGGTAGTTCAGTTGGTTAAGCATCTGGTTCTTGATTTGGGCTCCGGTCATGATCTCACCGTTCATGAGATTGAGCCCGGAGTCAGATTCTATGCTGACAGCATGGAGTCTGCCTTGGATTTTCTCTCCCTGTCTCTCTGCCCCACCCCACGTGTGAGTATATGGGCATGCTCTCTCTCTCTCAAAATAAATAAATAAATGTTAAAAAAATAAAATAAAAAAGTGGAACTTGGAAACATGCAGAATTAGATTTTCAACATCAATTCTGTACTTTATCAGTTGTGTGATCTTAGGAAGTTATGTAACCAATCTGGACCTCATTTTTGAGGGCATAAAATGGACACAGTAATACTTACCCTGCAAAGTTGTGCAGGAGCATGGCTGTTATGCACCTGAATCCCTAGTGCAGTGACTGGCAAAAAGTAAGTACCTAAGTAATTACAGCCATTGTTCTGGAGATTGCTTTTTACCCTCAGGTTAAAACTCACAAAAGGGGGCGCCTGGGTGGCTCAGCCGGTTTAGCATCCCACTTTGGCTCAGGTCGTGATCTCACAGTCCGTGGGTGTGAGCCCCTCGTCGGGCTCTGTGCTGACAGCTCAGAGCCTGGAGCCTGCTTCAGATTCTGGGTCTCCCTCTCTGCCCTTCCCCTGCTCACTCTGTCTCTGTCACTCAAAATAAAAATAAAGACATAATTTTTTTTTAAAGTTCACAAAAGTCTTGTTCCTTTAAGAAGAGTGATATATTTTGGCCTCTGGACTCCTCGCTGCAATATTGAAATTACTTGGAGTCTGACTGTAAAGAACCCTGAGTTTTCCTAAAATCACTCAGCTAGTTTAGAGAGGTTATTTTCTCTTGTTTATTGTCTTTCCCCCACCAAGAAGGTGCATTTTGATTCCCATGTCTATGAAGAATTTCAAAAATGATACCCTGTAATCGGTAGATGGAACCAAGCTTGCTGTTATGAACATTATTTTGAACTTTCAACTTAGGAAACAAAATCCAATGGTATCATCATCAACTCCTACTTGAAACTCATAGGCTCATATCTTTTTCTAGTGACTTGTTGAAAATTTAGTAAAATTGCATGGCCAATCTTAAACTGTACTGTGAATGACTTTGATCACAGGCAGCCAGAAGGAAATAAAACGGATTCCATAAGCCAGACCACCCACCAACCTCATGACTTTATATTCACAGATACGTCCTTTACCAGGGATTCCATCGTTTTGTGTCTCACTCCAGGGCTGGCAAATGGACTTGCACTGATGATCGGAGGACTGGCTTGGGACACAGCCAGGTCCAAATGGCTGCAACTTAGTGTTTGATTCAGCTGACGAGGTCTTTTTGCTCTGATACTTGAGCATCATCCCCACTGTTCCCCTCGGTTGCGGTCTCTGCCGCAGGCTCTCACATGATGTGAAAGAAGCCTCAGGAATCAGTCTTTCAGACAGACATGAGCTAAAGATTTTGACATAACTGCCCAAGGGACTGGCTTCAAGAGACTAAATTTGTACTGGAAAAAAAATAAGCGAAGTAAAGCAGGTGTAAGAAACCGCAGCACCAGAGGGTGGATGGACACCTGGAGGATAAATGTTCTTATTTTTTAAATGTATTTGTTTATTTTGAGAGAGAGACAGAGAGGGAGAGAACGAACATGAGTGGGAGAGGGCCAGAGACAGGGAGGGATAGAATCCCAAGCAGGGTCCATGCCTTCAGTGCAGAGTCCGATGTGGGGCTTGAACTCACAAACTGAGATCATGACCTGATCCGCGATCAAGCATCTGATGCTTAACCAACTAAGCCACCCAGGCATCTCTTTAAGTTTCTTTTTTAAAGCAATTATTATGCATTATCTATAACGCTGAGTGGTGAAGACGAAATCTGTGCAGTCATTCTGTGATACGACTCCTGAACCGTGCTCACTAATATTGTACTTAGTGTGTTATGCACAGTTTATACTCAGGAAATATTTTCCATGCACAGGTGGCTTTCATACACTGCTTTGTCCCCTGGCTTCGAGTTGGCAGCCATGACACCTAAGCAGTCCTCCTCTTGTTAGTGAGACACATTATCTTGTGGGCCACCAAGAGCTTGAAACAGAAGAACAGCTGGGAACCAGCAGGGATGGATGGGGGAATGAAAGCTGCTCTTTAATGACTTCATTCCTCTTCTGTGACAGCTCCCTCCTCTTCTAAGAAGTGGATTCAACGTGCCTGAGCACTCCCTTCCTCATCCTCTGGCAAGACAAGCCTCGTAAATGGGTGTTGCAGAAACTGCTCTATTTCATGTCCCAGTTAAATAATGAGCTAAAGCCCTAACCTGAAACAGAGAAAGAATAGATCTGAGATGTAGCTGCAAAAATCCTCGCGTCTTTCTCCATTTTTCTTAGTAACCTAAATGAAGATCCAGTGCGATCCTTAGCTCTGAGCAGCACTTTCCAGGGACATGGGATTTATTTAAACAAGAGCTACTTTTCAAATCTGGATTCCAGTTTTTTTGCTGCATTTTAATCAGGGGACTGAAGATGCTTCACAGAAAGTTTCTCAGTTTGGGGGGAAACCCAGTGTGTATCTTCTGTGTAATTGGGTTCCTCACTGTCTTCTAGATCCCACACCTAGTTTAGACTGAAACAAGTAGGAATAAAGGGACCAGGCGTAAGTAAACATGATGACAAAGTCAAGTGTACTCAGTCAAGCAGGTGTGCATACGATGAATTTAGTGTCTGGAAGCTTAAAGAAATGCACGCACAGACGGTGATAAGGCAAGATTAATTACAATGAACATGTGAATATGTACTTAATTTCAACTCTGCTAATCATTTTGCAGATTCTATTTTATTTATTATCCACAAGAAGTCTGGAGATAGAAATAGCAAAGTAGAAATATGGATAATATTACTTACTTCACCATGTTTTAGAAGTGCTCTAATAAGATGATCCTGGAGCTTAATGAAGTCAAATGACAGTTTCTAGGTTTTATCACTGGCAAATAGTGGCACAGTGGTTCTAGAATTCAGGTGGTGTGTGACTCCCTTTGTACAAAAGGGTTGGTACATTACTCTCCAGGAACGTAATAAGAGAAAATAATGTATAAGATCTAAAAATTCTCTGTAAAAATCTTCTGTGTCTTTAAGTTCAGACTTGCTCATATTTATTTATACCCATTAATGACTTTAGAGTGCACTGGGATGTGTGCAAAAACGTTCTCAGGCAGTGTTACTCATAGTGACCCCATGTGGAAAACACCAACACATTCATCAACATAAAGGATACAGTTTAATATTTTTGAAATGTGTCTTTATTTTTGAGAGACGGAGAGAGCACCAGCAAGGGAGGGGAAAAGAGAGGGAGACACAGAATCTGAAGCAGGCTCCAGGCTCTGAGCTGTCAGCGCTGAGCCCGATGCAGGACTTGAACTCACGAACCATGAGATCATGACCTGAGCCTACATTGGGCACTTCACTGACTGAGCCCCCCAAGCACCCCCAATTTAATATTTTATATAAGGAAACGCTGTACTCCAATGAGCAAGAATGAATGTTTTCTATACATTCATTAGATAAGCACATGGAAATATCTCAAGAATATAACAATGAGCAAAAGAAGCCAGACCAAAGATGCATCCTGTATAATTCCATTTACAGAGAGGTACAAAATAAACACAACCAAAAAAAATCACACTATTTGGGGCTCACACTACATATTCAAACTCTAACAAAAAGCAGAAAGTGATGACCATAAAAGTCACACGAGGATTTTTCAGGTATAGTTAAGAGTTTTGGTTAAGAACAGTATGTGGATGCGTTTAGGGCGCAAAATGGAGTTTTGGGGTTTGTTTGTTCTTGGAGGTTGTTCTAGGAGCGCTTACAAAATGTATTAAACTTTTATATTCTGCATTTATATCCTGTAAATGTTTCCGTATGTATGCTGCAATTTACATTTCTCACTCACACACACACACACACACACACACACACACACACACAGTTTTAAAAAAGAAAAGAAAGGTGTCCTATTGAGAAGACATAGTTCTTTGATAAGGGGAGTAATGGAAGGGGTTGGAAGGCCGGACTCGCATCCTCCTTGTTGGAACGGATGCAACGGGGCCAGTGAGGCCGGCTGTCCGCCCCGTCACCTAGTGATCTGAATGGGATATGAGGCCCAGGCCACAGGGGAAATGCCTAGATCTTTCCTTCACGCAGAAGATGAGAGAAAAGCTGGAAATGATGTGGATAATGTTTGACACTGCTTTTACAAAGAAATAAATGGATAGTGAATCATTTTAGCAAGTTTGTCTCTGGGGATTCTCTAATCTCTCTCGGTCTCTCATGGCAATAGAAAGACCATTCTCTATCCAGAGCAAGAAGAGAAAACATCCTGTTTTCAGTCAGTTCCAAAACATCAAGTCAATTGCACTTCAAAATCTGTTATATCATCATTAGTAATCGTTTTGCATGGTTTCTGACCTTATTTCAGGGCCTGCTCATCTGTGAAATTTGGTGTGTCTGTCCCCAATTCACCTAGTGCAAACATTCCGGGGTGGACACGCAACTGAAATAAGCCAGGTTGAGGGTGGTGTGTCCTGGACAAGGGCAGGCGCAGCCCTCGCACCGGGGAATTCCGTGAGTGGAAGCAGCCAGGGCTCCGGGGCAGAGAGCAAGGCTCGGAGAGCAGGGGCCAGGGAGCTGTGCCTGCTAGGGATGGAAGACTGGCCCCACAGTCAGGATCAGGGGGTACGGTTTTTGCTCGTTTGGGGGGAAACATGACATTGGCATTGAGGTCCAGGAAGAGGACTAAGTATGTGCAGGGTACAATGGATTCAAGTGATCTTTAGTTTAAAAAGAGAGAAAAATCCTGGGGCGCCTGGGTGGCTCCGTCGGTTAAGAGTCTGACTTCGGCTCAGGTCATGATCTCACGGCTCATGGGTTCAAGCCCTGCGTTGGGCTGTGTGCTGACAGCTCAGAGCTTGGAGCCTGCTTTGGATTCTGTATCTCCCTCTCTCTCTCTGCCCCTCCCCCACTCACACTCCGTGTCTCTTTCAAAAAATAAACATTAAAAAAAAGAGAGAAAAATCCAGCTTGTGAGCGTATATAGTCTCCTTGGCTTTGCTATTTGGTCAGTTCTTACAGGCAGGGCGGATCCTGACCTCACCGCATTATTTAGTGTCAAGACTGTATCCCAATAGGACAGGAAACAAGGTGGGCCCTTAGGTGCTGTAATACCGAGACCGGGGGGCCTCTGCTCCTACTGCCTGGAGGGACCTGAAACAGAATTCTAGGAAGGAAATAAGGTTAGAGAATTAGATTCTCCCTCATTCACTCCATACATAGAGATGGCTCTGATCCGTTTTTGGAAAAAGAAGATATCTCCACTGGTTTGCAAACTGTGTGACATTGTGACAACTAATAGAATATTTTGTTTGGTAAAGATCACATAGAAAACGTCACAGAGCCACTTGCTCCTTTAATTTACCAAGATCCTCACATCAAAGCAGAAAGATTGAGTCCCCTGCCTTTTGTCATTGTCGACAGATGCTGCGCAATCTGACTGGTCACAATACAAATACTTACAACCTAAATCTAGTTTAACGGGGGGTCACGGAAGGCACATCCACCTGCTGCCTGATGTTGAATAATTTCAGTACTTCTTGATGCCAGGATTCCTTCATCTCTCAACCGGGGAAATCCATTTTTTAAAGACTGTAATGAGAGTTAAGTGAGATTACAGGTACACATGCACATGAATATATATGATCTCGTTAATTGCATCTAACCACATATGTATATATAACACAGCACATCACACTATGCTCAATAACAAAATGTATGGTGCCATGCTGTTCTCCAAATGTCGGTGTTCAGTTAAAATCTTCACTATTGGGGCACCTGGGTGGCGCAATCTGTTGAGCGTCTGGCTTCAGCTCCTGTCATGATCTCACAGTTCATGGGTTCGAGCCCCACATCAGGCTCTGTGCTGACAGCTCAGAGCTTGGAAGCTGCTTTAGATTCTGTCTCCTTCTCTCTCTGCCCCTCCTCCCCACCTCAAAAATAAATAAACATAAAAAAATAAAATCTTCATTATTGAATAGCAAACTTTATTTTACTTATTTTGAGAGAGACGGAGATAGCATGAGTGAGGGGGAGGCAGACAGGGAGAGAGAGAATCCCAAGCAGGCTTCATGCTACCAGCACAGAGCCCAATGTGGGGCTCCAACTCATGAAACCATGGGGTTGTGACCTAAACCAAAACCAAGAGTTGGATGCTTAACACACTAAGCCACCCAGGTGCCAAAGTTATACTAACTTTTCATTGAATTGTGCATATTTTGGAACATAAGATCCATGGTTTATAATGTCTGAGTGATTTTGAAATGCATGAGAATAATTGAAACCTCTTTAATATCTTGAATCAAGATCTTTCTTTTTCATTTTTCAATTTATTTAAACTAAAAAAGAAACAACACCCAAAAACAGTTTACCCATTTCTTCCAACTGCTGCTCCCTGCCTCTTGCAACCACCCGTCTGTTTTCTGTATCTATGAGCTTGTGTATTTTGGGGGGTCTTTCTAGACTCCACGTATAATAGTTGGTATTTGGTATGATAGTTGGTATTTGTCTTTCTCTGACTTATTTCACTGAGTATAATTGCCCTCAGTATTTCATCCATGTTGCAAATGGCAAGATTTCAGGTGTTCTTTTTATATTTTATGAAAAGAAAACTTTGTTAATTTCCGTGGCCCCTAAAACATCAGTTGGTTGGACTGAGCAGGTCAGTGCTCTTCTTAAGATTTAGTTTTTGTTTCTGTGCGTTGAAATGTGCCCATATTGAAGGCCCAGTTCTCCTCCGAGGCTCGTAGGTACAGCCCACAGCAGCCCTTCTCTGTTCTCTGAGCCGCTGATGCCTCCATATTTCTACATATCATGCTTACATTGCATTTCTTGGTTTTATGAACACTCAGGCAGAACATTAGTTACTGAATTTCTCCTCTGCCCACACTCATCATGTGCCTGCAAACAGCCTGTTGCCCTCTCTAGTATTCATGTTGTAATTTTGGTTTGGTCTGTGTTTTTCAAACTTCAGCATGCAGAGAATCACCTTGATAGCTTGTTAAAATACAGATTCCTCAGTCCCACTCCCTTCTAATTCAGTAAGGGAGGGTCCAGAGAAATTGCATGTTGGTTTTCCAAGGGATATTGATGATGCTGTTTGGCCTAGGGACCACACTTTAGCAACCACTGAGTGAGATAATCATGTTATCTTCGCCTTATCGGTATGCTTTAGAGCAGAATCCTGCGTGTACACCAGAGTTGTTCCTTTTCCTCATCAACTCTTTCTGTTCTACCTGAAAGTAACTATTGTCCTTTTCCCATTTGGTTAATTTTTATATACCTATCCCTAATTTATAGCTATCATTAACATATTCCTGAACACTCTCTTAATGGTGAAAATCTCTTACTATGTTCAGATATCATGAGGCATTTTTCAGTATCATTTTTAAAATTTTTTTTAATATTTCATTTTATTTTTGAGAGAGAGAGACTGCATGAGCAGGGAGGGCAGAGAGAAAGGGAGACACAGAATCCAACGAAGGCTCCAGACTCTGAGCTGTCAGCACAGAGCCTGATGCAGGGCTTGAACCCACAAACCATGAGATCATGCCTTGAGCTGAAGTCAGATGCTCAATCAATTGAGCCACCCAGGCGCCCTCAGTATCATCTTTTTAAAATATAAATATCTGAGAGGTTTTTTTTACATGTTCCAAAGTGGATAGCTCCTTTTCTTTTTGGAACATACAGTGTTATACTCATTTCAGATGTACAATATAGTGATTCCGCAGCTCTGGGCACCACCGGGTGCTCATCACAAGTGTACTCTTAGAACTAGATCCTCTCTTTGACTGTCACACACAACCACCAGGTTGTATACTCAACTTTCTAGCTCTTGTATCTTTAAAATTTTTTGTTGGATAGGATGAGTATCAGAGAAGGTCATTTTCTGCCCTCACACCCGATTTATTGTTGGCTGAATCAAATTCTATCCTGAGAATAATTTATTTTTGAATGCATTGTTTCACAGTCTTTTGACTTCCAGGGCTCTGATTTGGGTGATCTGCCTCCCTCTGATTCTTGATCCTTTTGTAAAAGATAGTTTTATGACTGGAAGTTTTGGAATCTTAATCTCTAGGGTCCTGGAATTTTACAGGGGTGCTGGTCTAAGTCTGTCTTCCATTGTGTTGAGCATGAAATGGGCTCTTCCAGTATGGAAACACATATCCTACAAGTCTATTATCTTATGGATGATTTTTTATCTTTAACTTTCTGTGCCCTTTTTTTCTGGGACTTTTGTTATGAGTGTGTTGGGTATTCTAAAAAGATTCTCCAATTCTCTCTCTCTTTTTTTTTTTCCCAATTATCTTCTTATTCTAATTTCCAACGTGTTATATTTTGTTTCTACATTCTGAAAGGTTCCCTCAAGCTTACTTTTACTTTTCTTTTTATTTTTCTATTTTAGAGAGAAAGACAGAGAATATGAATGGGGGAGAGAGAGGAAGAGAGAGAAGATATTAAGCAGATTCCACGCTCAGCACAGAGGCCGATGTGGGGCTCCATCCCATGATCCTGGCTGGGATCATCACCTAAGCCAAAATCAAGAGTTAGATGCTCCTCCAAGTGAGCCACCCAGGTGCCCTGCCTTTATTTTTTATTTTCATTCTTAACATATCTTTTTGACTCGTCTGTTAATAGTCTTTTTTGAAGCAGCCGGTTTTTGCTTTAAAGATAAATATTTTACCTCTTTGAGGGTATTACTATAGATTTTAAAAGATTTCCCCCCCTGTATTATCTCTGTGTCCTCCTGTTGATTTCTGTGTTTTGTTCTCTCTCTTTTATGGTGAGTTTTTGTCAAATATGTGGTAATTATTGACTGTCAATTTCTATTTAGGAGCAGGCCACTAAAAAGCAGACTGGATGCTTTGCAACAAGTGGAGAGTTTCTCTCTCATGAAACCCCACACTTCCCAGGACCAGAAAGCCCTGTCCTCTTCTATCTTTTCAGAGACAGGGTAAGTGATGTGGTAGAAAGTCCATAAGATTTAGCATACGAAGACGTGCATGTGGGGTCCTGAATCTCCCCCTTAGAGGATGTATGAACCAGAGCAGATGTCTTATTTTCTTAGTGTCAATCTGAACACATAGAACAGGGTATGGCCCATGTGATAGATACTTGCCGTGTAAACAAATACCTTCAATGGAGAAGTGCAAACCGTAACCTCCTCCCTGTGTGGAGTACATAATTAAGAGAGTGTGTAAAATCCCCTTCACACTGTGAAGTTCTACTCAAATTTCAGAGACTAGTCTTAAAGAGACATTAACATATATTGCAAAAGTGCAATATTGTAGGGCAGGCACGATCTGGATCAATTTTACACCAAGGTGGTAATCCATATGGAAGTATGGATGCCTTATTTCTGTAAAATGAGAAGCATTTTTGGAATATATGAGAGCAGCTATCATGGAGAAGCGTTGGTAGGATTCAGCCAAAGGGCAGTGGGGGCAGAGAAGATACGGGATGCACACTGTGGCTTTCTATCAAGAGGAACTTTCTGTCAATTAGAACTTTGCATCAACGGTATGAGCTGTCTTGATAGTTGGTGGGTTCCCTGTTGCCAGACAGTTAGAGCAGAATTGTCCAAAAATATTTCAAAGGAAATTTCCTGCTAGGAGTAAATTATGCCATTAAACTAACTGCTCTCTAAAATGGGTCTTTGGGTCTTTAAGATCTTAGTTATTGCAGAATTACAGATGTTAAAGCTACGATCAGTGTTCCAAAGGCGAGAAAACAGAAATATTCTCAATCAGATTTGCTTGGGATGTTTGAGAAACAGCTTTTGAAATGAATCCATGAAGGAACCCAAACTCCCATTCCATCTACATCCTTGGAGCTGATTCTGGTTTCTGTGTCATTTGATAACAGCTTTGAAAGGTCAATGTCCCTCTCTCTCGGATGGTGACTTCTTCACCGAGGCCAATCCTTTATTTGATATTTTCTTGAAGAAATGACAGGCATTTGGGGAATGTGAACAAGGAGGATGGTGTGCTTCCAGTAAAGAGCAAGGTTTCTTCCTTGAACGGGCTCACTGCCCAGAAGCCAGGTTGATTTGCATTTTGTCTGCAGTGCATCACTCATTGATGTGCAGCGCTGTCGCAGTGCTTTGCCTCTGCCTGGACCCAGCCTTGTCCCTGAGGAGGTCTGCATCCATTTATTATCATCCCATGCCTTTCGGTTGACAAGCCAGCATTTTCATTCTCTTTTACTACGACCAAGAAAAGAAAGGTTACTGTCACATCTTCTTTAGCCTTTCAAGGTCACCTAAGAAGGTATATTTTTGTTTGTTAAAGGATAAAGTGAGCAAGAGATAAAAAAGCGGAGGCTTTAAAAACCGAGTTGTATTTGCAGAAGATGTAAATCAAGTGAAATAATGGCACCTTTTCTGTTCCTCTCTCTTGCTGAAATCCAGGTGGAATTGATGGATTAAAAAATAATGTTACCCAGGTGTGATGGCTTTGCAGTGTCTTTTTCTGCCTGATCTATTTCAATACCCGGTAGAATAAGTATTGCCATGAAGGGCTATTTAATGTTTTAAAATTAAGCTTCTATTGATAGTTTCTGCTCAGTCCAAGGTAAGGCGAGAGAGCCCACATGGCTGGAAGTGGCTGACGAAGAGTGCGAGAATATTCCAAGAACAATGGCAACATGCCTCTCACTGGGAGGTTCCCTCGAGCAAGGGCTCTGTCCTCATTAGACGATCTCATCCAATCCTGAGTTTTAAATGATCCTATGATGATTTCCAAACCTCATGCCCAGACATTTCTTTTGAATTTCTGAATCATGTTTCAACTGTGTTATGAACACTTATATATGGGTAGATTAAATGAACCAAAACTTAACCTTACTTTTGGGGAATAGGGTAAGGGGATTGATACTCTTACTCCTCACTTCATCTGTACTAGGATTGTTTATACACAAGGTATCAATATGTTATACATACAAGGTGAAAAACCAAATAAGAATCATTACACTCCTCTATTATAGATTGGCTACTACCTAACAGCTTTAATATAGAACTTGCCCTAACTCTTGAAACTCTTTTTAAAAACTCTGAAAAACACAGCTCTTTTCAAAAATGTTTATTTATTTATTTTGGGAGAGAGGCAGGGGCAGGGGGAGAGAGAGAGAGAGAGAGAGAGAGAGAGAGAGAGAGAATCCCAAACAGGCTCCACATTCAGGGGAAGGGGGAGGACTGGTGATGAGCGCCCAGCCAAGAGACCCACTTGGGGCTCCATGCAGAGCTAGATGTTCAAAAGACTGAGCTACCCGGATACTCCTTAAAAACACAGCTCTTGGGGCGCCTGGGTGGCTCAGTCGGTTAAGTCTCCGGCTTCGGCTCAGGTCAGATCTCACGTTCGTGGGTTCGAGCCCCGCGTCAGGCTCTGTGCTGACAGCTAGCTCAGAGCCTGGAGCCTGCTTGCGGTTCTGTCTCCTTCTCTCTCTGCCCCTCCCCCTCTCATGCTCTGTCTCTCTCTGTATCAAAAATAAATAAAATATTTAAAAAATTAAAAAAAAAAACACAGCTCTTAAAACTGGAGAGTACAGCTTAAGCCCGGGGTCCCTACAGGGATTTTCTGCACCCTCCCTGTTCTGAACCTAAGATAGCTAAATCTTCAAATTAGACTCCAAACCAATTACTGGGTGCCTACCCCCTCGAGATTAGACCCAGCTGGTATTTGTTTTCTGTATATGACGTCAGACGCACAGAAGTGGAGGTAGGGAAGACTGCACAGAGTTCTGAACTTGACTTGACACATGTTTTCCTTACCTATTAACTGTCTTTCCTCTACTGCCTGATGGCTTTCTACTCAGTCATCTAGATTAAAAGTAAATGTTGGGGAATCCAGGTGCCTTAGTTGGTTAAGCGTCAGCTCAGATTGTGATTTAATGGTTTGTGAGTTAGAGCCCCACATCAGGTTCTCTGCTGTGAGCACAGAGCCCTCTTTGGATTTTCTGTCCCCCTCTCCTGTTCCCATCCCCTGCTCACTCACATGCACATGCACGTGCATACTCTCTCTCTCTCTTAAAAATAAATAAACATTAAAGAAAAGTAAATGTCAACTTCTCTGTGAAAATATTCTGATTTATCAAGCTTAATGTATCCAGTGCATACACATAGTATGCTGGCCCTGAGCCTGTAGCTTTAAGACATATATTCTTTGTCCTTCCTGGTTTCGCCTTCTATGGTGATGGGGGGCGGGGTGGCCTTTCTGACCTGCATTCCCCAGACTCCTATGTCAGCTGACTTATGGCTGCTGTCAGCCAAGGAGAGGTTCTGGCAGGAGATGGGGGTTGGGAGGACAGAAACCAAGGCTTTCCCCTCCCTATCTGCACTAGTGGCTTTTCTAGATCCTTCTAAAATTCCAGCTCCATGTGGAGGTAACCCAGCTCCAATAATACCATGGGATTTATTTTCTGGGGCTACTGTAATGGTTTAATACAAATGACAAACTTAAAGCAATGGAAATGCAGGGGCGCATGGGTGGCTCAGTCAATTGTGTCCGACTTCAGCTCAGGTCATGATTTCAGAGTTCATGGGTTTGAGCCCCACATTGGGCTCTGCTGACAGCTCAAAGCCTGGAACCTGCTTCTGATTCGGTCTCTCTCTCTCTGACCCTCCCCTTGCTGTCTGCCTCTCATTCTCTCAAAAATAAACGAACATTAAAAGAAATACTAAAAAAAATGGAAATGTATTCTCTCACTGTTCCGGTGGACAGAGGTCCAAAATTCAGATGTCAGCTGAGACGTGCTACCTTTGACAGCTGTAAGAGAATCCTTCCTTGCCTCTTCCAGTTCTGGTAATTCCAGGGGCTCCTTCGCTTGTGTGGCAACATCACTCAAATCTCTACCTGTCTTCACGTGGCCTTTCCTCTTCTTGCTCTGAATCTTCTACTCTTTTGTATTTTACAAAAACAATTGTATTGAGTTTAGGGTCCACCTGGGTCATCCAGAATAATCTTATATGAAGATCTTTAATTTGATTATATCTGTAAGACCCCTTTCCCTAAATAAGGTAATATTCACTGGATCTCGGTCTCAGGATGTGCACATATTTTCCCAGGGGCCACCCTTCTACCCATCACAACTATTTCTTCTCTGTTTCTACAATCTCTGGCCGGTAGAGGTTATCTGCTGTGGGATTCTTTAAAAAAATTTTTTTTTTAAGTTTATTCGCCTATTTTTGGGAGAGAGAGAAAGAGAGAGTGTGAGAGCACATGCCTGTGCACTCACGAGCGGGAAAAGGCAGAGAGAGGAGAAAGAGAGAATCCCAAGCAGGCTCTGCACCATCAGCACAGAGCCTGACTCAGGGCCGGAATTCACAACCTGTGAGATCATGACCTGAGCCAAAATCAAGAGTTGGACGCTTAACTCACTGAGCCATCCAGGTGTCTGTTGTGGGATAATTATTATGTTATCTCACTGTCCAGTCTTCAGCTTCTCAGAACCTGCCTCTTCTGGGCAACCAACTACTTATATTAAAATTTCCCCATTGTAATTACTTGAAATGCTTACAGTGAGATCCTGATGGAAATGAAATAGTATTTTTCATATACCTCTGTTATAGATCCACAATACAACATATTATCATGCTTTGCTTACACATGTACATCCCCTGGCATGCTGTGTAAACTTTTCTATTTTTCTTTTTGTCCCCAGGGCTCAGCACAGTGCCTAGTCTGGAAAGTGTTCAATAAATAGTGGGTTGTGAATATTAGTCTGAATGAGTGAAGAACATTTGGTTAATAGATCTAAAATCTGGGATGAATGTGTCAAGTGTCTAAGGAACTATTAAAAGAAAAATGCTTACATCCTTCTACAAGATGGCAACACTTGGAGGCCAAAACATAGTTGTGTGACAGAGACTAGTTTAGCTCTTATTCGTCCAATATAGATAAATAGCACAAGACAGAGTGCATCCAACAAAATTTTATAAATATGTCTTAGCAACTCTCTGTTTTAATCTCTCTGTTTCACTTGATGTGTTTAACATTCTTTTAGTGGCACTCTACATAATTATTTCATGTCAAATACCTCCCAAACTTCCCCTCTTGTTATGCAAAGTCAATCTTTCTAAGAAACTGCTTCAAATTGCTAGAAAGGATTTTAGTGTGGGGGTAGATATTCTGTATGGACATTCATGGTTATTGCTTGATATGTAATCAGTTTCATAGACTGTCGTCCAGACAGTATTCTAGGAGTAGAATACTCCTTGGTTTTTTTTTTGTTTGTTTGTTTTGTTTTGTTTTGTTTTCACTTTTGGCCACGTCTCCAGTGGTTTTTCGTTTTTTACCAAAAAGAACATTGAAGCACCATTAAAGCACTCTTTCCCCTGGAGCGCGCAAATCTTCTGTTCTCTGCTGGGGTGCCTTTGGATTACTGGCAATCTATCCAATCCATCAACATCCCTACGGTCTTTTCTGCATATATCTTTGCATTTTAACCCTCTACATATGACCCTAGTTCTGCTTCTCAAAACTTTCTGTGATTTTAAAGCCATTGTATTGACCCAGTTAAACCTTTGGAACGAGACAGATTTGGGTTTGACCACAGGTTCTACTATTTGTTGACTGCATATGAACTTGAGAAATTCATCAGCCTCTTGAAATTTTGGTTTTCTCATCTGTAAAATGGAGTTATTCATACCCACTTCAGAGTGTTATTTCTAGGATTAAATAAGAAAATAGATGTGATATGGTCATCACACAAATACTTAAAGATATTATTACCCAACTTTATGTCTAAGATAATTTTCTGATTGAAAGTTTCTTTTGATTTCCAAACACAGTTTGGAACTTTGTAATATACTTTCTTTTGGTGCCCTGGTAGTGTTTATATTACCTAAAATTAAATTTATTTATCTTTTTAATCTCACCTCTTCTGCTGTATATTTATGACTCCTTGAATGGAGTTACTCTATACTCTTTAGAACAATGAGCCCTGTGGCTGGCACATAGTAGGCACTCAAAAAATTGGTCAGATTGAATTAATTTTCAATCCATTGACTTGATTAACTTCAATATGTTTCTGCTCCATGTGTCTTGCTGAGGACTCTGCTGGCACACTAATCTTAGAATCAGGGAGTGTAATGTCTATTCCAATATATTAATGAGATAGCTCATAGAAGTGGAAATAAAATGGTAGATTTAACCATTTACTAGCCATCAAAAATTTATTTTTTTCTGAACAGCTGAAAAAATGCTGGTATGGGAAGTTGGAAGAACATTGAAGGGAAGGTTTCTGAGGTGCTGAGGTTTATGTCCTAAAATTTCAGAGGCATCAATTTGTTTTGTGAAAGCTGCCAAGAATGGTGTTTTCCATAAACATTAATCAGTTTGGGTCACTCATTAATTGTGAAGCAAAGAATATCCTCAAACACTTTGTTTGTTTGTTTGTCCATTTGGTTTTTTGGTGTTAAGTGGTTTGGAGCCAGGGAATTTAACAAGAATACATTATTTACTTACTTATTGACACAAAAGAATGTTTACCATTCACCCCCTTTATTCATTCATCCATTTCATTAGAACCAAAAACATATTTAACAGAGAAATGATTTCCCCAAGAGAGGCTAAACTATTTTTTTTTGATAGTTTGCTAATTTTTAAGATTTCTATTGCATGAAGTATATATGTTTATTGCAATGTCATACCTCTATTTAAACTTAATACTTTTCCTGAAATTTTTGAGTTATTTATTTAATATTCATACAGAGATTACTAAATTAATATCAATGTTCCTTTTGTACTAAGGCATATTTATTTCTTTTTGGTTTTCTCATCTGTAAAATGGAGTTATTCATACCCACATCAGAGTGTTATTTCTAGGATTAAATAAGAAAATAGATGTGATATGGTCATCACATCTATTTGTGATGACTTTAACATACTTTTAGTGCCAAAAGCACCCAAACCCAGCCAAATGTTGCAGAGTGCAGATCAGTTTCACCACACCTGATAATATCCCAATATCCCACGTGGGACTGATATGACTTCTTTTGATGCCTGTGGCAGGTCAGTCACGGCATTCATTGTGGGATGCATCATCCTTTCTCTCGGTGGCTCCACTGTATACTATGGACCAATGTCTGATGGAGGGACAACAGGATCATTTGGAATGTCATGACCAAATGTGGTGATGGGATGTAAGATGTCACAATAATTAATGAAAATATTTGAGTTCTAACAACTAATTTTGAGACCCCTCTCAAAACTCTATCGGTTGCTACATTGAAGTACTTTAAATAAGCTGAAAATAAATAAATACCTTAAATAAGCATTTGGAGTTGTACCAAACTTTCTTTCACTTTCTCTTCCAGGTAAAACATTAATAAATTACAGAGACAATAGGCAATGTCTTAGAGTGATATTTAAGGTTTCATTTGATTTTCCCAATGGTCACACCTCACCAACAAACTTTCTTACATGTAGTTCATACTGTAATATTTTATTCCTTTGAATCCTACTACAGAAATAATTCTTCTCAACTTAACCAATGGATTCTTCTGTCTTTTGAAATGGATATATTGAAATTTGATTTATACATTATAAAATTCAGCCAACTTAAGTGTACAGTTTAATGGTTTCAATATATCTGCAAAGCTGCCTCGTCATCCATCACAATATAATTTTAGGATATTTTAATTAACCATTACCCAAAATAACCTCATATCCATTAGCAGTCATGCCCCACTTTACTCTGACTCCCTCATCCTTCAGCAAATACTAATCTACTTTCTATTTCTGTGGATTTGCCTATTCTGGACATTTCATATAAATGGAATTATGCAATATTTGGTCTTCATGATTGTCTTCTTTCATTTATCAAAATGCTTTGAAGGTTCATCCTTACTGTAGCATATATCAGTATTTCACTCTTTGTATTGCCAAATAATATACAATTATATGGATATACCACATTTGTTTATACATTCATCAATCGATAGATCTTTGGGATGTTTCAGTCTTTGCCTATCATGAATGATGCTACTATGAACATCTGTGTAAAAATCATTGTGTGGACATATGTTTTCTCTCTAGGTGGATGCCTACGGGTGGAATTGCTGGTTCATGGGGTCTCTACATTTAACATAATGAGAAGTATCAAAGTATTTCCCCAAGAGAATGCACCAATGAATTTTTATTTTCTAGTGTTACTATTGGCCTTTTACTAATTTTTATCACTGATTGCACTGTACCATTTTGCATTGATGTCTCTCAATTTTGCTTTTCACCTTCTCTCATTTGACTTTGTGATGCTTTAACATTCTGATTTCTCCCATGTCTTTTCTGTAAACTTTTCCCTGTCTGAGACTGCAATTTTTGTTCCTGATCCCCTTCTTCTCTCTACCTCTGCAATTTCATTCAGTAAAGTATACTCCATTTCTTCGCGTCATGTTGATTCAAATCAGTCAACATGGGTTAAAGTCTTTCCTGAACTGCAGTCACACAAGCTCTCTCTTGGCACCTCTGTGAGGCTGTTTCATTTCAAATGTGTTCCCAAGAGGGCTCATCTCCTCCTCTGCAAAGTTGGTCTTTCTAATTATTCTCTTTTTTTGGTGCCTCTACTGTCCTCTCAACTCACTTGAAATTTCAGTCATTTTTTTACCCCTTTCTTCTCCCTCTTCCCTTTTACCGGATTAGTTTGCCAGCTCCTGTCCGCTTTATGTCTGTCACCCTCACAGCCAATCCCTTTCTCTGTGTTACCCTCCCATGCTGCTCAAGCACCGGGATTACACATTTTGATTTCCGTACATTGTTTTTACAGTTAAAAACATGATAATTATTTTTCCTTTTCATTTTTTCCTACATTTTACATTCATATCTTACTTACTGGTTCAATCACTTTCCTGTGACTCCTCTCTTAAAAGTCCCGAGAGGTTCCATATTATCCTCTACTGAAAAACAGATTCCTTAGCAGTACATTCAAGCCACTGATATCTCTTCCTAGTCCTGTCTCCCATTTGCGCTGCTACGGAGCATGTGTTAAAGTCAGTCTCAGTCCCCTTTGCTTACTTTTCTGCCTCCAACCTTGTTCATACCTCTCCTTGGGATGCCCTGTCTCTGAATCTGCATAAGGCAACCCCTCAAGGCTCTCATAAAATGTGTCCTCTTCCACACTGAGGCCCATAATCTCCCGAGACTGAATTTATCACTCTCTTTTCTCAACAATGCCATTTTCAATTATGTATCGCAGTCGCGGTGCGCATGTCTGATCTTCCCTCCTTAAACCTGCAGTCCTGAGGGCAGAGGCCGCTGCGATTACAGCAGCCGCCGTTTCCTGAGTATTGGCTATGACCTGGGACTGAAATAAGTCTTTTGCATCATGGTATCTTCTTTAAGTATCCAAACAATTCCCTGAAATAGGTGTATTTTGAATCCTCATTTTATAAATGAGGCAATTAATTTTTAGAGAAGGTAAGTAACTTCCCCAAGGCTAAACAGCTTCTAAATGGCAAAGCTGGGATTTTTATCCTGACTGTCTGACTCTAAAACCATGCAAATAACTGTGTCCTTATCATATTCTCTACAACAGCTGATTTAATAAGTGCCAGTGAAATGAATAAAAAATGGTCAGTATGTGCTGCTGAAAAGACACATACAGGTTAGTTCAAATTGAAGTTATAACACTTTCTCAGAGTGAATTATTTACCACATCTGAACTGTTTACTCATTCATAAGGTGTTGGAAAGAGGTAATAATCCCTGCCTCGCAAAGCTGTTGTGAAGATAAAATGAAATAGTGTACATGATGGCCTCTACTCGTGGGTTCTCAGTAAATATTAGTTGATAATAATAGAAATAAAATTCCACTTTTACTATTCCTCCTTGATTAGATTGGCTGCACTTGAATATAGGCACATGGCAGGAAAGGTATGCCACCAAGGTGGCCACAACAATTTTGCAAACTCCGCCCCAACAGGATATACACATTATTTACTGTGAAAAAGCTTTGACCTAAAATAGAACTAAATAGACTAAAAGAACTTATGGTACTTCATAATTAAGTGCTGTTTTGACTTCATTTATCTATCAATCTACCTATTTATCATCTACATATCATGTATCCATCCATCCATCCATTCCACTCTCTTTGCTCTCGTCTACGTGTTTAATTACAATATCCTTAAATTGACCAGGTAACTCTGTCACTGGATTTCTAGGAGTAACATGTGCGTAGTTCTTCTTTACTCTTCTTGCTTGAGCTTCAGTCAGTTCTTTATATCCCTCAAGTGGTCTCAAATATGCAAGTAAAGCTTGGTTTTCTTCTTTCTTATCTGTTTTTTTTCTCTGAGTGAGTTCCTTGTCTTTCTCTTGCTAACACAGTGACTCACCATAGAATTTCAAATCAATTGCATTGGTGTCCATGATAATATTGTTCCTTATGGCAAAGCTTTTTATTAAATTAAAATTTTAAATTACAATAGTATACGAGTATAGATGCTTTCACCAACTTGTACTGCTCTTTGCTGTTGTTCTTATTTTCATATAATAATGGCCTTTGACATTTTATAATATCCCATTAATAATCTGTTGTTGAAGAAGTATTAACTTCTTGTGTAGAATAAAATCTTTTTTTCGATTTTTTTCATGATTCTTTTAAAAAAAGTTTTTGAATCTTTATTCATTTTGAGTCAAAGAGAGATCAAGTAGGGGAAGGGCAGAGAGAGAGAGAGAGAGAGAATTCCAATCAGGTTCTGCACTGTCAGCACAGAGCCCGACATGGAGGTTGATCTCATGGACCTGTGATCTGAGCTGAAATCAAAATCAGGGGCTTAACCAGCTGAACAGCTCAGGCACCCCATGCTGGATGAATTCTATCTCGATACTCTTTTCTCCACAAAAACAAAAACTTGTTTGAGAGAACTGGGGAAAGATAGACAGGCCTCAAGCTGGGGGTAAGCAGGAGCAAAAGGGGGTAAAAATGATATGGAAATACAAAGTTAATTTTCTGGTCACTCTGGACTACCCAAATATGGGCAAGGTGCATCAAGGTGTCATAATAACGATGAACTTATCAATATGTTCCCAAATCCACAGAAACTGAAGAGTTTTCTAAGGCAGTTCTTATTCTGTTGACAGTCAGGAAAAAAGTAGTCTTTTAAAAATGACAGTGGGATATGAAACTCTTGTATGCTGATTTATTTATTTGTTTTGAGTGTTCTGCATTCTAATGGGAGCTCTAAAATTTCATCTTCATAACCTGGAGAGACTTCATAAATGCAGGGTGCAATTTGAAAATCTGCATAATTTTTAAAATCTCCATGTTTAAATGCCTTTGAAAAAAACCCACAGTAAACATCCAAATCATCTCTCTTTCAATATTAGTAGCTGAAACATGTAAAGATCACATCTCATATTAATTATATTAAATGTAATATAATTTCAAAGAAGTCTTTGATACTACAAGGTGACATTTTCTGTTCTTGTAATTGCCTACAGAAAGAGTGCTTCATTGATCTAGAGACAATAACTTTTTGAAGGCTACAATAGTATAGAGTTGCTTGCTCTGTCCTTGCTAGTCTTTGTAAGGCGTCTGTTGAAGGATCTTTATGCTGATTGTGCTGTGGTAGGAAAAGGATGAATGGGGGAACACTAATAATGCTGCTAATCATCACAATTTTCTTGTCCACATCAAGGAACACTCTCCCATCTATGCTCATTAACTTCCTTCAAACTATACACTCTCATCAGAAAATAGTAAGCTTCAGTAGCACTCACCAAAATAACATAATCCAGACACAGACCTAAGACCCTGGAAGAGAGCTCTTCAACTTAAATTACTTATTTTTACTTTTTAACTTGACCACTATAAGTCTTCTTGTTTCCTCTAATGTCTGTCCTTGCATAATAATTTCTCTCCATATTATTAATTTGGATAATGTTTTATAAAAAGGTAAATAATTAACATATTTTCTCTAAAGTTTGAGATGAAATGAGATTTCACTTATATTTATATTTTTATCAGTAGCAAAAAAGACAGATGGTGATATTAAGACAGTAGATGCTATGTATATGAGCAAAATCTGAACACATAACTAGAACTATCCCAATACTTAATAGCTGACCAAGAACTTTTACAAACATTGCTCAGTTGATTTGCACTATTTTGCCAGGAAGCAGCCTGGGCAGATGTTATTCTCCTTTTGCTGGGCTCAAATGTTGTAGATTTATATACATTCATTTAGGAAAGGAAGATTTGGAACTTGAAACAAAGTTTTCTAAATATAGATCTTATTCTTTTATGTTAATGAAGAATTGGAAGAAATAGAAACCTACATTGCCAGGCAATGCAGAAGAGAACCACTGTACCTGGGGTAGGCTGAGCGTCTTTGGCATAAAGCACATTTAATAATGTATGTACTACTAGGGATAGTGGTTAAGACAGCAAAAGGATGTTGTGGGGAAATAAGTTTTACTTACATAAATGGGTTAGAAAAAAGCTTACAGCAGAAAGCTGCCACCCAGGGGCAAAAACGTCTGAGATTAGCTAGTGAGATATTGTAATGGGATAACAAGTAATTTGTTATAACACCTGCAGAAAATTCCTTTCCATCTGCCTCCAATGTACTTGATCACAAACTTCACTTGCCCTTGTTCTACTTGACCTTTTGCTTCTTAAACACACAAATTAATGATTACCACCTGACTGTTTTCTCCATGTCATGTGTATAAGAACTGGTTTTCTTTACATTCACTATGTGGGTAATAACTTGTGAGCTCAATAAATACAGAAATGAAACCCCTGTTCTGGGCTCTTGTCTCCTCCCGGACATTAGCCTCTCTTAAATTCAATGCTGCATCGGCTTTCTTGCAGGACAAGAGAGAACTCCAGACTCATAGTCTGTGGCAGGATGTCTTCTCCTAAGAAATTTGGAATATTGGTTCAACCTATAAATAATTTTTTAAAAGTTGCACCACATTTTTATTGAGAAAAATTATATATTTAAGTTTTTATGAATGGACATGGAAAGTTATCTATTTTAATAAACACTTGACTAAAAACAATGGATAATATGATTTTTAAAGTTCTATTTGATTCTATATGGATAGAACTTAGAAGGCTATATTAATCATAGTTTTCTCAAGGAAATGGAAGTTTTAAAAACTCAATTGCAGGAATATTTATTGCATGCTATATGACTATTTTTATATACCATTTTTATACCTATTATTTTATACAAGATATGGAGATGAATGACATGCTGATTGCTCTCAGGAGGCTCAATCTTAAAAGATATAAAGCCATGTTATTTATAAACTATGATATGATTTAGATGACATGATAAGGTAATAATAGATGTATGTAGGAAGGAGAGAGTAACAGTATTCTGAAGTACCAAGAATAGCTTTCTAAAGGAGATGACATCTACCTTAATTTTAAAGGAAGAATAAGGCATTCATCAGGAGGTTATGGTCATTCCATTCAAGGAATAATAGGGTCTTGGACAAGTGTTTATTTTTCTCAGAACTTTATATTGTAGCAATAAATAACCTTTGCATATTGCAGTAGGAAGATTGAAGTTCTTGACATGAGTACATCTGATTTCTAGTCTAAACTCTGCCCTTGACTTTGGATCACTGGAAAAATAGCTCCATTTCCTTGGGCCTCAGTGTAGACTATATTAATTCTAAGGTTTCTTCCATGTCTGACTGCAATCAACTTTATTAAAAAAGCATGACACTTAGAAGCAAGGCTCTAGAGCAAGCTAGAGCTGTGAATAAATTCTAGTTCAACCACTTTCTTGCCACATCAATTTAGGGAAATTTCTTAATTTGTCTGAGACTTTCTGTCCTTATCAGTAAAAGGAAAAAAATCTCAACCTCAGAGAGTAATTGTCAAGACTATGTAAGATAATATGTATAAAGTGAAGTAATAAAGATCCAGACTCACATTTAATGTAGCCATTACACCTTTAGCTATAGCATTTAGGGGAGAATTTGATACTTTGGGGGCAGTTGATGAATAATTGAATAGGTAATACTAAAATAAACTTTTGTACCTCATCAAATATGCACTCATGTGTTCTACCCAAGTCACAGGTTAAATAACCTTAACATAATGCTCAGGTCACTGTGAATCTGCTCTCTTGGACATTGTTGGTGAGTGAACAGGTGAGGGCAAGATTTTGGGTTTGATCCTCATTGGACAGTTAAGTTCACATTGTCCCATTGGCTGGAACCATTGGCTGCTGGTTGCTGGTTTGCTCAAATCGACCACAAATCAAATACTTCTTTCCTTCCAGCTCATAAGTAACCTAAGTTAGATCTTCCCTGGCTACAGGTCTATAAAATCTTATTTCATAGCAGTCAGAGGATATTTCTTTATAAAAGCATATTTACAGAGCGTATTAGCAAGGTTTAAAACCAAAAGGATCCCTGGAGAAAAGAAAGCATGGCAGAACTCATGACTATTGAATTTCAGTCACTTACACAAATCTGTGGAAACTGCTAAAAAGAGAAAAAAAATAAAACAATGTAAGTAGAATTGATAAGGTAGAAAAAAATTACTGTGAAAGGCTTGTGGGCCTGGTTTGATCTGGCCTTATGGTTCTTATTATGATTGCAATATGCCCTTCAGTAACAATCATTAAGAAACTTTGAAGAAAATAAAGAATTCTAGTTATAGGGTCTGGAAGTTAAACAACACTTCTGGATCACTTAGCAAGGTCATAGGCAGAGGGAGAGAGAATGCAAGTGCACAGGTTTAGGGTTCTGCTTTATTGGAGTCAATGATAATAGCCTAAGTTTTCATCAGTTCACTTTTTATTGATAAATTTAAAACATAAGAGTGGGAATTTAAAACACTGGAAGAGAAAAACAACAAAAACAAACAGTGGCCAAAATGGTCCATTCTAGAAATCAAACATGATTTCTAAAACAAAGGATCCTGAGCAGTAGGTGTAGCATGGCCTTTCTTCTAGTCATGTGGCTGGCAATGTGTTTATTTGAGAGAGCTTTTGGTAAAGTGGATGACTGGAAAATCAAAGTTCGAACCAGGTGTTTACATTACAAAAAGAAAAGTCAACTGTCAGGACTTACACTACCACAATAAAGCCTATAACTTAGAAAATTTACAGGTAGGGAAACAGACATAGAGCATTAGGGGTCATAGAAAGCCTAAAAATCTTTATATTTTTTATATTTAATGATAATTTAAATTTTTATCTAGAATTTTACAAATTTGATCTTGCAAGGATTCTTCTCAGTTCATCCATTTAAACATCCCTCTTATTTTTCACATTTAGATCCTATGTAGCTTGATATGGCTTGACTTCTTTATTTTTTTTAAACATTTTTCTAGAGTAGTTAAAGGTTTATAGCAGAAAGTACCAAGATTTTCCACATATCCCTGCTTTTACACATGCAGAGAGTTTCCCCATATTGACATTTCATAACCACCCCAAACCCGTGATTATGGAATAAAAATCCATCCCCATCTACTCATCCCTCCTCCATCCTCAAACCCTTGGCAACCAATGATCTTTTTATTATCTCTACAGTTTTGTCTTTCCTAGAATATCATATAGTTGGAATCATACAGTATACAGACATTTTGGAGTAGTTTTTTTTTCATCTAGTAATTTGCAATTGTTTCCTCTATGTCTTTTCATCTTTGATATTTCATTTGTTATTAGAATTGAATAGTATTCCATTGTCTGGATGTACTACAGTTTATTTATCTGTCATCTCTTGAAGAACATCTTGGCTGCTTTGAAGTTTTTGGCAATTACAAGTAAAGATGCTATAAACATCTATGTGTGGGTTTTGTGTGGATATAAGATTCCAACTTCTTTGAATAGTACCAAGGAGTGTGATTGCTGGATCTTATGGAAAGAGTATGTTTGATTTTGTAAGAAACTTCCCAACTGTCTTCCAAAGCGGCCGTACTGATTCACATTCCCACCAGCAGTGAATCAGAGTTCCTGTTGCTCCATGTCCTCAAGAGCATTTGGTGTTATCAATGTTCTAGATTTTGTCCATTCTAAGAGGTGTGTAGTGGCAGCTCATTGTTATTTTAATTTGCATTTCCCTGATAACATGTAATGTGGACCATCTTTTTACATGTCTCTTTTCTAGCTGCACATCTAGTTTGGTGAGGTATCTATCTACTGAGCTTTAAGTGTTCTCTGTATACTTAAGATCTTTTGCAAATATTTTCTCTGTTACTGGCTTATCTTCTTATTCTTTTGGTGTTGTCTTTCAGAGGGCAGAAGTTTTTTTAAAAATGAAGTTATTATTCTTATTTCTTTCCTAGATTGTGCCTTTGGTTTTATATGTAAAAAGCTATTACATACCCAAGGTCATGTGGATTTACGTTTAGCTCTATAGTCCATTTGAGTAAACTTTTGTGAAAGATGTTAAGATTAAATCTAGATGAATGAATTTTTGTATATGGATGTCCACTTGTTCTAGAACTATTTGTTAGAAAGACAATCCATGATCTTACTCTTTTGTATTGCCTGTGATTCTTTGTAAAAAACCAGCTGGTTATATTTTTGTAGGACTCATAGGACACATCACAAAATATTCTCTATGCTTCTATCCTTTGAATGAGAGTACAGAGACTTGATATAATATTTTTTTAAGTTTCTTTTATTTTTGAGAGACAGAGAGAGACAAAGCACAAGTGGGGGAGAGGCAGAGAGAGGGTGAGACACAGAATCTGAAGCAGGCTCCAGGCTCTGAGCTGTCAGCACTGGAGTCTGATGCAGGGCTCGAACTCACAAACCATGAGATCATGACCTGAGCCGAAGTCAGAGCCTTAACTGACTAAGTCACCAGGTGCCTCTGATATAATTTCTTTGTAAATGTTTGATAGAATTGGCCATGGTCCCATCTGGGCCTTGTGCTTTCTGTTTTGAGGACTTATTAATTATTGGTTCAATTTTTTTAATTGATAGGGGCCTATATCAGTTGTCTACTTCTTCTTGTGTGATTTTTTTTAAAGCTTGTGTCTTTCAAGGAACTGGTTCCTTTCATCTAGGACTCCTTGCCTTATTCCTAATCTTAATGGAGAGCTTCTAGTTTCTCACCATTAGGCATGGTGTTAGCTTTAGACAACTTCATTTTTTACCTTGATAGGAATTCATGGGTTTATGACATTAATAGCATCAAGCTTCCTTTGGAAGAATGGATTCTAGCTCTGTTGGGTGGTGTCAGTCTTAATCAGCTTAACGATAACCCACAACCCTTGGACCAACTTGTGTCAGTCTTAATTCTGGTAACAATGACTATTTCCAAGCATATCTGATGGCCTTGATAATACAAATAAATATACAGAGTAAAACAGAAACACTATATTTAACAAAATTGTATTTTAATGAGTTCTAATCAGGTCTATTGCATATTGCTCATGTTTTCTGATTAAAAATCATTGATTTAGAGACTACTAATTTGAAATGGAATCTGGCTCTAAGCTTCTGGTGAATTTTCACCAATTTCCCACTAAATACTTATGAAGGCAGCATATGAAGCCTCAGAAGAATATGAACTTGAGACTGACAGATAACCTACCAAAATCTGTAAAAAATTATTGGGAGAAAACTAAACTAAGATAATAAAAATAATTTATGCAAAAGAAATAGCTTTAAATAATTTATGCAAAAGAGTTTCATAAAAACACTTCTCCATTCTGTATTCCCTCTCTCCCCCTGCCAGACACTCAAGCACTCAAGGTCTATTCCTGCTAGAAAATGCAGTATGGGTGCCACGTTTTGAGCATCTAGGTTATTTTTGTTCCGTCCTCTTTAAATAAATTTATTTATTTGGAGCACCTAGAAAACAACTTGCATTTATGATAACAATAAACGTTGATAGCATCTTAGGAGATATAATTCCTACACGTAAATCACTAATACACTCTACTGATGCTGTCTTTAGGAATTTAGCTTTACATATAATACTACCCTAGCTTAAAATAATGAGAATCAAGAAGCAAGAATAAGAAGAGGAAGTCAGTTGAGAGTTTTGCCTGTCATTCTGCCCTCCAGCTCTTAAACAGAAACGAGAATTTGTCTTGTAAGCATGTGGCAAGAGAACAGGGATAAAGGCAATTGACAAACCTCATCTTGTCTTTTGGTAAATAAGCAAGCTAAAAAAGAAATCCTACTACTTTTTTTTAGATTGAGCCAAGATTACTTTGACATACGTCCCTGTTTTTTGGGACAAGTCCAAGTTTACCACTGTTGTGCTAATGTTTTATCTAGTTTCCTCTTAGTCCTGGACTTTTTCATTTTTAATGAAGTATTGTTATCAATATTAGCATAATAAGCTTGTGAATTGTGCTTTTATATTCCAGTCATAGTTTTGTCTATTAGGGTAGAAGAGGAAGATGTGGTGATGAAAGTTCTCATTTTAACATATGAATCAATATAAATGGTCATTTGTAATAATAATTTTCTCTTGTCTTTACCTCTCCAGATCCAAAGTAACTAACACCTTCCTTCTGAAGAGAATGCAAAGAATTCACTGATAAAACAAATAAGCGTGGACTGAAGGAGCTATAGGGATAGCTAATTCTCTCTGGTCTGAGCAATGATCAGAGAGTACAAGATGCCGTCCCTGTTGGCTAATTGGTGCATTAGCCAGTTGTTCCAGGATCACTGCTCTTTACTTTTTATTTATTTTTTAAGTTTATTTATTTATTTTGAGATAAAGAGAGAGAAAGAGAAAATATCCTAAGCAGGTCTTGTGCTGTCAGTGCAGAGCCCACCGTGAGGCTTGAACTCATGAACTGTGAGATCACAACCTGAGCTGAAATCAAGAGCTGGACTTTTAATTGACTGAGTCACCCAGGCACCCTTGCTCTTTATTTCTCTAAGGGATTCTTTGCTAACCATTGTTTAATGGATCAACATTTATTCAGTTTTAATAACTGTTATATCTGCTTCTAAATAAATACAAATGTTTTAGGTATTTGACATAATATTTTACATATGTCAATTAGTGCATTTTTAACTTTATTTGGATTTCCATATATTTACTGCTTATTGGATTGTATTTTCTGTCATTATTAAGAGAGTTCTGCTACTATAATTGTGGGTTTGTCTCTTGATTTATTTCAATCAATTTTTGCTCTATGTACTTTGAAGCTAAATTATTTGGTACATAGAAATTTAGATGTCATATCTTTTGGTTGTTTGATTTTTTTATCATTACAAAATATTCTTCTCTCTTTGAATTAATATTTTTTCCTTGAAGTCTACATTGTTTGATATTTGTGTAGGCAAAACAACTCTCTTTTCATTTATGCACATATATATCAACCTGTTGATAGATAGAAATACATAACATAAATTCTATATATAAATTTCATATTCTATATATAATAGAAATGGATATATACATATCCATTTACTTTCACTTTTCTTTGTCTTTAAAGTTAAGGAACATTCTTGGGGTGCCTGGGTGGCTCAGTTAGTTAAGCGTCTGACTTCACCTCAGGTCATGATCTCACAGCTTTTGGGTTCAAGCCCCACATTGGGCTCTGTGTTGACAGCTCTGAGCCTGGAGCCTACTTTGGATTCTGTGTCTCCCTCTCTCTCTGTCCTTCCCTTTCTCTGTTTTCTCTGTCTTTCTCTCTCCCTCTCCCTCTCTCTCAAAAATAAACATTAAAAAAATTTTTTAAGTTAAGAAATATTCTCTTTTAATGAAAATATAATCATTTATGTTGTTTTTGTAGTATCATTGTTTGATTTGTTTTGTTAATCTTACTCTTTCACTTGGAACATTTAGACCATTTACATTTAGTGTAATTATTGATATAGTTAGGTTTTAGCTTCCATTTACTTTTTATTTTCTATTTTACCCTTCCATTTAACATGTGTATTTTCCTAATTTTTTGGGATTTGTGGGAAGGGCAATTAACCAACTTGCTTTTCATTTTCCATTTCCTTTTATTAACAGTTCATTATTTCTTCATTCTTTCAATGGCTATATTAAAGATGACAACATGATGTATGACTTAATACAATTTCTTACTTTTAACACTTCTCTGATAATGCTAATACACATAGAACACTTGAATTGCATTTATCAATATCTTACTAATGCCATACATTTTATTTAAATGTATTTCAAACTCAAAAGGCATTATTTTATTATTTTTGAAAATTTAATATTTATTTACATTACTCTTTCCAGTGCCTTACACTTATTCCTAAATATACAGAACAGTTAAAGAATAATACAATAAATGTTGATAAACTTACTTCTCAGAAACATTTCCATTAATATTTATTTTACCTATTTGCAAACATATGTGTATGTGTGTATATGCTGAACCATTTCAAAGAAGTTACAGGTTTACCACCTAGAGCATCTGTGTGCAATTTTTTTAAATGACTATTTTGTACATTACTATGAATACAGTGATCTCTCTTTAAAAATCAGTAATATTTTCCTAATGTCAATTTATACTTGATTCATCTTCAAAGTTCTCCAGTTCCACAAATAACTTCTATAGTTATGTTTGTCAAACCAAATCCAAGATTTATAAGTTATAGGTGATTCTTATGGCTTTGTATTCTAAAACAGTTCTCATTCTAATTTAATGGAATTTACATTTGAAGTGGTGAGAGCTGTTGCATTGTAGAATGGCCTATATTCTGCATCAATCTGATTGTGGTATTATTTGTCTTATTTGTCTTTCCTATATATTCCCAAATAAATTGGAAGTCAGGTCCAAGGTCTTGATTAGATTCAGGCTCAACATTCTTTTTGTAAGAATTATTCTTAGATAGAATTATGTTCTTTATATTGCATCTCATCAAGAAGCACATAATTCCATGCTGTCACACAATTAGTGATGCTTAATTGGATTGTGTAATTATAGTGATGATCCTTAATACAAGTATTTTATCTAAGATTCTTTAATCATATCTTAGTTTAAAGCATCCAATTTTTTGCTCAGAAACATGTTCTCCTACCGTGTTTTTTTCTTAATGATACACCATTTTCTTTAGGAAAGAGAGCATCTGTCTTAGATCTCTGTTATCTTTCCCTATCTAGCATTTTCATTTTCATCTATTTTCATTTCCTCTATATTTTGCATCCCTAGATCATTGCTTATGTTTGTCTTATGTATAGCTGGTCTCTTTTCTGCAGTGACCCTTCTGTTCTTAGCTGTTCCTAATATCATTTTAAGTTGTGTTTTACAGTTATCAATTACTCTCTTAGTCTGTTCAGGCTGCAATAGCAAAATGACATAGTGGCTTATGAACAACAAACATTTACATCTCACAGTACTGGAGGATGAAAGCCCAAGATCAGTGTGCCAACGTGGCCAGGTGAGGGCCCTTTTCTGAGTTGCAGACTTCTCTTGTATCCTTACATACCTGAATGGGCTAGGGAATCTCTCTGGAGCCTCCACTATAAGGCACTAGTCCTATTGACAAGACTTTTACCCTCAGGACTTAAGTACGTCCCAAAGGCCCATCTTTTACTATCATAACCTTTGGGGGTTAGGATTTTAACATATAAATTTGGGAGGGGACACAAATATTCAAAGTCATAGTGATTGCTTTCATTTTTCCCTTTATTTCTGCTGAACTCCTTCCTTCCCTTTTCCTTATAGTTTCATATTCATTTCTGTATCTTTTTCATAATGTCCAAGTGTTCTTGAATTTTGCTTACAACATATTGTATTGTCTTTTTTATCTTTTTTTTGCATTAGTCCTTTTTTCAAGAATGTTCTTATATATTTTTAAGTGCTACAATACAACCTTTGTTTTTCTTGAAGAATAATGTCAAAGACTTCTTTAGTTTCCTATTGTTATTGTAACTAACTAATCGCCACAAAATTTGTAGCTTAAACCAACAGAAATTTATTAACTTATATTTCTGGAATTCAGAAATCCAAAATTAAGTCTCACTGCCCTAAAGTCAAGGTGTTGGCAGAGCTGGTTTCTTCTGAAGAGTCTGAGGGAAAAATAGGTTTTCTTGCCTTTTCCAGCTTTTAGAGGCTGCTTGCATTCCTTGGATGATGCCTCTCTCAGTACATAATCCTAACCTCTTGCTTCTGTTGTCACATCTCTTACTCTGACCTGAAGGTTTTGCCTCCTCTTAAAAGGACCCTTATGATTACACTGGGCTCACCTGGATAACCCAGGATAATTTCCCCATCTGAAGACTCCTAATTAAATTACTCCTGCAAGTTCCCTTTTACCATGTAAAATAACAACATAGTCAAAAGTTCTGAAGATTAGGAAGTGGACATCTTTGCGGTGTGCATTAGTCAGCCTATCACAGTTTCCATCTTGATTTTGTATTTTTGTGCTTTGATATTTGGATAGGATGAAAATTCTCTTCTGGAAGCATGTTCTAAAATAGCCTCCTTACTTGAGTGTTTTTAGAATCTTTTTTCAAGATTTTAAATCGAAGGGCTGGTTGATACATATTTATATCACCAGCACTTTGATCCTCACATTCTGAGAAAAATGGAGAGGGACCTGATGGGAAGTTAGAGCATGGGGATTTTAGTCTTCATGCCATTTTGATGATAAATCTACCACCAGGGAAAATCTTTCTGGTGCTAATCTTCTGTTCTGTCCTGTCTCCACATAGAAGAGCTTGCCCAACTTCTGTTCTTGCACTGCTATAAAAAGGGAAGGTCCATGCGTCCTCAGGTGGTGAAGATCATGATGAGGAGGTTGATGATGATAATGATGATGGTGATGGTAATAGTAATAGTGATGGCAATTGCCATATACTGAGTGCTTATTTTAAGCTAATCATCATCATTAAAGCTTCATACATACTGTTTCACCTCCTTCTTTCCACAAACCTATGATGAAAGTACCATTCTACATCTGAGGAAATGAAAGTCACAAAAGGGGTAATTAATTAACTAACTGAGGTCACATGTAGAGCTGGGACAAGGCTTCATTTTCACAATTTGCTGTAGCAAAACTCTCTCTAGGGTTTTCTAGCACAGTTGGTTCAGAACACTTTGCTGTGCATCAATATCTTGCCCTCTGCCCTTGCAAATTGGGATTTGCTAAGCAGTGTTCTATTTGTGTATCTTGTGTTAGTACATTTGAAATTATATTGTGTTCCAGAGGAGAGTGGTCATGAGTGGCTTTTTACTGTTTCTACTCAGTATTTTCCTGTTTGTTTCGTATTTAGCAGAATGTGACTTCATGTTTCATGGGATGTGGACAGCATTATTTTTTAGTTTTCGAAGATAAAATATATTTTCTCCCAACATTTAGATTCCTCTGGTTGTTTCAGTGTATTTTAAGTAAGAAAGTGGCTTAGATGTTTTTAATCAAGAGGACATCTTTCTAGGAAATGCTCTAATCTCTCATTTTAAGAAATTTCTTTCTAGATAACTTAATGAACTGTTCATCGACTTCATCATTTATTTCAAACTCTCAAGTTTTTGATGATTTACTATTTGGAATCATTTTGGATCTTTTCTTTCCCCTCATAATTTACTTTATTATTCTGCCATTCTTAGATTTGCTTTATCTGAATTTGGATTAATAGGTCCCCAGTTTTGATTTAATTTAACACATTACTTAGGGAGAGATTTTTAATCAAATAAGCAAAAACACTTTGGCTTCTGAATGTGATCTTCTCAATCTTCTTTTCTTTCTTTTAAGATGCCATGATAATTAACACTTAATTTTTATATTTTATTTTAGAGAGAAAAAGCATGAGCAGGGGAGAGGTGTGTGTGTGTGTAGGAGGGAGAGAAAGAGAGAGAGAGAGAGAGAGAGAGAGAGAGAGAGAGAGAGAGAGAATCTTAAGCAGGCTCTATGATCAGCACAGAGCCTGATGTGGGACTCGATCCCATGACTGCAAGATAATGACCTGAGCTGAAATCAACATCAGGTGTTCAACTGATTGAGCCACCCAGGCGCCCTGAGACACCACAATAATTTAAATAGACAAATAGGCTTTCTACTTATGCTTCGGCATTTAAGGAAGATCAAATGTATCTCCGTGTGTTATTTTGAAAGGTACGTGGAAGACCCGCACTTTAACTGAGGTTAAACTTCCTTTTGTTTTATCTATACACTAAGGTTGTTGACACAATCTTTTCCTCCTTTAAAACTGCCTAATTTTAGTAGCAAGAGATTCAATATGCTACATTTTGCCTCTAGCAAATGGAAGTAAGTGAACATAGTTTCTGCTTGGGATACCAGAACACATATGGTAATATGCAAGGACTAATCTTACAATTTAAGAAGGTAACTTTATAACCCAATATTTCATTTGAATGTCATAGAATCTGGTCATAGGGAAAACCTCTGTTCGAAAGCCTGTGACCTTTCAAGGATAAGGGAGAAAGAAAAAGTGGCATTCAGACTAACAAAATTCGTTAGCACTTCACACGTTCTTATTAATACAGGTTTTCATTTTCCCTAAGAGCCCTTAAAATCTTTGCAGCAGAAGATATTTTATTAGTCATAAAAGCATTTCACAGCACACAAAGCTAATATAAGGGGACAGAGAGTCTAGGTGGAATTAAACCTAGGTTGGAGAGCTGAAATTTGTCGTCAGCTGTTCTTGAAGCTTAACACATTATAAATTTATGCATTTCATATGGCAAGTGATGTTGAAATGGAGACTCTAGCCAGACTTTCTGTATATAAGCATATTTTTCCTTGCAGAAGAAAGGAAAATGTAAAGGAAAAGCACTGAAGAGAGGTTCTCTTGGTGAGAAAAAAACGTATAGTTATTTTTAAATTATTTTTGTGATGAAAAGAACATGAATTAAGGTATACAGTGTCTTTCTTTAGTTATTACAGTTTTCTTTGTATTGGATTCATGAGATATTCTGAGGGCCAATATGGTAATTTCATGAGTCAGATTAAAAAGGTTTGCTTGAATGTATTCAAATCTCTGCCAAAATCTAAGAGTGTGAGGCCTGAATCTGGAAATCATAAAAGTTGTGCATTAATTCAGAGAAAGATATATAAAGTAGCAAAAAAAAAAATCCATGGGCTGGAAATAACGCTCAGGTAAAGAAAAAGGTATTTGTCACTAGTGCCTTGTGTTAATGAAAATGGGTAGTTGAGCGCTCTTGGGTGCATTTGATACCTTGAGGTCTTGCTGAAGATGCAGCTGCCGGCTCTATATATAGACCTAATTCTGACGCCGAGGGAATAAAAGCACACAGATCGTAGTAATGAGATTACTGGGACAGCTCCCAGATCGAGACAGCTGAGCCAAATCAATAAATGCATTTTTCTTCCCCTTAAAATTGCCAAGCTCATTAGAAAGGCCAATATACTTCATGGTTAGACCTCTGGAACTTAAGAGACTGTGTGTCCCGCTCCCTCTAGCATTTTACAAATTAAAAATTTAAAAGCAAAGATGATTCTAAACTATGACCACACCATCAAAATTACAATTTCCCTGGGATAAGCATTCCTATTTCTCTTTTTGAAAATTCCCAGAGGAATTTTGGGGATGTGGACTGTACATAAACTAGTATGCCATGACAGGGGACCATATGGTGCAATGGAACGTGTAGAGACTTCTAAGTCATACACAAGAAAATGTAGAATTCAAGCCACTTTGTGCATTAGCTGTATGGCCTTTCTATAGACACTTTACTACAGAGAAAACTGCTGGGAGCCGCACCGGCCTTGCTGGATGACCCGGTCACAGTAAGGAAATGGCAGACGTGCATGGCTCCTGCCATGAGAGGCGGAATTGGCATCTCCTTCTGCTACTACTGCTCATGTGAAATTAAGCCTGTTCCTGTTGATTAGGCCTCACAATGTTCCAAGTTATAGCGCTATTCCCCACACAGATGCCTCATGGGAAGAAGCATACTCCCACCTCTATAAAGAGGAAGTTAAACAAAGCACTGCAGATGTTTGTTGAAAGGCTCTTCTATTGAGCTTCACAAACTTAAGACATGGATAATAAAGGGGGTTAAAGAACACAAGAATAATATTTACTCTGGCACGGACAAAAAGAGCCTAATTTAGGAACAAGAAACAAACAAGAGCCAGGCATAAGTTAATGCGAATGCATAGCTAATTTGGTGCCCATTGTGAGGATGGGTAAGAGTAGTTACAACTTGAACTCGTGCAAAGGCCGGTTTGTCTAGGGCGCCTATGGCGCTTACATCTTCAACATCAAAGAACATGGTTGACAAAAGGTTTATTTACTAACCGTCGGGAATACATTCTTCCAAATAGAATGCCTCCTAGCCTAGTTTATGCCTGAATCTTAGTGTTATTGTTATAAAATGAGTTTGCTATCTGCTTCTCACTGGAAACATCCTGCTATCTTCTTAGTTGTAAGATTTACTACCGGTTTAAACAAATATGTATGTTATCTGCTTTTCACTGAGAATATCCTGTTATCCTATGATGTGTAAGTTACCTCATTGTAATTAAAGCAGTTCTGCAAAAACGTCTCTATAAAACCTGTTTCTGCACCCTTTTCAAAGCATCTTCATCACTGAGAATTATTTGCAAAAATTTCACTTTTTGATGTCATAAATCTCTAAATAAAGGCACAAAATCTGACAAGAGATGCCAGAGAGAGATGCCAGAGAGATGCCAGGCTGGTGACCAACCAGGAAAGAAAGAAACTCCGGGCTCTCTCGCCTCCAATTTTTTGCCATTTTCACCAACGCCGCCTCCTCCTTCAGGGGACCCTGGACCTGCCAGAGCAGGACTCCGGAAGAAAACAATTCCTTCCTCTCTGTGTAAAACTGTAAGCTTGGAGAAGACACAGGCCTAGAAGTGATTTTAAGAAAATCATTAACAATATGAATAAATATTCAGCTACATGGTAAGCCATGCGATGTTATGTTTACAATAGAAAGTACAGTACTTACTGGTAGAGGTAAATAATGAGATATGTATATACAAGGCATTGCTTTGTAGCACTTAAATAATACTGTACAGGAATATTTCATGTAATGGATAGAGGCTCAAGATATATTATCAAGTTAGAAAACAGAATTCACCTAATGTGTTTGGTTTGTGTGGCATTACACTGTTGTGTGCATGGTTATACATATTTACACACTCACTCCCTCACTCTTCATACAAGCATATACGTACAGATCATACACAGAAAAGGACATCTACTAAATTGGGGGCAGCAGTCAATCGTGTGATTATGGAAGAGTTTGTTTTTTCTCCTCTTGCTTCTCTGTATCACCAAGTTCTCTATAATAAAATGAAATGGGGTTTCATAAATAACAACAACAAAAAATACCTGAGGCTCTGTTCAACTGAACAGAGAAATTTCATAGCACACACATTGATAAGTGTCATAAGCTACTCACGCAGGAATCAGCCCGGGAGAAACATAGAGGCACATGATATGACAAAGTCCAGAATGAGGAGCACATGAGCAGGAGAAGACAGCCTGAAACTGGATCTGATTAAGGAGACACACAATGGCTTGTTCAAACTATTCACAAACTCTTTAAAGGGATTGTACAGTCATAGAGAGGAATGGATGGGCAGTTTTGAAATAATAGACAAAGGTGGCAATTTTGTCTGGGACCGCATTTTAGTCTCCAACCCACATTTTCTTATGGAGAAACAGGAGAGTAAAATGGCAAAGTACAAGGTCTGTCATCAGAGCGAGATGCAAGTCTTTGCTTTACCGTGTGTTACCCATGGGGCTTTGGTCAACCTCATATTTCTGAAACTCAGTTTCCTCACCCTTTAAAGGGGAATGATAAGAGTGATTATTATCTCAACCACAGTCAGCACTTACTAAGGGCTTACTGTGTTCTAATCTTTGTTTATAACCTCCCCTTAGCAACTGAGACTTGTCTAGGGGTGTCTGGGTGGCTCCATCAGTTGAGCGTCTGACTTCGGCGCAGGTCATGATCTCACAGTTCACAAGGTCAAGCGTCCAACTTCACCTCAGGTCATGATCTCGTGATTCATGAGTTCAAGCCTCGCATCAGGCTCTGTGCTGACAGCTCAGAGCCTGAAGCCTAATTTGGATTCTGTGTTTCCTTTTCTCTCTGCACCCCACCCCCTTGCCTTGCTTGTGCTCTGTCTCTGTCTCTCTCTCTCTCTCAAAATAAATAAACATAAAAAATTAAAAAAAAAAACAAAAAGAAATTGAAACTTGCCTGTAACATCTTTAGCATAATGACCAAGCTCACTGTATGTGCTAGTTAGCAACAGCTACTCACATAGAAATGATAATTATTTATTTAACAGACTGCCATTTGTGTCTTCAACTCACACAACTCTGTATTATAAAAGAGGAAGGGATAAAAGATGAATAAGATACTTTTTCTGCTCCCAAGGAATCTTTAATTTTGGGAGGACGTGGACATAAGAGGAAGGGCTAAGTGAGGTCTCACTATAAAAGTGGCCAACCTCACGGTGTTGAATTGAACCCAGTCTGTTGATTTTAGAATTCTATCCCAGGGAGTTGTTAATAATGTCATTCTCCCTGGCATCTGGGGACAAGTGTCTGCATAGACTGGGAGGGGTCACCTTCCAGCCCTATTTTCACAAACAGAAAAACCTGCAGCAAACATTTAAATTCTAATATAAAGTTTACCATAGAGTTGATATGTCCCATTGGACCCAGCTGGGTCTGAAAGTCAAAAAATAGGAGTGTCCACTGAAAAGTTAAAAAAAAATTATTCCATTGTTTTGACTCTCCTTAAAAGATGTAATTTCTCAGATCACACTGCTTAAAAAACCACTTTCTTTTTCCAAACATGTAAAAATATGGTCTATAAATAAGTGACCTTTAACGTTTTAAAAATCACATTACCTTGTATTTGCATTTTTTTCTTAAGCTTTTCAAAGTATATTTCTTGTCTTTGCGTCTTTCGACAGTCCTGAGAGGTATCGAACAGCAGTGTTAATCTCATTTTGGTGATGATGATGATGGAGATGAGACCTCTAAAGATCAGATGAGTTTCAAAGTCATATTATGTGGTAGAATTTGGGCTCAGGGCCCAGGACTCTTGATTCTCAGCCTTAAGTGGTTTTACCCCTACCATGCTCAAAATACATTTTAAGATATTCTAGAAGGAGGATTTCTATAATTTATCTACTTTTTAAAAAATATGGCATTAAAAAAAGAGTGCCTCTGATTTTCAGGTTGGCCAAGAGAGGTTTTGTGCAAAAGTCATTCTGATATTTCACAAGCCTTCATCGAAGTCCACTTCTAACACGGATTGCCTGTTAGACTGCATACACCACCAGACCATTCATCTCTGGAGGCATTATGCAATGCACAGAGGAGAATTTGAACAATCCATAATCTTGCTGGACCAAAGATTCAGAACTAGAAGTTCATAAGAGTCCTGGTTCCAATTATACACTATCACCCTCTGATAGCACAGTGGAGAAGGATATAGTAATTTGGTATTTATTGAAACATCATATCTTATTTAACACTAACGAGTAGGACTTATGAAGAAAACTAAAGTTGCTTCTCAAAAGAAGGGGTGCAAAGCACATGTTCAAAGACTTTGCATAGTTAGTAATGAAGAAAGCTGTAGGATATTTGGCACCTCTATTTGAATACAAAGAGACGAAAACCTTATTTTTCAGATATTTGCCACATGGAGGAAAATATAGCTTCCAGTTGCAGGATTTAATATATCCATACAATTAAAAAACTTTGGCATTCCAGGAAAGTTAAATAATTTATTCCAGAAGAAGGCCCAAGAAACCACAGAAAATCTGCTAATTTTTTATTATTTAATATAGCCATGCACTATAGCATTTTATTAAATTTGAAATTAGTCTCTCACCCTCTTCCTCTCTCCCCACCCCGACACGAAGAAAGAGAAATGAACATGTGTTGTGCACGTGCCCTCATGCCAGCCATTTTATATGGATGGCTTCAACTAACTTTCACATTGGCCCTCAAAGCAGATAACTCGTTGCCCTTGGTAAATGAGGAAACAGAAAACGTAAAAGACTGCAAACTGGCTCAGAGTGGCAGAAGCTGGATCTGAGCTCCTCTGTCGGACTCTAAAAATTATTCTCCCCACTCTACTGGGGCTATTTTGCTGTTGTTGATCTTTAAATATAAAAAACCTAGTTGTAAAAATGACAGCACCATCAGCTTTACCCCTGTTCTGCTCCCCAACAAGAAGCAGAACATATGAGAAAAGAGCATGTAGAGAAATCCAGAGAGAAATTTAAAGTCTCAGCAGGACCACTCAGAAGCTTGCTGTTCTGAGCAAGTCATTTGCTCTTCTTTCTGTGCTTCAGTTCCCTTTTATTTAAAACTAGGTGGAGAGCTAGAAGATTCCTTAGGTTTTGTTTTAATTATAACACCTTTTACTTCTAATATTCCTCTTGGAGCAAAACTGAAAATATTTCTTTAAACAAAGAATCTTTTAAAGCAATAAGCAGAAGTCCCTAACCCCAGAATAGGACGAGAATTGAAAAACATTGGCTGCCCTTTGAAGATAAAAGACTGATTGCATTTTATCCCAAATTATGTTAGAACAGCATTTTATCATTGGCATCTTGCTTTGATGGATAGGAGGCAGCTGTCAGCATGAGCGAGTGGGTATTTTCCCTCCACTGAAAGCAGACCGCATGAGTGTATAATTTAAAACCTTCAAACAGGAAGGAATTGTGGTTTTCGTTATGGACGGTCAAAAGGTCAGGATGACATGGGGTTGTGCCTTCTGAGGATTATCACCATGGTTACCAGGGCTTCACTGGATGCATTTAATGGAGAGCCAAGTGCCTCCTGGGGTGCAGCAGCTGGGGTACCCTGACAAGGGCATGACCTGAGGCTCAAAACCCTGCCTAAAATGATCAGCAGGTTTCGAAATAAAGGCTTGCCTGTAAAGCTGCAGAGTCAAATGCTGTCTCTTAGAATTCTACAAGGATCAATTAATCACAGAAGCAGGACAAGTTGCCCTTAGTAAGATCAGCAAGCCGAGATCCTGCTGCAGATCATTAATACTAAATGTAATAAAGAATCGAGCCCTGTAAAATGTTTTTTATCTGTGTCAAGGAATTATATTTTCTTCCACTCATTGAATCACGGATCCTCACCAAGTATGGTGTGTTCAGCACCTCTATGGCATCCCTAATACAATGCCCACTCAGAAAATTCAGAGCCATCCTTAAGTTTTTGCCCATCCTACACGAAGTTAAATTTACGGACTTTTAATTTTGTAGTTGGCCCCGCACATTGTGCATAGAATGTATTGTTTTGTCTTCAGAACAAGCTTATGAGGTATGTCTTGTGACTCTATTTTACAGATGAGGAAACTGAGCCACGTGGCATGTCCATGTAGTCATGGGCAGTGAGTAGGGGAACCAGTACTTGTACCCAGGTCTGCCTGACTCCGTGGCACTCCCTCCTTTCCATTGTCCCAATCAATGACCAAATACTCTTCCAGTAAAACCTTCAGTTGTAAGTAACTTGCTCTGGGAGTGTTCCACAAGATGAGCCAACATTTCTAATAAGTTTTACTTGACACCCAAGTGATGTCTTGCAACAGGAGTAGTACGCGGTGGCGAACGTCACGTGATCACAACTGAGCCGGTGGTTCTTTTCTCTCTCTCTCTCTCTCACTGTGGGAGTGTGGGTTATCGTCTCCCATGCTCAGACGCTCGGTCTCAGGCTACGGTGTTTGGCAGAAATCAGTGATTTTTCAGAACATTGGAAGGTGCCCACAACTGGCAGTAGAGTATTTTTTTGTCACTTCAAAGCACCTATGGACAGTCCTTTGCTTTTCCATACAAGAGGAAGCTTAGGAATGCTTTGCTTCATTCTAGGTCAGTCAGCCTTTCCTCTGCTGCCTTACTGCCAGTTACATTAAATACAGTATCTGACAAGAGTTTACTAATACTGTACTGCAGTCAACATCTGTTAGTGAACATCATCCTATGCAATAACCCTTCTTTCTTGTATCCCTCACACCAGCCACAAATGTTTTCAAAGGTAAGTGCCAGTTAATTTGTTAATTTTTCTTTTTTTTAAATTTTTTTTATGTTTTTAATTTATTTTTGAGAGACAGAGAGAGACAGCACAAACAGGGGAGGGTCAGAGAGAGAGGGAGACACAGAATCTGAAGCAGGCTCCAGGCTCTGAGCTAGCTGTCATCACAGAGTTTGATGCGGGGCTCGAACCCACAAACCGTGAGATCTGACCTGAGCCGAAACCGGATGCTTCACCGACTGAGCCACCCAGGCGCCCCTGTTAATTTTTCTTTATATCTTATCTTATCTTTATTTTTTGTGTTAAATTACAGCATTGTAATAATTTTTATATGAATATTTTTGGGTTGTGGAACAAATCATCTGAGTTTCCCTTACTTCTTATGGGGAAATTCGCTTTGATATACAAGTGCTTTGGATTACAAGCATGTTTCTGGGATGAACTGTGCTCACAAACCAAGGTTTTACTATACTTCTTTCCTATTATGTTTGTGCTCATTCCTTTCTTCATTTTTTTCCCCATGGCCATTGCTTTAGAACAGACCTTCATCAACCCACACCTAAATTATTGCAAAAAGTCTGGTAAGGGTGTATATGCCCACAGATTACCCTGTCATTTGAGCAATCATTATAAATGCATAAAATCCTCCAATCTGTGACTACTACAGATATTATAAAAATCCAAATTCTTTCGTCTACCAACACTTTTATTTACAATCTAACGACAACTTGTCTTTGTGGCCTTGTATCAACATTTTTTGCCAATTTTCCTAAGAACAAGCCTCACCTTCACAAGCATCTTTCCCATTTCTGAACACAGCATACACATCTACTATTCCATGTGTCTGGGAGTCCATGCTTAAGGGATTATGAGATGGTAAGCAAAGCCAGGGTGCCCCACCTTGTTAGGGGAGGGGCGGAAAGAGCTACATTTATAGTGGAACATAGTGGGAAAAACACTGGGGGATTTCTGCCTTTGTTATTTGTTACTGTTTGTTCACATGTTTAAAATTAAAGGAAAGCTTGTGGGGTGTTATTACTTCCTGCCAAAGGTCAGGGCTGACTATAAAGCTCACCCCTTGTAGCGCCAGCCATTGGAAGCTGCCTGCACGTAAGCGGGTAGCCAAGGCCAGCACTTTTGCAGGCAATACATTGGAAGGATGCACAGCGGTGAACCTTAAGCTCAGCAGTAGCGAGTCTGTGCAGAACATTCAAGAATCAATGGCTGAAAAAAAATCATCAATGGCTACATGCACACAGCTACATACACGTATTTGTAAAACATCACCTAAAGCTATTCACTAACCCGTTTCTGTTTTCAGTAAAGTAAAAAGCATTATCATAGCATCTGGTCAAATTTAATGTAAATTGTAAGCCAAAACGCTTTAATTTATTTCTAGGAATGTGATGTTTCTCAAGTTGTATAAGTCTAACAGGAAAACACAACCTGTGAAATTTCTCTATAGTTAGTAATAAAAAACAAAGTGAATAATGCCAAGCTATTCCAACCCTGCACACCATGATATCATCCTGTACAGATAGTATCTACAGATGTGTTAATATGTTTAAATTGGATGAGCTATTAAATGTATTCCAGATAATCATTATGTAGATATTTTCCATTAATGCCTTGTAGAGAATCGTATTATCTACACAATCACTTTCTGCAAGCACAAGTAATTATTACATTAATATTTTCCTGAATCAAGCTGTCTGAATCTAATAGAAGATTATATTGTATATATTCATTTATTTATTCACTGATTCTGCCACCCCCATATCTTTTTGAGAAAAACCTAAAGCCTTGGTGATGATAGTTTGAAGTAAACTCATTCTGCTGTTTGGTCTCCAAAAGTGAGAAAGACACAAACTAAAACAAGTTTGTGGACGTTTCGATCATGTCTGTGTGATTCTATGTTTCCCACCTATTAAAAGAACAAATGGGAAACCCGCTGTTTTCTCTTGTTTTCAGTTTTTCAGAGAGGGTAGTTTAATTTCAGGGGCTCTGTCATACCTAGGAAGGTGATTGCACATTATTTTGCTCAACATATCAGTTAAAAATAGTTTTGAAAGCAGTCAAGGCCAAACCATTTATATGCAATGGAAACCTTTTATACAGTTGGTGTTGGGAGTAGAAATAGCATCAGTTCTATTGAAACCGTGTCTGGTTTTCTCTATTTTGAGATATGATTCCAACATTGGTTCATTTAAATCAAGGGGGATTCAGCTGTAGGACTCCTCCAACTGTGAGTTTTGTATTTTACAAGAGCATGAATATTTTTAAGCTGCCAGTGGGCAATTATTGAATTTATTGAACTTAAATGTTTGGCAGTTTCAAGACTGAAGCATTTTTTCCAAATCAGTGTTTCTAGTTGTAGGTCTTTTTTTTTTAAATCTAGAAAGATGATTCTACCAACATGATCATTAGCGACATTTTGAAATCCTCGATTCTGATATAAGTAGATTACTCTTTAAGAGGGAAATTAATACTTAGCAAAAAATATGAATTGATTTTAATTTTTTTCTGGAGCATTTCTAAGACCCTAGACATTCTTTTTGCCTTTGTTGGCTCTAATCCCCATCCACCTCACCCCAGTTGGCCACTTGATTGCTGGGATGAAAGAATATAGTTCTGAACCTACAGTAACTTGCTGATTTCACTGTAATTTATCACACTTGATTTACAAACACCAGAACTCAATTCTGAGCTATTTTTCAGCAACATTCTTCAAGAAGATTTGATCCCAGCGCCAGCTCTATATATAGGAAGAGGAAATAACTGTTTCCACTCAGTAGCATTATAAGGTTTACCTACTCCTAAATGAATTTGTTATTAATAGTGAAAGTACAAATAATAAGAGTTAACACTCTGTTAGCACTTATTATATGCCTGGTATCGGTTTATGTGCTTTATATATATGAACTCATTTAATCCCTACGACACCTCATGAGCAGGTATACCATTATTATTCTACTTACCCAGGGGAAACCTGAAGCACAGAGAGGTTCAAAGTTATGCCAAAGTCACACAGCTCATGTTAGTAAGTGATAGAGCAGGATTTAAAATCAGGCAACCTGGTTTCAAGCAAAATTTTAAACCTTTGTTCTACTGCCTCTCTTTATTTTAGAAATATGTATTGAGTTCTTACTATATGCTCAACTCAGTGCTAAATTCTGAAGTGAACTAAATAGACAGTGTATCTAATTTTAGATGCACTAAAGATTACTGGAACTTGCAAATGAATAAAGGGACCACTAAAAGCCTGGCATACTGAGCTAAAGTGAAAACATCTTTTCTGAATCAAGCATATATGATCACTAGGTAAAATATCATTTTTGATCCATAGCTATTAAGAAAGAAAGAAAACCCTAAAAGCCAGCTATCATGAATAATTTCTAAGAACAACAGTCAAGAATCATGGCTGAAAGATGCATGGGGATATATGAACTTGATCTAGACCTTAATGTCTAGTCCGTGGGGTTCTGGCATCCATGCAGAAGGTGGTATCCAGGCTTCAGTTTCTGTGTACTTGGGGAGCTGATATTGGGTCGTCTGTGTAAAGTTTAGAGTGTGTAATTCTATCCTATCCTAAGATAAATGGTAACTCGAGAACTTTCTTCCCCTGGCCTACGGAAATGGTAAGGAAGATTGCTGCGGTTGGGAAAAGAGACTCCTATAAGAAATATGAATCTTTGGCCTGTGCCACACTCAGGTTGGGGTCCTAATTCATATTTAATCACCTAAAACAGTGTCCCCTCACCTCTGCCAATAAATTAGCCCGCAACCACTAGTGAATTCCCTGTGGTCTCAGAAGAAAAGAGAATATATGAAATAAAGAAATTAAAATTTAATATTTAATATTTAATTAAAATTCAATATTAATTTAAAATTAAGCATTCCGACGAGTCAGAGTGAATGATAATATTCCTTGAGAGGATATGATGTAAGTACATCTTGCTCCTATGAGAAAAGAATTGGTAGAGAAGGGGCCAGTGAAAACAAGTCAGGACCAGGAAGTAGGGAGTAAATTACAAAGTCCTGAAAACATCTGAGGATATCCAAAATACCACCAATTCTGGAATTTTTATTATGTAAATGAATAATTCCTTTAAACAATTATTTTAGTGTTAGTTTATTTTTGAGAGATGGAGAGAGACAGAGTGCGAGCAGGGGAGAGGCAGAGAGAGAGTGAGACACAGAATCCGAAGTAGGTTCCAGGCTGTAAGCTGTCAGCACAGAGTCCAAAACGGGGCTCGAACCCACAAGCTGTGAGATGATGACCTGAGCTGAAGTCAGATGCTTAACCAACTGAGCCACCCAGACACCTCAGGAATAATTCTTTTAAACCCTTTGATTTGGGTTTTTGCCATTGGCAACCAAAAGTTTTAATAATACTTAGAATATTAAGTAGCCAAACTTCTGTCTTCCAGAAAATTAATAATGACCCTAGAATTCACTCACGTTCTCTTTATCAAATGATTACAACTGGTAATCCCTCCTATTTTGGTCCAGGTGAGTTAAGCTGTATAACAAACAGCCCCCAAAATCTTATTAGCTTTGAACAACAGAATTGTAATTCTCATTCACATTCCTGTTCATCAATAGTTGGTTCTGATGTATTTCTGTTCTGTCTTCATTCTGGAACCAGGTTGAAAAAGCAGCTTCTATCTGGAACAATTCTTGTCCTGTGGCAAAAGACAAGGAAAAATAGGAGAGCCAGACAACAACTCTTGAGGCTTCTACCTGAAAGTGATAGACATTATTCATATTTCATTGACCAAAGCAAGTAATATGGTCAAACCTGATATAGAAACGGTGGGGAAGTATCATCTTCCCATAAGGAGGGAAATACTGAGAACAATAATAAAATCAATTCACACTCATTTGTTATATATATATATATATATATATATAATCATGTGTTTGAAGACAGTTATGTTATTCACACGATCTACCGGTATTAGTGTGATATCCAGAATCTGTTCTAGGAGAGCCATCACTCTCTCCAATCCTGGACACCTTTTTCTCAGATTTTCCTAGAAGTGTAACAGATTGACTATTGCCAAAGGGCCATGCTACTTGGGAACACTGGGTGAAAAGTGAATAGTGGGCCTTGGATTTCATCTGCCTTTGTTTTGATCACAGTTGCCCTGTTCAGGGAATTCCTATACAACACTGTGACAATTGTCTTTCTGGTCCAGCTTCCCGTGCAGTTCTCTGTGACCTGTTACCAAGGACAAAGTCTTCCATATTATACATGCCAACAGTCATCGACTTTTGGTCTCCTAAGACTTTGCTCTTTAAATTTATATTCACAGGCATGACCAGATCTCTGTAAGACCTAGAAGAGGTTTGAATGTGGACTAACACTATACCTGAAGAAATCTTTTTCCCAGTAACTTCCTATGTGGTTAAATCAGTTCTCTGGTTCAGATAAGTCTTACCATAACTGAAAGCTCTTCTTTTTTTTTTTTTAATTTTTTTACATTTATTTGTTTTTGAGAGACACAGGGAGACAGAGCATGAGTGGGAAGGGCCAGAGAGAGAGGGAGACACAGAATCTGAAGCAGGCCCCTGGCTCTGAGCAAGCATTCAGCACAAGCCTGACATGGGGCTTGAACCCACAAACCATGAGATCATGACCTGAGCCGAAGTCAGACACTTAACTAACTTAGCCACCCAGGTGCCCTTGAAAGCTCCTCTTGAGGACTACAGATCTTTCTGGTGCTGATGAACCTCATTTGGGACTCTCTCAGTGCCAAGGAGGTTCTATAAACCATATGAACTGGGTTCTCAACCACTTTCCTTTTGGATATTCTGCCATAATTTTGCTAATTTTCTCTGCAGGCATGGTCCACTTACCAAAGGTTATTGAAAGAAGCTGTCTTTGTCAGATTAATCAGTGAAGGCCTTGTCACATTTTATCCTCAAGGTAATAAGTGTCAGCTTACCTCATGTAATAAAGCTAGAAAGAGCCTAAAAAGTGACTCTGTCCTGAACAACAAAATGTGGTCCAAAGTGACATATTTCTATTCAAAGTGACCTGGAATTTATTATATTTCTGCGCAATCAGGTTCTCCTCTGCAGGTACCAATTCCCGACATAAAAAAGTTTGGATAAAAATTTTAAAAAGAGTCGACTATGTTAGCAGCTCAATTTTAGACTTCTAGACTCCAGAACTGTGAGAAAATAAATTTCTGCTATTGAAGCCACTCAATTTGCGGTGATTTGTTTTGGCAACTCTAAAAACTAACATAAACTCTTAGCAGAGGGGCACCTGGGTGGTGCAGTTGGCTAAGCATCCGACTTTGGCTTAGGTTCGTGAGTTCAAACCCTGTGTTGGGCTCTGTGCTGACAGCTCAGAGCCTGGAGCCTGCTTTGGATTCTGTGTCTCCCTCTCTCTCTGCCCCTCCCCTGCTCATGCTCTGTCTGTCTGTCTGTCTCTCTCTCTGAAAAATAAACATCATCATCATCATGATAAAAAAAACCTCAGCACAGAAAAGTATTTTTAGACCTTCTTACATTTACATTGGATATTTATCCTAGGTTTTAGGTAATGGTTCTAAAATTCCCCTTTTTATTATCCACCATAAAAATACTTGAAGATTCACAATATGTCATTCTCTAACTTACATATTCCAAGTTGTCCTACCTAGCTGAAAAATGGCACAAACTTCTTTTGTGTACATGAGCTCATTTGTCTGGGTAAAAATGTTCCCATACTTAGTTAGGGGCTCAGGTGATCTCTCCCAATACACAGGGTTCCAGCAGGAGAGAAAGAGTTTTGAAAATGAGCCTCTGGTCTTTACATGTCCCTGCTAATAATTTAATTCACTTCTATACTTCTGTAATCAGATAGTGTTATAGGTGTTCTCCTCAGGGTTTCTATTTTAATTTCATCTTTTCCCACATGGATTAAAGTTTCCTAAATTCTGTTGGGTTTCCTCCATTTTTTTAAAGCAAGGTGGGGGGACTATATTATCTTCCAAAACAAGGACTGTCAACGTTCATAAATGTGAAGGTCATATTAGTAACTTGAAGGTCATTTGCTTAAAAGTACAAATATTGCAAACAAGAGGCAGCATATTTATAAGTCTCTATAATTGGATCTGTGCAGTTATTTACTGTAGGAAATGAGGCCACATACCACGGGAATTAACTTCTTTTGGAAATAATTTCCATAGTCTTGTGTTATTGAAATTACTCAGTTACTTGAAAGTCATTTCTGAACTTTGAATAAAGCCATATTGTAAAATGACAAGCACTTTATATTTAAGATGTTTGTATATCCAGACACTAGAGTTGTTGTAAATATCCTCTTTACACAATACCCTACTTCACTACAAAATGTGCAAAACATTGTTGCTTTTTCTTTTTCAGGAAGATTGCTTTTTTTTTCATTAAGGAAAGACTGTTTCAAAAGGATACCTCCTTCATGTTTTTATGTATGTAATATTGTGATATAACATAATTATAAAGATAGAGAACAGGTTAGTGGTTGCCAGGGGGTAGGGATGGGGGAGGAGAAAGGATTGATTTTGAGGGGTAACCCAAAGAAATCTTGCAGTGAGGGTCCAATGTTACAGATTTAGGTGGTTGTTAGGAAGGCAAATACGTGCTAATGTTGTGAAGATACACACACACGTGCACACACACAAATGGGTGTACGTGTAACTAGTGACATATGAATAAACTCTATGGATTATACGAATGTCTGGATTTTGATACTAATGTGTGAGAAGTTAATTTTTGGCTGGGAAAGGTTGCACAGGGTTTTCCTACACATTTCTTTGCAACTTCTTATGAATCTACAAGTTTTGAAAATCAAAAAAGTTAAAAATGTTGAGCCAATAAAAGGAATAAAACACCATGTAAGAACTGAGAAGTAATTCATTTCCTATCTTGGGTTTAGGAGGATGTATGAGGAAGGCTCTGATTCCTCACCACACCTTGAGTTCTCTCTGCAACATTCGTGTTCCCAACCCCCAGGAGTGGCTGCTGTTTCTAACTTTGGAATTATGGCATTTCTTTAATTGGGCCAAAAGACCATTTAGATCACAATTAAGGTTCACATGGACTCTTTACAAAGAAGGAGTAGTCTTCTTTTTCAAGAAAGTGTGCTCAGTTTTCATCCCCTAATGAGGATCCTTGGACACGACTATTCTTTCTGACCTTCAGTATGAGCTATGATTATAGGAAATAGAAATTGCTTTAGTTTTTTCAAACAGATTAGATTAATACAGGGAACGGAGACTTACAAAATCATTTGAAGAGTGGAAGAAGCAGAAATAAGTGGATATTACTGGATGCATAGGTCTACATATCAGAAAACGGCCGATACTACCATTCCTGCTGTTGCCGCTGCCAGCAGAATGTGCCTGGGCAGCAGAATGCACAACCCTACACTTACAGACATTGATGCCTACAAGAAATTTCTGTCTGTCGTCACAGATGCGAGTATATGGTTTCTGGCTCCCCTCTTCCTTCCAAACTTCCTGAAGTGCATCTCATTTTTGGAACCTAGTTCTCATTCAGAGTCAAAGGGACTCAGAGAAATAGTGTTTGGACTTCCAGCCCCTGTGAAACAGGCACAAATAACAGAAGCAGATGGGAATGGATGTCAAGGGCTATAATAGTATCTTAACCTTAGAGTAACTTTCCTTCAAGAGCACAGTCTATCCAAATAAGATTCCTGGGAACATTTGCCTTGGAAATCTAGTGTTTTAGTAGATTTTGGTCACCATGCAAAGAAAAGTCTTCCAGTATCCATCTTTTCTTTAATTTTACTTATTGTTCTTTGTTTTCTTTCCTAGCCCAAGTCAATGTCTCTCCTTTCTTCCCAAATTATCCATAATGTCTTCTGCAATTAAACTTCATCCCAGTCCATTGTAATTAAATTTTATTATAATCTTGTCTGCTCCTGCTAATCTGAACTCTGAGACTAATTCGAGTTGACTCTTCTAATTTATAGTCACACTCATGGCTATCACTGATTTCCAGAATACCTCTTATTCACTGAAGAATTTGCTATAGGTACCAAATTTCATTTCTTCCTATATTCTTCCTCTATACAAATATTCCTTAATTATTATTGATTCTTAGTTCCTTCTACATTGGCCACTCCAGTTAGTTATCCAGTATCCTGATTATACCCCTTAATATAAATTATAATCTTAAATTCAGAATTTGGTTGAAATATTATAATATCTAATTAAGTTATTTGGCTTAGGAATACTTACTAAATAAGTTTTCTGTAAAGTTTATTTCTCTTTTCCTAGATCTTATCTTCTTTTCCTATTAGTCCCTTTCTGCCTGTATCTCACTCTATTCAACATAAAACTCATGGCCCATCACTGAAAATATGTTTGTACAATCCCTAGCTCATTTGTCTTGTTCTTCTGTTGTATTCGTTTAACAAAGCCCAAATTGAGAATTACTCTGCAGGTCCATATGTTTGGGATCGTTCAGCACTGAAACACACTAATTGGTACCTCCAGGAAATCGTGGTCTACAACTTCAAATTGCTTCCCCCTTGCTTAGCAATTACTCATGCTTTCCAAGTCTGCCTTTACTCCCAACTTTCTCAGAAGCTACTTCAAGTATTCTTTCCTATTCTCAAGCCTCCTGCACTATTTTATTATGTAGCTTCATTTCATATATAAATATATATACATATACACTCATATACACATATGTGTGAGTATATATACATATACACACACATACATATATATGAGCAAGAATTAGATATTGAGCAATTATATATGTATATATGATATATGTGTATATTATATATAATATTAATATTAAGTTGTGCCAAATAAAATATTAATTGGGAAATGTATTTCTCAGAGAATCTCTAAAGGGGTGACTGAAGTTTATTTATTTCTGGATTACCAACAGTTTACTTTGCTAGCAGCATTGGAAGCCTTGATGCTAATTATCGTCTGTGAGACAATAAAGTTCAGTGACTTTTGTCCACTTTAAGCCTCCTTGTAGCCAGGTCAGCTGCCCACAGAGCTTCCTGTGGTCCAATACAGGAAGCTCACGAGGACCTGGGTCCATCTTCCTCACACATATATCCTCCCAAAGAAGACCTAACTCGAGTTCCTACTTACAAAATATTTATTATCACAACAGTTTAAAATATTTTTAAAAGCCTTAGCTGCAACGTGGCATTGATAACAATTCTTTTTTCTGTTGGGAAAAAATAATGAAAGTAAAAGAATAAAATAAAAAAATATGAGTGATAGCAATGGGGTGCCTAATTAAGAAAAGAGAGGAGATGGGGCACCTGGGTGGCTCAGTCGGTTAAGCGTCTGACTTCAGCTCAGGTCATGATTTCACCCTTCGAGGGTTTGAGCCCATAGGGCTCTGTGCTGACAGCTCAGAGCCTGGAGCCTGCTCCAGATTCTGTGTCTCCCTCACTCTGACCCTCTCCTGCTCGCGCTGTCTCTCTCTGTCTCTAAAAATTAAAAAAAAAAAAAAAAGATAATAAAAAACGTAGAAGAAAAGAGAGGAGCGGCTGGGTGGCTCAGTTGGTTAAGCGTCTGACTTCAGCTCAGGTCATGGTCTTACAGTTCACCAGTCGGAGGCCGGCGTCCAGCTCTGTGCTGACAGCTCAGAGCATGGAGCCTGCTTCGGATTCTGTAATCCCCTTTTTCCTGCCCTTCCCCTTGCTCCTCTGTCTCTTTTCTTTCTCAAAAATAAAGAAAACTTAAAAAAAATTAAAAATAAGGGGAAAAACAGAGAATGTGATACCAAATGGAATCTGTTTAATTGTAAATGTGGTCTTTTCTTCTAATTTATGACATAGCAGCTTCCTAAATTGCTAAGATGGTAAAAATAAAGGTGAACTAGTTTTTTAGTGTTATTGTTTTTAAAAATGTCTTATTTCTGTTTGCTACATCTACCCTAAGTGCCAGATTCTCAGGCAGTCAACAATTTTATGAGAACTGGAAAAATACTTCCACTTCTCAAAAAGAAAAAAGAAAACTATTTCAAAGACAAGTTGGTATATCTAAAAAAGCAAAAACATGTCTGTAATAAAAAAGGGATGCTCTTGAATGATTAGTTTTACAAAACATGTTTTTGTAGCGTTTCTTTAAACCTTGTACATGTTTTCACTGTATATGGAACTCCCTCTATGTTTTATTGCTGAACAGTCACATTTACTGCATGTGCAATTCTGTACTTTCCTCCAGTGTCGACGTTGGCACATTGAGAATTATTGAAATTATTATAAAAATATATTTGTTTCTTATAGACATGCTACATTTTGCTGATTATTCCAGTTCAGGGAGGAACCTTGATCATCTTTAAACCTGAGGCCTTTAATCCAGAACACAGAGCTAGGTGGATAGTCTTCATGTATCCATCAAATTCAATTGAATTGCTCAATGTCTAATTCCATTTATTTAGGAACTACTATTCCCCATAGCTATCAGACTCTTCTCATACTATGTATACCTACTTCCACATAAACTACTACTGCCCACCAAAGATTTGTGAGGAATGTCTTCATTTAAAATCTTTCAATTTTTTTTAATTTAAATTAAGAAAATTTAAATGTATTATAATTTTTTTAACATTTTAGTTATTTTTGAGAGACAGAGAGCACAAGTAGTGGTGTGGGGGTGGGGGGCGCAGAGAGAGAGAGAGAGAGAGAGGAACAGAATCTGAAGCAGGCTCTGGGCTCTGAGCTGTTAGCAGAGAGCCCGACACAGAGTTCAAACCACAAACCTGGAGATCATGACCAGCGCCAAAGTTAGATGCTTAACTGACAGACCCATCCAGGTGCCCCTCATTTAAACTCCTGTTTAAATACTCATTGAATATTTAAAAATTTCCGAGTGTACATTGAAATATTTTGGATAGAATGACCAGCTCATCTTGGGTTTTCCTGGTTGAAACACTGAAAGTCCCATACCCCATGAAACCACCTGGTCCTGGGTAAATTGGTACAGTTGGTCAGCCTAACCTTGGAACATCCTAAATTTCTTAAAACTGTGTTGAAAAACCCATGTTTTCCACATGTTTATTTCATATGTGCATGTGGAAGTGATCAAATTTTAATAAAAGTAGTCTGATTATTTTATCATTGCAGTTGACCACTGTCATTTATCATAAAACCCGTTAGTAAAATCTGGTAAGATGTTACATAGTCCAGAAAATGGGCTTCCCATGGATGACACCTTGGATTTCCCCTCAATCAAAAGATTTTAAATTGTTAGCTTTGGTTAATTATGCCGCATACCTAATGGATTGTACCTCCAGTATCATTGAAGTAATTCAACATTTGCTTCTTAGTTCTGTGAGTCAGGAAGAAATATGATATGATCATAGTGATGTGACTAATTTACATCTAGCTCCCTATTCTTGCTACTTTTCATTTTTTTTGAAGTCGATTAATGTTGTATTAGTGCCTTTGTGGTGAATAAAATTGCTACAAACAAATACAATAGTCTTTGTTCACTTATTAAAAAGATGGTTTGATTAGTCCATCTGGTCTAATTAGTTCAACTGATTGTGTCTAAAAATATAGGCAGTTTTGATAAAAATTGCTGTTACATGCAAACTAATCGAGCATAACTAAAATGTGAGACCTCTTCAAATTTCAGGATGTGGATTAGACCTTGCTGTAAATAATTGGACAGGTAATTTCAGACTCCAGCTGTTCTGACAGATGCCTGTTACAAATCAGAATGAATGCTTACAATTGTTTCTGATTCAGTATGTCAAACTCTCTGCTTCTGAAATGTTTTTAATAAGTAACCCATTGCCCTAAGACCTCAAGAGAACTACTGCAATAGTAGCCCTGGTAAGATCCTTCTCTGTAGGAGACTTTCCCTGATCTCCCCAATTTCATTCTTACAATTCTTTTATTTCTTCTTCTGTTTTAGGGTTAAGTCATGCATAAATTTGGCAAGCAATAACCTAGAAATGGCAATTTTATGTTCTTTTCCACGTGTTTTTCTTTCTCTCTCTTTCATTAGTATACATTATATATAATGCCTAGCTTAATTAAATCAGACAATATTGCCTGGATGGCTCAGTCAGTTGAGCATCCAACTTTGGCTCAGGTCATGATCTCACGGTTCATGAGTTCGAGCCCCGCGTTGGGCTCTGTACTGACAGCTCAGAGCCTGGATCCTGCTTCAGATTCTGTGTCTCCCTCTCTCTCACCCTCTCCCACTTGCACTCTGTCTCTCTCTCAAAAATAAACATTAAAAAATTTTTTAAGTCAAGAAATATTTACTGTGTATTTACTAACTGTATGAAAATGTTGGATTCCAAACAATTGCCTTGCCTTCAAAGAATTTATAATCTAGTGGGAGAGATAAAGTAATAAACACCTTAATAAATATACAGCAAAGTAGTATTGATATGATAAAATCTACAGTTCAGAAAATCATATTTTAGCCTGAGTCTGTGATTAACTTACCATGTAACAGTGTGAAAGCCTTTGGCCTGTCTGTACTCTTTGAAAACAAGGCAGATATAGAGGGTTGTTAAACCAAAGCCATCTGTTTAATTAGAATTCTGAGGATAAAGAGATTGATGTATACTAGTTAATCCGTATGACTACAATGAAAAGATTTTTATTTGGATCCTGAAGTGGAAGGAAGGAGACAGAAGGGGAGAAGGAGACTAGCATCTACTAAGTACAATATTTATTAAGTTGGCTTCTTTGTATACTTTATCCCATCAATTCTTGCAATAATTCTGTGCATTTGCTATTAGCTTGAACCATATAAATGTGGCTTTTGCAAATTACTAGTAGCCAAAATGGGCAACTTAATATGGTCTAAGCAAATCTTGTGATATTTATTAAATAGAGAAATTTAGTCTCAGAAAAAGTTTGTTCGGAGTCAGATAATTATGTCTGACTCAAAGTCTCTACTGAAACATATCTTTCCCTATTTCCTATGTGTAGTTCATCAGCCAAGTTCTGTTACTTCTCATAAGAATTCCAGAATCTGCTGACTTCTTTCAGTCTGCACCACTGCCAACTTAGTTCAAGTACAATAATTCCTCCAAGAATATAGGATCTACTCTGCTTCTTTGCAGCTTCCTGAGTATCCGCTCTCCACACAGGGTCCAGAGTGACCCTTTAAAGACTCGTAGCAGAAATAGGTCACGTCAGTCCCTATTTAAAAATACAATTAAACAAAGTTAAAAACAAAATAAAACTTTGCAGGCCTCTTGCCAGCCTTTGAAAATAAATGTAATTATTTTTAACATAGCTTTTTCTTCTTAACCTTGGACCCAAACTACAACTTAAACTGTAGTTGAGACATAGATGTTCCCAGTATTTGTTCGATGAACAAGTGTACTATTTGTTAAAGGAGTTTGGAAAACGAAGTTGGCGTGATTAGGTGGGAAGGAATCACAATGATTGTTGAATGGAAGCATTTTAACCTTATTCTCTTGGCCACTGGAACCCACTGCAAGTCTATAACCAGAGAGGTCTAGAAAAAACTGTAGCCTTATAAAAAGATTAGTTTGAAAGCATTGAATAAAGAGTGAGAGAAGAAAGAGAAGAGGCAAGGAGAGCAGATGAGAAGTTATTTCAGTCATCTCCACTGGTTAATGATGGTTTGAACAGAAGAGGCTGCTTAGAATGAAGGTGTAAAATATGGCTGTGAGTTTCTAGGCAACTAATAAAGAAGAAAGGGCAAAGGACACCGTGAACTCAAGAAGATTATGATTATTTTTTGCCTCTGAATGACCAGATGATGTTCCTACTAGTGATGAATCAAGTCAGGAAGGGAAAAGACCTTTTTCTGGAAAAAATATTTTAGTTTTAGATGCTTTGTGTATATAGTAGAATGTGAAAGTGAAAACAATACATGAGACCAGATCCTCTATCTCTTAAAAAAGACTTGAATATACCCCTTCCGCCTCTCCAGCCTCCCTACTGGTGTCCTTTCATTGTTTTTCTTCTCTTGCCTAAGCTAAAGGAATGATCTCCTCCATTGTCCTTGGGTCTTCACATAGCCTCCAGAGTACTTCCTTAAATGCACTTAATTCCTGCATTTCCTGACTTAAAACCTTTAGTGGACTCTCTTGTGACCCTTCTCCCCTATATCCCCATTCCCCATGGCATCACGTCCAAAATCCTTAGAGTGACATATGCAGCGCTTTTTTCTCTGTCTCTAGTTTAGTTCTCCAGGCTGCTCCATCATTCAGTGCTCCGTGCCCCACCTGCTCCACGCCCATGAGAGTCACCAGTAATTGGTCTACGTAGGTTTCCTGCTCTTCACCCTCCGTTTCTAGCTCTCTAAGAGTCACCAGACAGTACCTCCTCTAACAAGGCAAGAAGTGTCATGGCCACGTCTTCTGCATCACCCTCACAGTCAGAAACATTAAGGTACCAAATAAAAAAGAACAATTCTAACAGAGCCTCCAGAAAAAAGAACACAAATGGAAGAGTCAAAAAGTACTTCTTCAGGGGTGCCTGTCTGGCTAGGTTTGGTAGAGAGTCATAAGTCACCTGGCATGGAGCCTACATAAAAAAAATTGTTAAAAAAAAAAGAAAAGAAAAGAAACAAAAAGAAAAGAAGTAGTGTTTCAAGGAGGTTAGAATATACTGTAGCATGAATGCTGCATCCCTATTACATGTTCCACTTCTATCCAGAAGGCTGTACAATGTCTGAACTCTTCTTGCCCAACAAGGGCAGGGTGGGAGTAAGATTGGGAAAGAGTTGAGTTATCCTAGAACAATGGCCTTTTTCTTTTGTTTAAGCTTGATTTACTGTAAAATATAAATTTTACAACACAACCTAATATTCTTATATATGCATATACAAACATGACATATATACGCATCTATAAATACATGCTGTATATACACATGATACATAAGCTTATATAAAACTAAAAATGGAAGATCACAGAACAATACTTACTCTTAGAGTTTGTAACATACACTAAAATTTTCTTTCTATTGTATTCCTTTTTATTTAAAGCATAATTATTGAGACCCACAATTCACTAATGGGTTGAGACCAGTGTCGTGAAAACTATTACTTAGAGATTGGTTAACTAACACATGTTATGATAATTTGCACCCTTTAGGCAATGTCAGCTGTGAAATCATGACTGCCCTTATTTTCAGCAACATCTTTACAAACCTGTTTTCCAGCATTGTGTGTAGAATGAAGAGTTGATACAAGGAAATTACTTTGCCATTTCTAGGTTATTGTATCCAATTCACAAGGAGTACATGGTCAAGCAGTGTTTTATTTATAAAGCACTATGTTCCTTTTGAAACACGTAGGTCTAGCTTACATTTAAGAATCATATTTTGGGGGCTCCTGGGTGGGTGAGTCAGGTAAGTACCCCACTCTTGATTTTAGGCTTATGATCTCACAGTTTGTGAGTTTGAGCCCCACATCGGGCTCTGAGCTGACACTATGGACCCTGCTTGGGATTCTCTCTCTCCCTCTATCTCTGTTTCTTCCCTGCTCTTTCTTTCTCTCAAAAAAAAATCTTAAAAAAATTAAAAATAAAAATCACACTTTTATTAGTGAAGTTTTAATTCAGAGTCCTTTCATTACTGACAGTACCCCACTCTTATTGCTTGAAAAGAACTAGAGAGGGGCGCCTGGGTGGCTCAGTCGGTTAAGCATCCAGCTTCGGCTCAGGTCAGATCTCACGGTTCGTGGGTTCGAGCCCCGCATCGGGCTCTGTGCTGACAGCTAGCTCACAGCCTGGAGCCTGTTTCAGATTCTATATCTCCCTCTCTCTCTGACCCTCCCCTGCTCGCACTGTCTCTCTCTGTCTCTCAAAAATAAATAAAAAGCATTAAATAATAAAAAATAAATAAATAAAAATAAAAGAACTAGAGATTTTTGAGGTTATTTCATCCAACCTATCACTTTAAAGATATTGAAACAGAAGCATTAAAGGTTAAATGACTTGCCCCAAGTTATAGATTTTTGGTATCAAGGACAGTTCTAGAATCCCAGTCTTTTGCTGAGAGATTCTTGCCACCCTGTGTTTTTATCACATAATATTGCATCTCCTTTGGTTCTTAGAGCATGTGAGTTAACTGAATTGAGAGGGAGCGAAAGGGATCATATAATGGGAAATATGTCCATTCTTATTTATCATGTATTTTTCTCCAGGCAACTCAGGTACCAAATGATTGGCAGCTTTTGTTTAAAATATTTATTATTTTTTATAAATGAGGAAAACAATGGCAGATTGACTGGAAAACATTTACATATTAAGTCTCTGATGAAACTTTTATGTTCTCTGAGCTTCCATGGTTACTTCATATCTTTGGGCTGCCTTATTGTAAGGCTTAACATTCTGATATCTTTTACTAGATTTTCATAGTTTGTTGTTGTTTGGTTGTTTTTGATTTTGAAAGAGAGAGAGAGAGGTTGAGAGACAGAGAGCTTATACCAGCAGAGGAGGGGTGGAAGAAGAGAGAGAGAATTTTAAGCAGGCTCCACACCCAGCATGGAGCCTGACATGGGACTTGATCTCATGACCACAAATAAGATCATAACCTGAGCCAAAATCAAGAGTCAGAAGCTTAACTAATTGAGCCACCCAGGCATCTAGAGAGAGTGTCTCAGAAGACAGGAAATGTTTGTTAAACATAAGGGATTACTTTTTTCTGCTTTTCCCCTCATTTGGAATCAAGGCATCCTTGCCCTCCACTCTTCGCCCTGCACACAGCTCAGCATAAAATTTGAGGAATAATATGAGAAAACATGGCATCTTTTTCATCAGCTGTCTTCTGAGGCCTCAGACCTATAGACTCATGTGCTGCCACTAAAACATATTTTCAGAAGCTCGAGGAGGTGACCACTGGTGAGAGGACACAAGCCTGGATCACCAGTTTACCCAGGACACAAGGCTAATTGATATGGTGGAGATTTCTAGACTGAAGGCAGTGGTCACTGCCCACTTCCCCACCCAATCACGGGACTAATCATTGGAGCAGAGGAAGGGATCAATGAGAGGCCTGGAGACTGTCTCCTGGTGGCAAGGGGACAGGAAATGCAAAGAGCCCTGTCTCTACAGAAACCCTGAATTCAAGTGCTCGCAGAAAACCATCTAATGGCCGTGATGGTAAGAGAGTCGCCATTTAGACACCAGGCACACAGTGTGAACGAGAAGCTGCTGCCCTCAATGGGGCTGGCATGGATGAAAATAAAGAAAACCAGTCACCTCTGAGATATTATTGAGGTAAACAGAAAACCTTCCAACCTGCCTTCTGGGAGAGCACAGATAGGAAGAGAAGGAACCAAGATGGGGAGAGATGGAGATAGAGGCAAAGATAGAGATCGAGAGACAGAGATGGAGAGAGACAGAGAGAGAGAACAGTACTTCCACCTCTTCACTACAAACTGTTTCCGACACATTCCCCTAAGTGTTCTGTTATGGGATAAACCGTGCCCCACCCCTGGCCAAAAAAATTTTATGTTGACATCCTAAACTGCCAGAATGTCAGAATTGGGCTCTATTTAATTGAGTTAAAATTAAGTCATTAGGGTGGGCCCAAATTCAATGTGATTGGTGTCCTCCTTTGGACAAGATATGTACAGAGGGATGATGATGTGAAGACAGGAGAACATGACCATCTACGAGCCATGGAGAGAGGCTTCAGGAGAAACTGACCCTGCCGATACCTTGGTCCAGCCTCCAGAACTGTGAGAAATGCAGTTCTGACTTTTTAAAACAGTTAGTCCATAGTACTTTGTTATGGTAGTCTGAACTGAATAATACAAATGGCCTGATCTGAACCAGGGATAGATTGCTAACTGGCCTATGTCAATATGGTCATGGATAATATTCAGTGTGCTCAACTTGGGATAGTTGAGCTGGATAAAGAATTTAGGGTCCTTCTATCACATCCTCCCTACTAAGTTACAAGGAAAATAAACCTCAGACCAAATTCTTCCACAGTTCGAGAACTCATTAGAAAATAGCACAAAATAATCCTACAATTTGTTCTGTGACCTCTCTGTCATTTAGGAAACTCCTCACTATTGTGCATGAATGGGGTATTCAGGGAAGCGTGATTTTAGAGACTATATTCAGTGAGCTTACAGTCCTTAACAGGCAACCAGAATTTTCTGAACACAGGATATTTTTTATTCAAGCTCTTTTCCAAGGAGAGATAGTAAAAAGCTCAAACAATATTACATTCTATGCACTCAAGGCCAGGAGCCATTTCTGCAAATTTGAGCAAAGCTATTTACATATCTTGACTACTAGTAATTTCTCCAATGACAATGCACTTCTAAAAAATAAAAAAATACTTTTTCTCATGGGTCTGGATCTAACAACTTTTTTTCTGTCAACATTAGCCCTTTATAAAACAACAAAAACAAATAAACAAAAAAACCAAAAAAACAAAAGTGGGCGAAAGGTTCTTATTCAGGGATTCATAGAAACAATATTTCTGTAACCATAGATATATTACAACAATGGATTTAGAATTTAGAATGTAAAAGCAATTGTAAGTGATAATGGCTTCTCCATTTCCTTGACCAACATACTTTAACACATTGATTTTTCAATGTAATTTTATAGGCCATCAATATCAGAGTCATTAAACCAAACCTAAATGTATTTTTTCTGATACAGTTAATGCCAAATATATAATTGCTAATGTAAAATGTGTAAATCATCACTTTTGGCATAGTAACATCTTCTCTTTAGCATATTTTCAAAGGGAAAATCTGGAGAAAATAAATCCATGGTTCATTTGGACACTGACTCTTCTTTAAATAAAAAATCTGAGTGGATGTAGAGTTAATATTAAGTGTCTTGATACCTTATGGATAGGACAGCTCCAGAAATGATGTGAATTTTATTTTTTAAACTTCTTTAGTTCCTAGTTTAAATTTGTAAAATTGATTTTTTGCCAAGTGATGAAGCTGAGCTTTGTCATCTGAAAAATGGAAGCAACTGTGTGCCCCTGTGGCCCTTTTGCCTGGTTATACAAGTTCCCAGTCCAGCAGACAGGAGCGTTGGCGGTGGGTGTACACACCCTCCACTCACCCAGCACCTTTTCTTAAATGGAGAAATGTTTTATAATGGAAGTATTTCCAAGTTTAGGTGATTATAGATTAGCTATTTGAGTTGAATTTCATTAAGAAGATAATCATGTCTACCAGGTCATTTGGTGACTCAGTTTTCCTAACCACCGATATGGATGATAACATCATTACTTACTTCAAGATTATATTCAGAGCCTGGGGGCTTCATAAATTTGATTTATGTCTCATAACTCACTCTGTATCTGTCTAAAAACAAGGTACTTCGGAGTAATCTTGAAAGGCCAAAAGTGTCTTAGGAACTGTTTTATATAAAATTACTACCAAAATGTTATTAGTTCTCTAAATTTGAAATTTACAAAAAGCAAGCATTTATACAAAACACAAGGAAAAGTAGAAAATACTAGTCAGTCGAAATACAAATTGAGTCAAATTACTTCTTACTTGGTGTATCTTTCTCGCCTTTTCCCTACATATCATCCTATTTTACTTCGTCTATTAAGACAGAAGTGCAATCTACTCTGTGAATTCTCTCTCTCCTCTCTGCCAACTTCCTCAGGCAGAACAGACAGCTCAGTTTTCTGAATTTCTTCAGTATTTTGTCATTCCTCAGTTATAGTATACACAATGTATATTTTAATTTTTCTACTTATCATATACCATCCGTCCATCAATATCTATGAATTCCTTGATGGCAGCAGTTGCATTCTATTTTTCATGTTTTTTGTTGTTTTTGTTTTTTTGGTTGTTTGGCCAAGACTTCCTCAAGAATCTTGGTCTGCAGTAAAATCTTCATAAGTGGATGAAAGTTTAAAGTATCACTTGGAAAGTTAAATAATAATATATAATAATAATAATACACAAAGTCACAATATTTTATGGTTCAAAGGACAATGATTGATACCAAAAAGAAATTCTATAAGTTTTCAATGAGTTGGCCTAGAAAGATGAGGGAAAGAAAACTTTATAGAGAAATTGGGGAGTGATGAATGACATGGAATTTGAATACTAAAGAAGAGACATTTTTCCAGAAGTCTTAAACCAAATAAAACATCTTTCCTAGAATAAGTTGGAAATCACAGAGTACTTCTTAACTTTTACAAATTGACATAATACATCGTAATCATGGGAAGATTTTGGAACTTTCATAACCAGAAACTTAATCAAAAGAATTTTGAAAATGGAAGGCTACATTCACTGATTTTCTGATATATATTTTGAACATCTTTTATTTCAGTTTTTCCTTTGCAGAATGGGACAAGAACTACATTTTTTCCATCACTGAATTGTTATGGTAAGTCATCAATGTAGGGCCTTTACTGAGGAAGGGCTTGAAGCATGTACCTTGCACTCCATATAAATATACATATACATATAACACATACACATACACATATACATAAACATACATATACATAGTACATTGTGAGTTGTCCTGGAGTTTTGCAGTATGTCAGTTCTGGGTTTATGCCTCCCCCAGGACCAAGAAGTTGGATAGATCAACAAATAATTGTTTGCAAATCTTCTCCTTACTCCCTTAAAAGCAGGCATATACTGATACATTAGAGGCATAAATCAATGAGCTAATTAGCTAAGCTTATACTGAATGTGAAAAAGGAAAACAACAATTTGGAAAATGAAAAGAATATAGATCACTATAAACACTGTCTTCATTTCTCAGAGCAAAGGTAGATCTACTAAAGTAATCAGGAATAAGTGGTTTCTTGAAAGCTTTTGTTAATGCTTGGATCCAGAGGTTAAGAAATGATTAATTTATCCAATTATGCATTGGTGTTGGTATTGACATTGATATTGATCTATGGAAGAAGTACCCATTTGCCTTGGGGACCACAGTGCTAAAAATGTAAGAGTCCTTCTGAATGAAGAAAATCTTGAAATGCCGAACATGGTTTTTGTTTTGTTTTGTTTTTAATTAAAAAAATGTTTTAATGTTTTATTTATTTTTGATACAGAGAGAGACAGAGCATGAGAGGGGGAGGGTCAGAGAGAGAAGGAGACACAGAACTGGAAGCAGGCTCCAGGCTCTGAGCTAGCTGTCAGCACAGAGCCTGATGCGGGGCTCGAACCCACGAACATGAGATCTGACCTGAGCTGAGGTTGGAGGCTTAACCGACTGAGCCACCCAGGCGCCCCCAAACATTGTTAATTTAATGTTAGTCAATATTTCAGCCTAGGCTGGCTGGTAAAATTGAAAAGCTGTCAAGTTTTCTAATTTTTAAATTTTCAATGTATCCTTTCCCTAGTTGGTAGTACTTCTTATCCGTCTCAACCAAAAGCCTCCATAGAAAAATATGCTCTGTAGTTCTAATAATTTCCAATATTTATGGAGCCTTTATTATGTGTCTATCATAAGTATATATTAAGTATACATTTATAAAATATATATTTTTTCCATAATAATGCTCATGATGTTCATAATGACTCTTATCATCTCTTTATACAAGTAAGAAAATGTAAGACCAAAAGAAGTCAACTAACTATCTAAGACTGAAGTACACTCTTGAATTTATATGTGAATTTTTTTTGGAAATACAGTATAATACTGTTAATGTACTTTCTCTTCCTTATGATTTTATTTTATAACATTGTCTTTTCCCTACCTTACTTTACTATAAGAGCACAGTATATAACATGTATACAAAATATATGTTAATCAACTATGTATGTTTTAACAAGGCTTCTATTCAACAATAACCTATTGGTAATAAAGGTTTGGGGGAGTCAAAAGTTATACCTGGATTTCTAACTGCAGGAGGTTCACTGTCCCTAACCCTCATGTTCTTCAGGTGTCAATTGTAGGATGTAACTGAATAAGTGTGAAGAATCCTGCCTGAGCTCTATGATCAAAATATCTTCAGAAAATATAATTTATCAGGGCACCTGGGTGGCTCAGTTGGTTAAGCATCTGACTTCGACTCAGGTCATGATCTCATAGTCTGTGGGTTCAAGCCCTGCATTGGGCTATGCTGACACCTCAGAGCCTAGAGCCTGCTTCAGATTCTATGTCTCCCTCTCTTCCTGTCCCTCCCCTGCTCACACCTTGTCTCTGTCTGTCCCTCAAAAACAAAGAAACATTGAACAAAATAAATAATTTATATAATAATCTCTCTAAAATAGTAATTCTACATTAGTTAATATTGGCATGGTTCAAAGGGTTATTTTTTATTTTCTTTTTTATATCTTCTTTTATCTCGTATGTTGTTTAATTTTCACATATTTTGCTTCCTTCCTGTTATTGATTTCCTGTTTCATATCATTGTATTTTGAAAGGAGACTTGATATGATCTCAACTTTCTTAAATTTGCTAAGACTTGTTTTGTAACCTAATATATGATTTATCTTAGAGAATGTTCAAGTGAGCTTGAGGAGAATGTCTATCCTATTGCTGTTGGTGGAATGTCCTATATATGTTTGTTAGTTCCATTAGGGCTAAAGTGAGTTCCAGTCCAGTGGGGTTTTTTGTTTATTTGTTTGTTTGTTTGTTTATCTTCTGTTCAGATGATCTATTCATTGTTGAATGTGGGATATTGAAGCCCTCTGCTATTACTGTATTGCTGTCTTTCTCTCCTTTCAAGTGAGTAAATATTTGTTTTGTATATTTAAGAGCTCCAATGTTAGGTGCATGTGTATTTACCATTGTTACATCCTTTTGTCAATTAGCCCTTCTGTCATTATATCATGACCTTCTTTCTCTCTTGTTATATTGACTAACTTAAAGTCTATTTTTTTCTGATAATAAGTGTAGCTACTCACTCTGTCTTCTGATTTCCATTAGCATGGACTACTTTTTTTCCATACCTTCACTTTTAGTCTATGTATATTCTAAAACCTATGGTGAATCTCTTGTAGGTAGCATGTAGTTGGGTATTATTATTATTTTTTAATTTGTTGTGTCAGTCTGTGTCTTTGAGTCGATAATTTAATCCATTTACCTTTAAAGTAGTTCTTTCTAAGACTCCTGGGTGGTTCAATCAGTGAGTGGCAAACTCTTAATTTTGGCTAAGGTCGTGATCTCACAGTTCATGGGATCAAGCTTCACATCATGCTCTGTAATGACAGCATGGAGCCTGCTTGGGATTCTCTCTTTCTCTCTCTCTGCTGCTCTCACACTCACACTCTCACATACACTCTCTCTCAAAGTAAATAAATAAACAGTTGAAGTAGTTCTTTCTAAGATCCTCACTCCTTGTGGGGTTCTTAAAGGAAAAGCCCAGGAAAGTGTGCCCCCATTAAGATTGGGGCTTTGGGAGTTTCTCACTTTCATGCTAGTTTAAACTCAACTTCCAACAATTCATCAAAATTAAATTTTCCTGCCAATTAATGAATCCAGTAGGTTTTCTTCCAGTAAGAAAATCTTAGCTGCTGCATCTCTAAATCTCTTCTTTTCTGACTAAGGATTGGTGAGTTGTCCTTTGTCTTCAGTTCTCTAATATATCAAAAAAATCATTTTTTAGCTTGTCCACATTTATTTTTGTGTTATAAGGATAGTATTGAAAACTCTGAGCTCTCTATGTGTGACAGCTGAAACAAGAAGTTTATTGACTTTGAGTTTAAACAGGGAGAAGGGAGTTGAGTGAGGGTTTGAGGTTAGGTGTGACTAAGACCTATGAAGTCATGATATTATCATACCTAACATAGGCATTTGTGCTATAGCAGACAGATTAGGATATGACCGTATTCCACCCCTTGTTCAGGAATCTTTTCAAAGGATGTTTTAAGAATTTTATCCAAAAAGAAGAAAGGTTCTGGATGAATATGCTTTCTATAAAAATTAATATTCATCATTATGGGGAAAAATCACAAAACGAAGTTTTTCTTATCATTCAATCTCTTATCTCATGTCCTAAGTTTCTGCTCATTGTCTATAATGATGTGGTTGTAGTAAAGAGTAATTGAGAGTTTAAAAGTGCTATTTTAATAATAACTCTGTTGACCGTGATAACACAGGAAATCCCTTTTTTGGGCAATTCATATAACTGAAAGGAGAGATGGGCCCAGATACAAAAGAACCTGGAAAACAGATGAAATATTATAGAGGCAATATAGGGATAAAAAACAAACATGCCACTGGGCACTTTTGAGTCAGACACTGATATAATATTCACATTTGGTCAGTATCAACTTCTGAGTCTGGATGCATAACAGGTCATAAGGATGGTTTGTTCACAGGTTATGGAGCATAAAGGAGATCCTTTCTGTGGAGACAGACATTAAAGAGATTGAATTTTGTTTCTAATATCTAATAGCTCAGCCATTTGGCAGATTGCTTTGCAGACAATTTTGTAAATTACCTCTCTGGACCACATTTTCCCCTGTAAAATGAGGATAATGATATCTATTCAAAAAGTTTTGAAGATTCTTAACAGATAGCACATAGATACAGAACAAAGATATAGGCTAAAGAGAGAGAACATGCTCAATTAACAATAATTATTTTAATGTTATGTTAATATTATGTTAATATGTCAGATTCATTTTAATAAGCTAATGCTAGTGGGTAACAAAGAGGTTTCTCTTTCATCTCACAGGTTAACAGAATAGATATTAATCTCTGAATGTATTGAAATGGGCACCTAACCTCTGCAGGAAGAATGGACAAAGGGTAGAAACAGAGAAGTTCATCTCCATATTGAAGAAAAGCTGGGAAATGAGAGACACAGGCAGCACAGAGAAGTCAGAGAACTACAGACTTGCTCAGCCCATGGAGGCTCTCGGATTTTCCAGGAAGAATATAAAACCCTCAAAAGTCATGAGATGGTAGTTTCTCTAGAACCATCTTTGGAAATGTCCTGGTGGTAGGAAAGAAAAAAAAAAAAGATTTATCATGAGAAGGACAGAATAGAAGACATGGAAAAGGAGTATAGGGCAATTTGAATAAAGCAATTTAGCAAGTTTTTTCAAGCTTCTATTTCTTTAAAGTCTAAGTTAAAATTTTGGCATGCTGTTGCCCTTCAGTTTTAGAGTCACAGTCAAACTAGGCAGGGAACATCAAAGCAGTAGGGAGTAGAAGAGAGGCCTTTGGAATTTAACAGGTTAAGATTCTATTTCCAATTTTTGCTATGATCATGTGTGACTTTCAGCAAATTAACTGGTCCTCAAGAACCAAAACTGACACATTGTCCCTCTTCAAAAGCATTTTTTATTCCACAGGGAGCCAAACAAACAAAACCAACACTGTGACTTACAGTAAATCAAAATTAAGAGAATCATCGGTCTGATTATGATTCTGGTTCCCTAAATATAAATTGTTGACTATTTCCCAGAATCCCAAACTTTCTGACAGACACAGTGTTGTCCTGGAGTTTTGCTATGGATCTCTGAAGCTGGGTCATGACCTTTAGGTATATGATATTTCCTATTTTTGAACATATTACTATAAACCTGGCAACTATGGTGTTCTGCATTTATTCTCTAACAGCTCTGTTGAGATATAATTGACTTAGGTTAAAATAAAATTTGATAAAATTTGACATATCTATACACTTGCAAAACCATTGCCACAATCAATACAGTGAACACATCCGTCACCAGTAAGACTTTTCTCATACCCACGTCTTCCCATGTTACTTCTCCCATCACCACCACGGATCTGTTGTTGAGATTGGTTTGTATTTTCTAGAACTTATCCAAATGAAATCATATGGTATGTATTCTTTTGTCTTCTTGCTGAATTTCACTTAGCATAATTATTCTGAGATTTATCCATATTGTTACATGGATCAATTGTTTATTCTTTTAAATCGTTGGGTGATATTCCATCATATGGGTATACCAGATTTGTTTATGTATTCATTTGTTGATACACATTTTTCAATGTTTCCTTTTTTGCTGTTTTAAATAAAGTTTTTGTGGGGCGCCTGGGTGGCTCAGTTGGTTAAGCCTCCGACCTCAGCTCAGGTCAGATCTCACATTCATGGGTTCGAGCCCCGTGTCGGGCTCTGTGCTGACAGCTAGCTCGGAGCCTGGAGCCTGCTTCCGGTTCTGTGTCTCCTTCTCTCTCTGCCCCTCCCCCTCTCATGCTCTGTCTCTCTCTGTATCAAAAAGAAATTAAAACATTTTAAAAAATTTTAAATAAAGTTTTTGTATGAATGTGTACTCTCATTTCTTTTGGGTAAATACCTACGAGTGGAATGGAAGAATCAGATGATAGGCTTATGTAGCTTTTATTTTTTTATGTTTATTTATTTATTTAATGTTTTTATTTATTTTTGAGAGAAAGAGAGAGACAGTGTGAGCAAGGGAGGGTCAGAGAGAGAGGGAGACACAGATCTAAAGACAAGGTCCAGGTTCTGAGCTAGCTGTCAGCACAAAGCCTGACGTGGGACTTGAACCCACGAACTGTGAGTTTATGACCTGAGCTGAAGATAGACGCTTAACCTACTGAGCCACCCAGGCACCTCAATGTTTACTTATTTTTGAGAGAGAGAGAGAGAGAGAGAGAGAGAGAGGTGTGAGCAAGTGGGGGACTGGCAGAAAGAGGGAAACACAGAGTTTTAGGCAGGCTCCAGGCTCTGAGCTGTCAGCACAGAGCCCAACATGGGGCTAGAATTCATGAAGCACGAGATCTTGACCTGAGCTGAAGTTAGATGCTTAACTGAGCCACCCAGGCACCCCGAGGTTTATGTAACTTTTAAAGAAAAAACCAAAGTGATTTCCAAGGTGTTTGTGCCATATAAAAGTTTTCTTTTGTTTCTGAAACAAAGGAACACATTTTTCCTCTCAATATTTATTGAATGTATTTATTTATTCAGGCAGCTAGTCCTTCAACAATCTTATTGCCTTTACACTCTTAGCAAGTAAACTTATATTCTTTTCTATGTAATTCTGGCCCTGAGTCTTCATCCCCCACCCTGAGCCTGTTTTGTTTTGTGTTGGTTTTGTTGGTTTTTGGTTTTTGCTTTTGTTTGTACAGTAAAATGGGGTAAAAATACCCAGGAGAGGCAGCATTGTTCTGAGAAGAACTATATTCATATACTTTGGTAATTGTATAAAATGGTGTCATGCAGGGAAAATAAATCAAGCCTTATTCAGCCTTGACCACCTCATCTCCTAACATGGAGCCTAGTACACAGGAGCTCAACCACTTGGTGGAATTGAAGAAGTGCAATAAATTTAATCTCATGAAATAGGATTGCTGGATTTCTGCCATATTGCATTAAGAATTAAAATTAAAAACTCTAAGGACTGGAAAGAATTTTGTAAAGAAGCTTGTCACAGTGGAAAAAAAGAAGGAAGTGAAGCCAAAAGACCTATTTGGGAGTGCAGTTATTTGCTCAAGCCAGATAGTGACTCACGGGAACTGAAGAAAAGTAGTTTCCCCGTTAGCCCTTGTCATTAACATAAGATACTCATTTTAACCCAGCCCAGCCTCTCACATCAAGTTTTTGGTAAAAACCAAGTTAGAAAACACACGAAGGGATTTGCAAATTGTTTGATGCTATACAAACATGAAACGGTATTTTCTATTCTGACCTTCTTTTACAGGCCAAGAATTTGAGGCTGTAATGAGTTAAGTGACTTATCTAAGGAAAACTTGGCAGTGGTGTCTAAGTGAGTGGCCATCTTCTATTTCCTTCTAGTTTCTGAGTAACATGCTAATTTTTAACCCTCAAGAAGCCTGGGATTATTGCTCCAGATTGGGTGTCTGAAATTAAAAGAGAGTGGTCTTACTGGAACCCACCAGTTAGCTGGAAGAGAGGCGGTGTGTGGGAGAATCCAAACATGTCCAGGGAAACAACTACTCAAGGTTGAGCCTAACGGCCTTGTAAGAGATTTAGGTTATCCCAGGTCTTGCGTGACGAACAACGCTATTCATACAGTGGTGTTTTTTGCTTAAAAGGCAAACTACCATTTATCTGGTCTTCCTAAAATAAAATACAAAATCCATTAAATAGGATAGGCTTTATATATATATTTCACTTATTGCTTTTGCAATTTATGTAACATACTCTCATCTGATTCAGCAAGAAAACTACCTTACAGTTTCTTTTATTAAGAGCTTTCTGGATCCCCAGTGCTTGGTCAATATCTAAATTGTAAGTGTTGCTACGTTGATCTTTAAGGTATGTTAACTGTTGAGTTACTTCAGACCCTTTCCATGAAGTTACCAACAGGAAAATTGTTCATCTCACCTGTCATGGTGGACCTCCCAAACTGCAGA
>NC_043700.1:43548325-43614035 GCF_006229205.1 Suricata suricatta | reverse complement strand
TTTTTTATTTTTTAATGTTTATTTATTTTTCAGAGACAGAGACAGACCAATAGAGAAAGAGAGGGAGACACAGAATCCAAAGTAGGCTCCAGGCTCTGAGCTGTCAGCACAGAGCCCAATAAGGGCTTGAATCCACAAACAGTGAGATCATGACCTGAGCTGAAGATGGATGCTTAACCAACTGAGCCACCCAGGTGCCCCTAGATGGGCAGGAAATTTAAAAGGCCAAAGAGATACACACAAACAAACAATCCCAGTAAGTAAGTAAGAGAGTGATAAGTAGGTGGTTAGAACACAGTTGCTATAGGAGCCCCTTAGAGAGGCACATAAAAGGAAAGGCATCACAGATGAGGGTACCATTGAGATGTGAGTTTAAGAACATGAAAGAGGTAAGCTTTGTGAGCAATGGACCCTAAAGCTGTTCCTAGTCAAAGAACAGGTGAGCAAACACAGAGAAGAAAGTAAGTGAGATGTCTGTGGCATCTAGCTTAACCAAACCCCCTTTACCCTCCATTAATCCTATGGACTTCAGCCACTTCGTGGCAAAGGGTGTACTAGGTGAGGTGAATGAGTTAAGAGAGGACAATCAGGAAGACCAGGTCAGAAAGGGCCTTTAGAGTCATCCTTTAGTCGGTATCATGGATGCTCTCAGATCTCTGGTGAAGGCCCAGATCATTAAAAAGAGAACCAATAAGTTCTTCCAGCACCAGTCAGACCGATATGTCAAAATTAAGCTCCACTGGCAGAAATCCAGAGGCATTAACAATAAGGTGTGTAGAAGATCAAGACCCAGATCTTGTAGCCCATCATTGGATATGGGAACAGCAAGAAAACAAAGCACATGCTGCCCAGTGGCTACTGGAAGTTCCTAGTCCACAATGTCAAGGAGCTTGCATTGTTACTGATGTGCAACAAATCTGAGTGTGCAGAGATTGCTCACAATGTCTCCTTCAGGAACTGCAAAGCCATTGTGGACAAATCAGCCAAGCTGGCCATCAGGTCATCAATCCCAATACTAGTCAGTGCAGCAAAGAAAATGAATAGACCGATAGCTCATGTGCCTGTTGTATTTATGTTAGTGAAACCAAAAAACTAAAAATGAAAAAAACAAGGAGGGGACTCTTAAGTTTGCAAAAGGATATGTGCTTTCATTTTCAAGGGAAAGGATTTTTAAGAAAGCTAGTGTAAAATCTTCAATTCAAATTTAGAAATAAGACCCCAACAGGATTGTAGTATATTGATTCCTCCTGAAAAAGAAATGCTAGAGGAAAGGGGTAGGAAGACCCCTGCTGTAGTAATGCAGGAGGGTAACCAGCACCCCACCATGAAATCAATACAAGTGGAGAGGAAAAGTGAGTGGTCTGAGTCCGTTTTGGGAGGTAAAGTGGTTTGCACTTGAAGACTGGTAGGTGGAAGTGGGAGGAAGAGGATGACCATGTGAGCTGGGAAAGAGGTTGGGGATGTAAGCTCAGTTTGAACACATTGAAATACATGAGGTTATTTCTGGAGTTCTGGCCTGACTGAATATTCCCTGAATAACGTTCCACATCCAGAATATAGATACTCTCCACTATCATTTCAAGCAATTGTAGGTGCTTAGAATATTTATTGTTTTTCAAAAATTTTCAAGTGCATGTTGAATGCCTGCACACAAATCCTGTGTTAGTCAACATGCTTTCCCTATTTCCCTACTTTTCCTGTTTGTTTTACTGCATACACTATGGCAGATACTGTTGTTGGCTAACCTGGTCCCTGTTCCCAACCACCTGTCACCCTTACTACCTCTGCAGAAAATGTAAGAGCTAACTGCACAGTTTATTGTGTTCCCTGCAACTGTGGTGGCCATGTGGTACAATCCTAGGCAATTGCACAAAACAAAATTTTCTGGGGGCTATTTTTAATTAAAAAATATCAATTCTGATATTACCTTTTCACCTCTTCTTCCTGCCTCATAAAATACCTGGAGCTAAGATAGTTATCTTGGGCTTATCAGAATCCCAGGGACTTGGGGACTGTTACTATTGAGCTGGTATGCCAGTTTTAATGATCCCAGAATTTTCATTGTAGGAGGTGGATAAAAGTTCTCATTTGTTGAAGTCATGGTCATTAGATTTTTCTGTTCATTGCAGCTGCATGCTGTCCTAATTGATGTGTTGCCCCACACAGAGCCTTAGATACAACATACAATCATTTCTAGAGTTCAAATACAGAATCCCACAAAAATAACCAAATTCAATAATAAGAAATCCCCACTCCTCACAAACAGCCATTGATACTGAGAAACATATGCAATAAAATATGTTCAGGATTCATCGACCAAACTCTCTAACTGTGCTAGGTTGATTGGATATAATGGAATTAGGAAAAGTCAGTCCTAATATCTTAACCAGAAATATTCTGAAATAGAATGAAAACAATGGTAGGAGAGGGGAGTATAGTATAAAAGCTACTGAGTATTTATTGAGGTCCATGGATAACCAATAGCCACATTACCTGATATTTTTTTTACTTTAAGAAACAAGAAGAAAATGAAATCTCAACAACTTCCTATTAATTATTTAAGGCACAGTCACTGGTATACTCCAAGCAGAAGGTGAGTGGGTGGTCACTTAAAAGGTGATCATAGAAGATGTATGTGTCAGTTATCTTTGTTACAATAATGTTGCATAATAAACCATCTCAAAACCCATTAACTTAAAAAATGTTTATTCTTGCTTATGAGTCTACAGGTCAGGTTGATAGTTTGTCTAGGGTCAGTGAAGCTGTCTTATATGTTGGTGATCAACTGTAGATCAACTAGGTAGTCATGCTTATCCTGTATGGGCTTTCTCAAAGTTCTGAGACCTTTTCTGGGCAACTAGACTGATGTTCTGTCTCTCACTCTCGAGCAGATGGTCTTAATCTTGTTCTCTTGTGAAGGCAGAGGACCAAGAAAAAAAGAAGTGTACAAGGTCTCCTGAGATCTTACCTTGGAACTGGTTCCGTGTCCTTCTTTCATATTCTATTGTCCCAAGCAAGTCATGAGGCCAGCTTAGATACATTGGGTGGGGGAATGAATAGTCCTCACCTCTTGACTGGAGGGGCTGCAAAGTTAAACAAAAGACATGGATAGTGGGAGGGGTGGAAAATGAGGCCTTTTTTTTCTTTTTTGTAACTAGTCTACTTTAGCGGTCACACATCAGGATATGGAATTAAACTGATGACCTTTAAAGTCATCTTCAATCCTAGAATAGAAAGTTAATTGAACTGGACAGGAATCCTTGAGTCTCTTGTCTCAAAATAGTATTTTCTGAAAGATTTTTATTCTCCAATGACTCTGATAGGAATACCTGTTGATCTTGATTCTTAAGAAGACATGTCTAGGTATATCAGTTTGGTTCTCTAAGAAGCAGACTTCAAGATGGAGTTAGATATACCAGAGATTCACAGGAAATGCCTGTGAATGCAGCGGTGCTTTCAACCTGTAATGCTTTTTATATGCCTGTGCAAGTGGAGTGGGAAGGGGGAGTTGGGGAGGGGGGAGACTCAGATCTCAGTGCAGTTCTGGTAAATTTTGGCCATTTCAATATGCGTAAGATAAGTATCATGTTCAAGTATCTTTGCTGTGCTCAGTTGATGGCTGGGAGAAGCTAGGAAAAGTGTGTCCTGAAGTGTGGCATCTGGAGGTTGCCAATCACCCATGAACCCAACATCAGGTTCCTTGGAAGGGAAATCTGAGTGAATCAACTCCATCATACCATAAAAAAAGAATAAAAATATAATGAGTGTTCCAAAATTTGGGATGCCAAATGACGTCTGTGTCAGTCATATGAATGTAATTAGATCCAGGGTTAACTCTAGGAGGAGTAACTGCAGTAGGATCCTGTAGCCAGATACCCAAATTGTCAGTGAAGGGCTCTACTCAAAAACAAAATGGGTTCCTCTTTGTTATAAATGGTACCAAGCATCTGACCAACCAAGCTCTTCTACTCTCTACCTACCAATCATGAAAATCATGTCTTCCCTATGATTTATGCTGTGCTCTCTGCAATGCCTCTCATGTGCTCTCCACCTACAAGACACCCACACTTCAAGGTCCTGTCCAAGTCCCCACCTCTGTGGCCACTCTATCAGCAAACTTTCCCTCCACACCCCTAAGGAAAATTATCATATGACTGTTTACTAATGACAGTATTGATATACCTATAACATTAGTTAGATTACTGTGTCATTTAGAATTTAGGTTATTTAAAAGCAGAGACTATGAAATATTGATTAGGTCACCAACTTTTGTAATTTTTCTTTCTTTATTCTGCTGAGTAATGTGAGGAGAGAAAAGGAAACTAGGTGGAAATCGACCCCACTATAAAGCAGGAAATAAAGCCACCCCACTATAAAGGGAAAGAAAAGTGAAGGTTACTTGGTGTCATGACAAGAATTCCAAATCCCCAAACCAGGCTTACCTGTAGATACAGTCTGTGGATCACTTCTTGTTCCAATGAGACTACAGAAGGAGGATCTATGGATTTGGACAATTGGTAAGTTTCCCTCCCCTAAAATTTCTTACTTCAACATCCCATTTGATTCTATTGTTGATCTAAAACCACTCTCCATCCTCCTCCTCCTCATTTTGGTTGGATGGCTGTGAGAATCTCTTAACTGGCCTCCATGCTCTCATTCCAATACATTCTTTCCCAGCACCCAGAATCTTCTTATAAAATCATAAATAAAAGTGGCTGAGTGGCTCATTCATTTAAGTGTCCAACTCTTGGTTTCATCTCAGGTCATGATCTCATGGTTCATGGGATCGAGTTCTGCATTGGGCTCTCCACTGGAAGCATGGAGTCTGCTTAGGATTCTCTCTCTGCCCCCACTCTGTTCCCATTCTTATTCTCTCTCTCTCTCAAAATAAATAAATAAACATTAAAAATTATAAAATCATGCATAAGATTATATCATTTCTCTGTGTGAAACAATACTCGATTAGAAGTCTGAAGATATTCTAACCCCCATGCAAGTGTCTTTCTCTTGGAGGTTTTCAGAATTTTCATCCTGTGTTATATAGTAACTCAGTGGTCCTCTTAAATCTGAAAACTCATTACTTCAGACTTCCATGATTCTTTCCCTTTCTTTTGTTCTAAAGTTTCTCCAGATTGAGCCTCCAGTTTTGTTTGTTGGTTTAATACTGATTTCTACCTTACAGTATCTTCATCAGGAGATAGAAATAATGTATTAGAATGTGAGTCCTCAAATTTGCTTATGAGGACAATAGTCTATTTTGATATGCTTACTTTTCAGTTAAGTGACAAACCATGCTAAGTTGTCATTTTTTGTCTCTTGCTATATTCCTAGTGGTTTCACATATCTCATCTGGAACTGATGGGCTTGCTAAGAGTTTAACTTAAAAAAATCACCAAGAAATATGTTCACATCATTTTTTTTTCTTCAAAGCAGTGAGATAAATTGGGTTGTTGGAAGTGAGGCTAAAGTGCAATGTAATATAAATTTAGAAAGTAGGTCAGGTCCTACTTCTGTGTCAGGAATAAGAAATGAATCTAAGATTCAGGAAGGGAATATTCAGTAATTGACACAAAGAGAGAGCTCCCTAAAGTCAAAGTCATTTGTCATTTGGTTATGGAATTCAGGAACTCTAATCAAGAGCATAAACTCCAGGGAAGGTAACACCCATCTTTCACTGTGGCATTTACAAGGTATAATAAGATTCTGGAATATAGTCAGTAAAAGGAAAAGAGAGAGAAGAAGAGAGAGAGACCAGTGAGTCAGGCGGCATGGGGTAATGGGAAAATCACTGGATTAGAAACTGATTTTAATTCTATTTCAGCCCTTGTGACCAAGTGCCAGCAGACACAATGTCTGCTTGTGGCTCAGAATCTGCCCTAAGAATAAAATAAAATAAGATCTGTGACATCGTTGAGAAGCTCACACTTTTATAAAAGCTTAACAATGACTGACAAACTATTTCAATTTATACTTGGCTCAATGAGATAGAAATGACAATTACATTATTTTACTTATATTTTCTTCAGATTAAGAAACTGTCTCTAAATGAAAGTAGAACTAGATAAAATAAAAGCTTGTACATTTTTTCCATTAAATATAACACACATTTAGCTGAAAGTTTATGATGACCCACTCCAAGTGGCGAGAAATTGATGTCTTCAAAGATTGCAATGACTTTTTTAGGACTTGTTGGTAAAATATATGATGAATCTAACAAACTGAAACGTTGGTATGCTATTCTCTGTGCTCTCACTTGTCTCTGATGATTTAGGGATAATCTTACCCAAGGTAGTATATGAGTTCTGAACACCACATCTTGAAATAATTCAGAAATCAAAGAGTACTTTTAGCCAGTGGAAAATAATATTAGAGAGGTTAATAAAGGTTTACTTTACAGACTAATGCCTACTTGACTGGTAACATTAAGATGGTGTGTAAATGTCTAACAAGTAGGCAGACTCCAGGGAACAATTCTAGCTCTTAGAATCTTTAATAGCTTATAGGTTAATCACTACCTTCCGAACCATTCCTCAAGTGAAATATTATATTTAGAATATTAGAGCATTTCTGATTCACATCTCTGTGTCTTTCCACTTATTGTTGCCTCTGAAACATGTTCTTTCCTCATTCTTCACCCAATCTTTGCTCCTTGAAAACCCAGTACAAGTGCCATTTCTCAGATAAGCCTGTATTAATCTGTCCTTTTTTATTTCAGGGCAAGTCTGTGTGTTCTCATGCATATCTGCATTGGATGATATTTATCACACTGTCTGACAATTGTGGGTCATTAGTCCATGTCTTCCCATGAACAATGCAGACATAAGGGCAGGACCTGATATGATCATTATTTCCCAGTTCCTAGCACAATACTTGCTATGCTAGCTATCTTCACTAAAAAAAGTAAAGTAAAAGGAAATAGCATGGATTTTATAATTGAAAGACCTGGATTTCAGCCCCAGTTTAGCTTACATCTAGCTATCTTACTTTGGGGAAATCAATCAATGTCTCAGATTTGTAGTTTTCTCAGTTTTAAGATGGAGGTAATAATAAGTTTGTTATATGCTTGTTGAGATGTAAATGTGATATTATGTAAAGCTACTTTGAAAGCAGAAAATGCTATACTAATATTGTCATTGTTATTGTTGCTGGAGTCCAGCTCCAGCAGAACCAGGGTTCCCTGAAGGATCGGCGGTGTCAGCACAGAGAGAGTGAGAGAGCTTCAAGTTTCTTTCTGCTCATCAGGCAGGCATCTCTGCACTGACCTGAGAGTCAGCTTTATTTATGGAAAAAATGTATGGGGTACAAAACAGAAGTGGCAATGGCCTTAGACAATGATTTCTGATGACAAATTTCTTTGGTATGTAAAAATCTCCCAGAACATAGATTGGTAGAAGACTCATGCATAGTCTTTATCAATAGTGATTGATGTGGGTGATTTAGATGCTTATTACATGGGGAAGGAAGGTATCTTCAGCATTCCAATACAAGACAATGTTTTTAGCATAGTAAAGGCAAAAGTTACTTCTTTGTGAGCAGGGGTCAATAGCTGTTTTCTTGAGGGGAAGTAAAACAGGTTTCTCATGAAATGTAATATTTGCTCCTATAATCACAAAAGAAGAAATTCCTACAATAAGTTCCTTCACAAGGTGCAATCAGCATATTTTAGGATAAGGGGACAAGTCACTCGGATACCAGTCAACAGGTGCCTTGGGGGTCGGTGCTCAAGCAAAAATAATTGAGTTGAGGTGGGTATCAGTCACCTTCTGATGGCAAGAGGCCTTGCAAACTTGCCTTACTTCACAAGGCGTTTTCTCAACTTAGTGAGTTCAGAAATGGCTTCCAACATCTCCCCCCTTTTTATTTTTCAAACGAAGGTGGTATACAACAATTGTCCTACAGAAGCAACAAGGTATCAGAACCCTAGATTGCAAGATACCGGGCAAATGCTAATATCAAATGCCTGTATATTTTTTAAGTCTCAAATCCCTCCACAAATGTGTTTCCCAACTAAAATTTCATTATGAAACACAAAAGTATCAAGGCTCCTTATGAAAAATCCTGGGGGACAAGGTCACATTTAGATGTTTGGGGTAGAGGTATAGACCAAGAACAGTTCATCTGCAATCAAGGAGACAGAAAAGATAAATGTATGTAGCTTGATTTTACCAACCTGTGGATGGGTAATTGGGAAACATTCTTTTACAAAGCTTGTGTAAAGAAAGTCCGATTCAGAAATGAATATAGATATCGTGTTGTCTAAGAGCTAACATTTATAGAAAAACCAACTAGCAACTTTTGGAAAAGATGAAATAAGTTACAAGGTATGGATTTTCCTTTCCTTTGAAATAAACTTATTTTGTCAGTCTTCTATCATGTGCCAAGAAGCCCTGAGTAAAAGCCACTGGATATGTATTCAGAAGGTATGAAAGCAAATCCCATGTAGAAGTAAAAAGATGAAGAATGACATTTATTTGGTTTACATAAAAAGCTGAGTCAGGACTTCTGGTTTGGGGTAGTATGGATGATTTCATAGCAGACCCACACTCCTATTGAAACCACTAGACAAGTCAAATAAAATATAATTTTTAAAAGTTTGACAAGTGTCAGAGAACCACAGAACTATGAGATTACAGAGTACAGAGAAGAAAACTTTTAAACAAGAAGGTGAAATTGGGCTTTCAGCTCTCCCAGTGGACAGTATCAGATTCTGGACATGGACTGAGAGTCAGGGCTCATCCCAGGCTCGCACTCCTTCTAAGATGCATAATAAACAACAGTGATTGAGGCTGTCAGGAAGGGTGTAAGTGACAGACTTAGAGGCGGGAATGTCCACAAACATGGTCAATTTCCCCTTTAATATGTTTCCTGCATGATAGGGCATTGAAGAACTTAGCCCAGATCTCAGGAAAGCTGAGTGTAATTTTCCACAGCCTCCTGCTACTTAGAAAATAAATATTTACTAGAGACAGGAAACCTACAAGCAAGAGATGAGAACTGAAAGCCCCAAGCAACGGTGAATTAACGTGGCTGCAGAATTCTGGTTGCTTTTCCCAGGAGGCACTCCCCGATCTGGGAGCAGCTACCATCTGAGGGAGCCTCTGCTGCAGACCGAGAAACCAGGAGAGCTTTTGTCATTTACCCAGAACTAAAGTGATAAAATTGGAAACTTGAAGGACTTGAACCACAGCTGGTCTCCTCCTCAAAGCTATTGTCAAACTGATGGTGTGTGATGAGAAGCTGAAGACCGAGGCTAAAACCTCAAAATCAGAGCAGAAATTCCTGCAGCTTTTCAGTTTGGAGGACACAGAGACTCCCAATGATCTCAATTGGAAGCCCCGAAGGACATACCTATACCCTAGGAAGCAGCCCCAAAAAAGGGACAGAGTCTTAACATAACTGTTGCACAGTGTGGGTACAGAGCAGTCTTGATTGGATTAGAGTAATCAGCCTCTCCACCATTTGGCAAAAGAAAGGAGGAGCCCTCCTAACCTGGAAATGAAGCTATTCAAAGCAGCTACAATTGTTTTCCCCAATATATGGCAGTTAATACAAAATTACTAGGCGTGTGAAAAGAGAATCATGGGACCAAATTGTCCAGATAGCGGAGGTAGCGCCCAAGTTCCTAAAAATGAATTTGATTAGGGTGTGTGAGAAATGAAGGGAAAGAGGAAAGATAGAAAAAGTGTAGAATTTTAATACAGAATTAGAATTTATGTTCCAAGGAAACCAAATGGATATTATTGAACTAAAATATATAATCTCTGAAGTAGTGATTTTAACAGCAAACTGTCTTTTCTCAAACAGAACAGTGAATAGGAAGAACAGTCAATAGAAAATATCCAAAGTAAGTCTCATGGAGAAAAATGAGTATATAAAAATATAATAAAATAAAGGAGACATGCAGGCCAAGCTCAAAAAGTGTAACATATGTCGTTGGAATTTAAGAAGGAGAGGAAAGAAAATAGAAATTAGGCATTTTTAAAAGAGGTAAGAGCTAAACATTTTCTTAAAACGGTGAAAGACATCAGCCTGTGGCTTCAGGTAGCTTGAAGAAAGCTAGATTAATAAATGTAAATGAAGAAATATCTGAACATCATTGAAAACCAAAGAGAAAAAAGAAAACCTTGAAAGAGTTTACAGAAAGAGGGGCACCTTACCTTTAAGGAATAAATAGGCACCTCACTTTGTACAGAACTTGTAGAAGTCAAAAAAAATCCTAATGATAGCTTCAAGATCCGGATACCCAAGTAACTGCTAAGATAGAATACTACATTCAGCAAATATATCCTTCAAAGATGAAGTAAAAATAAAGACACATTCAGAATAAAGCTGAGTGTATTTATTACCAGCAGGCCTATGTTTTTAAAAATATGAAAGAGTACTATGGGAAGAATTAATGATTCCAGTGAAATCATAAAATTGCATGGAAGAAAATAAAATCACTGGAAAGAGTAAATATGTGGATAAAGTGAAGGAATATTGACGGCAGAAAAGGCTGCTGGTAATGTGTTATGGATTTGAAAATATATGTAGAATTGAAGGGTGTGACAAAAACGACCTAAATGGCATGATGGATACACGGAGTCAAACTGTTGTAAGTTCTAGAATAGTTGGGAAATGATAAAAGTAATATTAATGCTATATTAAACTAACTCAAGAATGTCTGCTATAGTGTATGGAGTAACCACTAAAAGTAATAAAAACAGTGAAAAATGAATATGTAAATAGAGTAAATTTGAATAAAAAATCACATTTGAAAAAAATTTTAAATGGAAAAAAAAGAAAAGAAAATGTGTGTCAAATAAAAAAACATGATCAATATAAGCTCAACTAAATACATAATTAAATATTAAAGGATGCCAGGGTGCCTCAGTTGGTTAAGCATCAGACTCTTGGTTTTGGCTCAGGTCATGATCTCATGGTCTGTGAGTTTGAGCCCTGCATTTGGCTCTGTGCTATCAACATGAAGCCAGCGTGGAATTCTCTCTCTTTCCCTCTCTCTCTGCCCCTCTCCAGCTTGTGTTTTCTCTCTCTTTCTCAAAATAAATAAATAAACTTAAAAAAATAAATATTAAAAACACTTATATTTAAACACACAAAACATAAAAGTAATAAATTAATTAAACAATCATATTCTATGCAAATATTTATAGTAAAAGAAAGCTCTCAAAGTTTTGTTAATATCAAACCAAATACATTCTCTCTAGAGATTTTTGAACAATTAGAACCCAATCAAGATATAGAAAGTCTGAACATCACAATGAATGAACTGTTCTGAGGAATCTATACATAATACTCCACCCAATAATAGCAGACTTCACTAAATTTACTAATATACTAAATTTACTTAAATGATCATATGCTGGGCCATTGAAGAAAGCTTTAACAGATCTCAAAGAACTAATATCATTGACAGAATGATGTCTGCTCCCCATTGGCATTAAGCTAGAAATAAATAAAATAGTTCACTTGAAAATCTTTAACCTTTTGGAAATTCAAGAATGCAGTCCCAAGGAATGTGTGGGTCAAAGAAGAAATGGCAACTGAAATTAGAGAGTAGTTTGAACTGAATTACAGAAAAGCTACAACATTCTTTTTTCTCAAAAAGCATCTTGTGGGCCTCAGCTAAAGTAGAACCCGGAGGCAAATGTTCAGTGTTACATGCTTCCGTTGGCAAAGAAAGAAACTAGTCAAGAATACCAGCAGAACTGAATTAAATAAAATAGAATAAAATAGTAAAGTTAATAGTGGATAGTAACAAAATATAGTTTCATAGAAGCAACAAAGATGACAGTTGAGTCTTTTAAAAAAATTTCATTGGGGCGCCTGGGTGGCTCAGTCGGTTAAGCCTCCGGCTTCGGCTCAGGTCAGATCTCACGTCTGTGGGTTCGAGCCCCGCATCAGGCTCTGTGCTGTCAGCTAGCTCAGAGCCTGGAGCCTGCTTCCGGTTCTGTGTTTCCTTCTCTCTCTCTGCCCCTCCCCCTCTCATCCTCTGTCTCTCTTTGTATCAAAATAAATAAAACATTAAAAAAAAAGTTTAAAAAAATTTCATTGATAAAAACCTAGAAAGAGTGAACAACAGAAAAGGAAAGAAGGAACAAAAGGAGGAAGGAAGGAAGGAAGGGAGAGGAAACACAAATTACCCAGTGAAAAAATAAACATCACTACACATCCCACACACATAAAAGTGAAAAGAGAATATTGGTAATAATTTTTGTACTAAAAAATTTGAGGTGCACCTGGGTGGCTCAGTTGGCTAAGCATCTGACTTTGGCTCAGGTCATGATCCCATGGTTCATGGGTTGGAGCCCGGGGACGGGCTCTGTGCTGACAGGTCAGAGCCTGGAGCCTGCTTCAGATTCTGTGTCTCCCTCTCTCTCTGACCCTCCTCCCACTCATGCTGTCTCTCTCTTCCTCTCAAAAATAAACATTAAAAACATTTAAAATTTTTTGACAATTTGGACAAAATAGATAAGTTCCTTAAGAAAAACTACTCAAACTGAAACAGACAAAAAAAATATCTCTAGCACAGTATTTAGTAAAGAACTTAAATTTGTTGCTAAATAATTTACACATACACAAAACAAAAACAACCACAAGAAAACCCAAAATACTCATATAACTCATATAGCCACATACTCATAAAACTTCCATAAAATTTTCCAAATAGACTTAAGGAAAACAAATAGCACCAACCTTACATAATTCTCCAAGGAAAAGATGCAAAGGGAACACTTTACTATTCTTCTAATAAGGCTATAATAACCTCCATCCCAAAGCTTGCTAAAAGCAAAGGGGATTTTTAACAAAATTTTAGCTCAGCAAATACAGCAAAATATATATATAAGTTAATACATCTTGGCTAAACTAATATTACTCCAGAAGTGTAAGAGTGAGGTAACATTTGAAAATCACCTAATGTAATTCTCATCTGAGTGAGAAAATGGGGGGTGACGGCAGTGGGGAAAAATCCAATTATCTTTTTCCTAGATGCAGAAAAACATTTGAGAAAATTCAGCACCAATCATGCTAAAAGAAAAAAACCTCTCAACAAAATGGAAACAGTCTTAGTCTGCTCGGGCTGACCTAACAAATACTGTAAACTGTGTGGATTAAACAACAGAAATTTCTTCAGCTCTGAAGGCCGGGAGGTCCAATACCAAGATCTCACTGAGATGTGTTTCATTTGAGGGCTCTTCTCATGGCTTGTAGGCGGCCACCATCTCACTGTATGCTCAAATGACCACTTCTTTGTGTGTATATGGAGGGAGAAAGCAAGTCTCTGGAGTCTCTTTTGCTACAATAATCATGAGGACCCCACCTTCACAATCTCATTGAACCCTAGTTACAACCCAACAGCCCATCTCCAAATACCATCACATTGGGAAGCAGGGTTCCAATATATGAACTTCAAGAAGATTCAGAAATTAAGTCCAGTAACATCATTTTTCAGAAGCAGGTAGTATTAGAAGTGGTCACCAGAGAACTTCTGGAATGCTGGCCGAATTCTAATTCTTGGGCTGGTCACTAGTACATGAAAAGGAACACTTAAAAAATGCATCAGCTTGTACACTTTTTGCTGGAGTCCAGATCCAGCAGGTTCAGGGATGGATGGTGTCAGCAAATAGGAGTGAGAGAACCTTGGCTTTCTTCCTTTCTGATCACCAGGCAGGCTACCCTACCCTGACACAAGAGTCAGCTTTATTTATTGAAAAAATATATGGGGTACAAAACAGAAGTGGCAATTGCCTTCGACAATAATTTCTGATAACACATTCTTTGGGTATGTAAAACTTTCCCAGAACATAGATTGGTAGAAGACTCATGCATAACCTTTATCAATAAGTGACTAGATGTTTATCACAAGGGGAAGGAAGGGATCCTTAGCATTCAAATACAAGGCAAAGTGTTTAGCACAGCAAAGGCAAGAGTTAAGTCCTTGTGAGCAGGGGTCACTAGCCTGTTTATAAGGGGAAGAAAAATAGGTTTTCTCAGGAAATGTAACATTTGCTCCTATAATCACAAAAGAAGAAACTCCTATAACAAGTTTTTTTCACAAGGTACAATTCACATATTTTTAGCACAAGAAGGCAAATCACTCCTGATATCAGTCAGTTAGGAGCCTTGGGGGTTGATGCTCAAGCAGGAATTGAGTGGGGGTTGAGTGGGGGAAGACACTGGTTGCCATCTGACGGTGGGAGGCCTTGCAAACCCACCTTGCCTCACAAGATTTTCCATCTACTTATGAGTTCAGAGAGACCTGGCTTCCTGCAACTTTAAGATTTGTGCACATTTTGGTATATATGTTTATTTATTTTTTAAAATGTTTATTTATTTTGAAAGAGAGCACAAGTGTGAGTAGGGTAGGAGCAGAGAGTGAGGGAGAGAGATTTTCCCAAGGTTTCTCCCATCTGGGGGCTCCATCTCGTGAACTGTGAGATCATGACCTGAGCCAAAAATCAAGAGTTGGATGCTTAATTGACTGAGCCACCCAGGTGCCCCTATATGTTATGCTTTTTTAAAAAAAAACACAAATTGTTCAGAAAACTGTGCGTGATATCCTTCTTATATACATTATAACTTCATGACTTCTCGTTTCTTTTTAGACTTAGGAAATATGCCAAGATCATCTACCTCTGCTTTGATCACTTCCCGTTCTAAGAAGGCTTATTTTGCATTTTTCGAAAAGTTATCCAGCCTTTCAAACATGAAGCCTTCATCTGAACATGGTTTATGAAAATCCAACACAAACAAATAAATCTATTTATAGAATACAAATAAAAAATAACAAATGACCAAAAAAATGGACTTCATAAGAACTCTCCATGTGGTCTTTCTGCAAAATACTACATCCTTCTAGTTCAGCTCCTGAATCCTGACATTGCTGCTCATATTACTACGGGGAAAGGTATCCAGAGTCAGGAGATTTGGGCTCAAGTTCTGACATTTCTCTGGTCCTGTTTTCCCTGGAAAATTGGAAGTAGCCATTGCTTTTATTTTCCTTTTAGAGGGCAAGTCATGACAGTGTAAATTGTCTTTGACTAGTTTTCATGGACATGTGAGAGAGAAATAGAGGGATCTGGGACTAGGAACCAAATGTGTTTCTAAACTGAAATCCCCATAGCAATGTGTTCGTAAGTTTTGTTTTCTGTTAAAAACGTGAGCCAGGAGGTGAAGATGGAAAAGCTTTGCCTGTTGGTCCGGGCCTATAGAAATCTGTCCTGTTTTGCAGAGGCTGACTCATACGTGTCAGAACGATATTCTCTTTATATTGTCCCATTTTTCAAACTGTTGTTTATAACCTTTGCAACAAAGGCTGCTAAATCAATCTTTCTGCTTGGAATTAAAATATAATACAACAAAGGGAAGCAATGTTCTTTTTCTTGATGGCTGTGGCCCATGAGTTTAAAATAACTTGATCTATTAATCACTAATCAGATTTTCCAGATTGCCAAGTAAATATTTACCACGGCATAAATCCTATATAACTGTGCAGATCCCCATCATCCTGTGGGAAATATAAAATAAGAAAAAAATTAAATCTGCTTTAGTTCATTGCTTTAGCCCTCAAATTGTCTATGATGGTCTATACTTTGTTTACATCTCTCAGATTTTCTTTTGATCAGCTGCCCAGCTTCTGCCTCGATATTTACCTCAGATATTGGCTATACCTTTTTATTGGGTCCTAATTTGCTTTCTCTGCCTGTGGTCCCTGCTTTCCTCCAGTACCCCAGCTCTAGGTCTATCTTTAAAAAATACAAATGTGATCATGCCACACTTTTAGTTAAAGTCTGTACATGTTTCTTTATCAATTTTGGGGGGAAATTCAAAGTCTGGCTTGTCATATAAGACACTTCATTGCTTAACCTTTGCCCAGTGGCTGAATTGAATGAGTTTGGCCAACCTATTATTGTCTCTGCATCTCCACTCCCTCCTTCGCATAAGTGGGGTAATGAAGTTTCCTACTTCATAAGGCCCTGGTGAGGATTAAAGGAGATAAGACTTGGGGCACTTAGATGGCTTAGTCTGTTCTTGATTTCTGCTCAGGTCATGATTTCACCCTTGTGAGATCTGGCTCTGAGCTGGGTGTGGAGCTTGCTTAGGATTCTCTGCCTCTCTTTTCCTCGGCCTCCCATTTGCACATGTTCTCTCCCTCCCTCTCTCTCTCAAAAAGAAAACAGGAATGCCTGAGTGGCTCAGGCAGTTAAGTGTCCGACTCCTGATTTTTGCCTCAGGTCATGGTCCATGGGATCAAGCCCCAAGACAAGCTCTGTACTGACAACGAGGAGGCTGCTTGGGATTCTCTCTCCCTCTCTTTCTCTATCTGACCTGTCCCCTGTGCTCTCGTGCTCTCTCTTTCAAAATTAATTAATTAGGTAAATAATTAATTAATTTTAAAAAATGAAAAATAAAGGAGATAAAGCTTAACTCAGTGCCTGGTTTGGAACAAGTGAGCAAAACACTGGCTTTAGGATTATTATTCTTATCTTCTACCACCTCCACCCAATACTCTCCCTGCAATCTTACTGAACCGTACTGGTTGCCATGTCAAAAGTGCCTTTCATTCTCCTATTGATAGGGAAAAATTATGTTATTAGATGGGATAGGGCTGATAGGGGAATTTCAGTGCCCTTCACTTTTGGGTTCTTCTTTCCACCCTGCTTGCCGAGGGCGCCAAATTACTACTAATGCCAAATGCGTAAGTAACAGACCATAAACTGTTCCCTAAGCTTACACTCAGGATTCAGACCTCTGGAGAGTGACCTCTTCTGAGCCTGCCAGTGTGAAATAAACCTCTTGCCTTCCAGGGTCTCCGAGTGCTGCTTGGTTCTTCCCCGGGTGCTCCAGACCAGGTTCTGTAACACTATACCCACCTTCCAATAGCCTGTTTCCTTAGTTCGATTCTGACACTAATTCCTATGTGTTTTTCTTTACCACGCCAAGCAATTAACTAAATTCTCTGAGGACACTGACTCTCCCACAAATTTAACTCCATTTTGACACTACCTACTTGGAGATAGCATCAGGTTCCTCAGATTAGAGGGCTCAGTCCAGCAAGAGTGCCACCATTTCGGATGCCAGTCACAAGTCCATGTCTGTCACCTGTGCTTCTGACCAATCAGCTATGAATCAGAGGTTTCTACGACTTTCTCCTTTGGTTCAGTTAATGTGCTAGTATGACTCACAGAACTCACAGGAAATCAGTTTACTTACTGGATTACCAGTTTTTTACAAAGGATATTGAAGGTGACTGCCAGTTGAAAAGCTACATGAGGCTAAGTCTGGGAGGGTCCCGGGGGCAGGAACTTCTATCCTGGTGAAGTTAGGGTGCATTGTACTACAAACCTTGTCCTTTAGGGTTTTTCTTGAGCCTCCTTTATAGAGCATGGCTCATTAAATCAGTGGCCATTGGTAATTGATTAAGATCTTCTCTCCTCCCCAGAGGTGGGAGGTGGGGGTGGGACTGGGGGTGGGTAGGGGATGGGACTGAAAATTCCAATCCTCTAATCTTGTGGCTGGTTCCCGACAACCAATCTTCCCCCTCTTAGGTATTTTGCAAAAGCAACCTCATTTAACATAACAAAAGACAACTTTATTGCTAGCTCTCATTACAGGAAATTCCAAGGGTTTTTTAAAAGCTGTCTGCTAGAAAACAATAGGGACAAAGACCAAATGTAAGTTTCCTATTAAAAGCCACACTGTCACACTTGGCTAACTCCTTTGAGTTTTATCTGAAGGATGATCTGCTCCAGCAAAGTTGTGCAAAGCCTGGCTGTACTGCATGTGTCTTCAGCGTGGCTTCCTTTGTCTTTTCTGCCCCAATCCTGATGTGTGTGTAGTCTTCAAGGGGACAAAGCATTATCTTAATTTAAATGTCTGTGCATGTCTTAAATGGAATTTTGGCATTGTTACATTATGTTTTTTTGTGTATGAAGTTTATTTATTTATTTATTTATTTATTTTTTGCGGGGGCTTGGGTGGCTCAGTTGGTTAAGCATCTGACTTTGGCTCAGGTGATTAAACGTCTGACTTTGGTTCAAGTCATGATGTTATATTTCATGGGTTTATTGTTGTTGTCATTATTTGGTTTGAAGTCTCTGTATTTTTTTAAATAACTTTATTTTTTGAAAGACAGAGTGTGAGCAGGTGAGGGATGGAGAGAGAGGAAGACACGGAATCTGAAGCAGGCTCTGAGCTGTCAACACAGAGCCTGGAGTGGGGCTAGAACTGATGAACATGAGATCATGACCTGAGCCAAAGTCAGACGCTTAACCAACGGAGCCACCCAGGCGCCCCTAAAGTCTCTCTATCTTGCATCCTTTAGGTGCAGACAATATCCCAAGATGGCTCTTTTCTCCACTGCCTGACCGAGCCCTGCTCCCGGAGCAGATATTGACAAGCCCCCCGTAAGATGGAGTCATCATTCTGTCTAGATGCAAAGAGAGGAGAGTATGATCAGGTTTTGGGTCGAATGGATGAAATGGACATGAGCTGTACCTCATGGTTGTAGCTAAGGAACTACCTCTCTAGTTGGGAGGTGAACCTTTGAAATGGCCACAGCAAAGGTTGAGATGCACGTGAAGCTGTCCCTGGGTATCCCAACAGTGACAGCATCTTCCATGAGACCCAGGGCGCCTGACATTTTTAAGTCATTGCTGCAAAGAAAGGCAAAAGTAATTACTGCAGAGGAAATACATCAGAAGGATCTCATTGGAAATTCAGGCATGCCAGCCAGCCGTAGCTGCAGAGTCTCTGCCAACTGTCAATAAGGGTAATTTGCTCTGGCTTCTGAAGGAACAGGCTGTGCAGTCTACGGGGAAGCGAGAGCTTAAAGACAGAGACTCCAAATGCCTGCAAACTCTCTTCCTCTAAGAAAGCAACTGATGAGCTTACGGGAAAATGCATTCAGTGATGGCACCTGCGTGTCCATTCTGAACCTCCTCCTCATCTCCACTCACAGCTTAGCTTCCAGCCACTGGAAACTTTAAGTTTCAGTGTGCCTAAACATGCTCATCATACTTTTGCACAAACCATGACTGATTTTACCCTCTGCCTAGAACACCCTTCCTCAATTTATTTTTTTTAACTTCTTTTAATGTTTATTTTTTAGAGAGAGACACATGGTGTGAGCAGGGAAAGGGCAGAGAGAGAGGGAGACACAGAATCTGAAGCAGACTCCAGGCTCTAAGCTGTCAGCGTGGAGCCCGACACGGGGCTGAAACCCACAAACCATAAGATCATGACCTGACCCAAAGTTGGATGCTTAAATGACTGAGCCAACCAGGTACCCACCCTTTCCTCAATTTATCTGTCACCTCTGTAGTCTCCACTGGGAAGAAGATTCTGCCTCTGCTGCATGGTATCATCACAGTTGCCTGTCTCCCTGCTGAACTATAAGCAATTTGGCACACATTTAGTTTTGCTTTCATTCTTATGTACGTATGCTTACAACTGGCTCAAGAAAAAAATAAAAGATATGAATTGACCATGGATATAGCAGACATGGAATTTAAAAAATATATCTGAGGGGCCCTGGGTGGCTCAGTTGATTAAGCTGCCACTTCAGCTCAGGTCAGAATCTCATGGTTCAGTTTGTGAGTTTGAGTCTTGCATTGGTCTTTGTGCTGACAGCTCAGAGCCTAGAGCTTGCTTCAGATTCTGTGTCTCCCTGTCTCTCTGCCCTAAGCCCCACTCACACTCTGCCTTTCTCTCTCTCAAAAATAAATAAATATAAAAACCCATACATCTGAAAAATGCTGTAGTCCCAATTAATAATTCTAACTCAATTTTTACTTTGCACTTCCAACAAGATTGAAAGTCCATAAGAAACTTATGTCAGGTTATAAGAAAAAAAGATAAAAAATTTTCCAATTTATTTAACAAAATTTGCATATTCTTAAAACATATACCTCATAATGATAGGGACGGAGGGAGGAAGGCAGAGGGAGAAAGAGGGAGATAGAGGGAGAGACTTTTTAAAGAATATAACCCCCCCTAAATTCTAAAGTAAATACTATAAAATCTGGCTTTAGCACTATTAAATGATAATATGACCATTACCAAAATATAGAAACAGAAAAAGAAGAAAGGTAGAAAGAAAGGAAAGGGCAGAAAATAATCATAAAAAACATGTTTGCCTTCCTTAGTATTTAAAACATGCAGATTAAAGTTTTTTTGCTATCATGGCCATGATCATAATTATTATCATTGTTAGTGGTATTGAGTATATGAGGAAATAAATACCATTTATGATAAAAAATTCTATTAAATTTTCCAAAAGGTTGTGAACATTCTCCTCCTGGCTTATTCTAATCAAGAGCTTCATTCATAGGAAGTTGTCAAAGATGCCTACAAATACTTATGTGCAAGAATATTCGCTATATTTTTATTTATGATGACAAAAGTTGGAAACTATTTAATATACAATGATTAAAGTTTGTTTAAATATAGGTAGCATATCCATACTGTGACATTTTGAGAGCCTTCCTTTGGAGTTGGCAAAATGATCTTGCTATAATATGAAAAGAAATAACTGTATATAGGAAGATACTAATGTTTAAAAATGTATACATTTAAAAATACTGTGCCAGGATAGCCAACACAATGTTGAAAAAGAAAAACAGAGCTAGAAGACTGACACTACCTGACTTCAAGGCTTATTATAAACTGACAGTAATGAAGACAGTGCGATATTGGCAAAAGAATAAACAGATCAACAGAGCAAGATAAAGAGCCCAGGAACTGACCCACGTGTTTGACAAAGGAACATAGATTAATATAACAAGATAAAGACAGGATGTTCTACAAATGGTAGTGGAACATTGTACATCCACTTGTAAAAGAATGAACCTAGACACAGAGCTTACAATATTCACAAAAATTTACTCAAAATAAGTGTCAGGGAATGGATGTGATTAAGGCACACAGAGAAGTGCTTAAAGACACATATAATAGAGATGGTTATGAAAGCACAAAAAATGTAGCTTAAAATGGAACACAAATCTGTGAAATGTAAAACTACAAAACTCCCGAAATATAACATAGGAGGCAACTGAGATGACCTTGGATATGTGGTAGTTTTTTTAGCTACAACACCAAAAGACACAATCCATGAAATAAATCATGAATAAGCTAGACTACATTAAAATTAAACTTGCACTATGGCAACGACGATGTCAAAATGATAAGAAAAGTCACAGACTAGGAAGAAATACTTGCATGAGACATACCTGAGAAAGAACTATCATCCAAAATTTACCAAGAACTCTTTAAACAATAGGAAAACAATGCAGTTTAAAGGTTGATTAGAGATCTCAACAGACACCTCACAAAAGAAGAGGTTTAGACGGAAAAGTGAGCATATAAGATGTTCCACATCATATCACATTAGGGAAATGCAAGTTAAAGCAATAATGATATACCAGCACGCATCTCCTAGAATAGACAAAATCTGGTATGCTTATAACACACAATGCCTGTGAAGATGTAGAGCATCGGGAACGCTTATTCACTGCGGGTGTGAATGCAAAATGGTACATCCATTTTCTAAAACAGTTTGGTGGTTTCTTGTGAAACGAAACATAATTTAACCATATGATCCAACAATCACACTCCTTGGTATTTACCCAAGAAGTTGAAACTTATGTCCACACAAAAACCTACACACAGATGTTTGTATCAGCTTCATTCATAATTGCCAAAACTTGGTGGCAACTAAGATGTTCTTCAGTAGGTAACTGGAGATAAATGATCAACCCAGACAATGGAATACTATTTGGTATTAACAGGAAATGAGCTTTCAAGGATGAAAAGATGTGGGGTAACTTTCGGTGCATATTACTAAGTGAAACAAGCCAATCTCTGAAGGTTACCTACTGTTTGACTCCAACTGTATGACATTCAGGACAAAGTGAAACTATATAGATGACAAAAAGATGAGTGTTGTTATGGGTTGGGAGAAGAGAGGAAGGAATAAATAAAGCACAGGTTTCTGTGCCAGTGAGAAGACTGTATGGTACCGTAATGATGAATGCCTGCCATTCATTAAACAGTTATCCAAACCCATAGAGTGTACAACATGGAGGATGAACCCCAATGTAAACTGTGAACTTCGGGTGGTTATGATGTATCAACGTAGGCTCATCAGTTTTAACAAGTGTAGTACCCTGCTGTGGAATGTGGATAATGGGAGAGGGTATGTATATGTGAGAGTAGGGTGTACATGGGAAGTCTCTCTATCTTTCTTTCAATTTTGCTATGAGCCTAAAACTGCTCTAAAAAAAGTTTTAAAAATATTGTGTATGTGTATCTGTGTATACATCGGATAGATAAGTAAATTTGCATAATGGAATTTATCTGTGATAAATAAATGTCTATTGTATTAATAGTATTTATAATTTTGAATTGGGGACTTAAAGCATTTTGTCTTTCTTCAGACAGCTTTGTCTTTCTCCCAGTTTGTACAAAGATCACCTCATGATTGGGGGGAAAAGATGCCTTTAGGTCAAAATAATACTATGTAAAGTAAGCTTGAGGCTGTCTGAGTTTTGGAACTCTTCCTGAGGATCTAGAAATATCCAATTACAGACACTATTTTAAGAAAGAATGTGATTCTGTTATTTTGTAGCCGTCTGAATTGCATTCTTGTTTCTTACCAGTTCATTTCAAGTCACATGCCCCCGTCACTCAGAGGAGGCTGATCAGCGGACTTGCTCTGTGGTCAACAAGGCTTTGTAGCGAGGTGAGGTCTGCTTTCATTGTTAAAGAAGTCAGCATCCTTTCTTAACTAACTGTATCTGGTAAGCTCAAGATTTACTGTTGCTATTTTTACTGTTCCGAGAAAACCATTAGAAGGTTTTAGCTAGAGTGTGTCTATGAATATTCATAGATAGTCAGCTTCTGTATTAAAAACCACACCCACATCTCTGCAGTAGCTGCAGCATGAATAAGGGCTCTATAGGGCAACATGAAAACTTGACATCGGGCTGCCTGCAAAATGCACATAAGGTCTGCTTTGCTGTGCTGACTGTTATCCTTTACACAAAAGCCTTTGTGCTTTACCTTTCTGTGTCATGGAAATGTTTTTAAGCTTCTTTTGTCTGTGTCGCATTAGTTGCCTGATCACAAAACCCTCATACAATTAAAATTGTCATTTTCTAAAATCAGAGATTGATATGTAGCTTTAAAAAGAGTGCATATACTATTCTTGTATTATTTTGGGATATACAATACAGCAGCATTTTGCATATATACATAGTAATGAATGTAGAAAGGCGGTTAAATATATAGACAAATATGGTTCATGCTAAACATCTCGATAAGGCTATCATTTTTAATTTGAACTTGACATATGAATATGGGGACATAGATAAATGAATTGATATATCAGTAAATATTAGTAACTAAGATCACATAGTCAGCTGGCTAAATCCACTAAAATACATTTCATCTACACGCATCACTTATGTACATTTATTCTATGTAACACAAAGGCCGCCTGGAGACTTCCTGTCTCTGTGGGAAGCAGGGAGGCCTCTATACATTTTTTTTTGGTCAATTCTTATGTCCTAGTCTCTCATGGCCTCCTCTGTCTTGTACACTGTCTTTTAATTGCACTAAGTAGGCAAAGTGGAAATCAATAGATCTTTGAGAATTGACCACCCCCTTCCTGCCATGCCGCCGAATCCACAAACACAAAGGCATCAGTGAACTGTGGATTTACTGAAGCTTTCATTTGAGGACAGGAATATAAAGCTGAGCATAGAATTTCAAATCTCTTTCTCCATATTCCTGCTGGGGTCCCTGTGATCTCACTAAGCATCTGGCCTTTCTTTCCTGTTCTCTTTGCCCCTATTTTTCTCTAAAGAATTTCAGTTCTTCTTTCAATATGCAGAGTAATACAGTGAATTTGCATATCCCGAATTTGCTTGTCCAGGCCTATCAATGTGTTCTCCACAGAAGGCTTTTCTCATTAACATAATGCACATAAGAATACTTGGGATTATATAATATAAAACTTGGTTTCTTCCCTGGACACACAATGCTTTTTCTCAACATTAGTGCATCCAGGGTGTGCTTCTGATTGCCCCTCATGGTGCTCTTCCGACACACCCTTTCCCTTCTCCAATGTCTCAAACTCTCATTTCGATTACAGTGACCTGTGAATTCCTGACTCAACTTCTGGTTCCTTCTGCACTGCAAACCCACACATAGATCTGCATACTGGACGTCTAGATATGATAGCCCCTCAACCACCTTAAATTCAACACATTCAAAGCAAACTCACTGTATCCCACAAAAATCCTGCAATTTCTCTTTGTGCTCCTGATATCTGTTAATGCTGCCGGTATTTTCACAACTACCAGAGCCAGAAATCTAGGGGCCATTATTAAATCCCACCTTTTCCTTGATAACTAGCATTGCATTGTTAATGGAAGCCTGTCTCCTCTAAAATCTGCAGGCTTCTTTCCAGGCTCATTAGCCCACCTTGACATCATCATCATTTGTTCTCCAGGCTCTGGAAACTACCAAATTCATTGACTTGCATTGGTCTGTTCCAACTCTAATCCACACTTTTCTATTTCTGCCAGAGAGAGCTTTCTAAACTATGAATCTGACTCTCATTCCCCTCCCTCACTCAAAGGTCAAGCCCAAGTACAGGAAGTATTAAATATTAAAGCACAATGTCCTTCACAATCTGGCTCTCGGTGACTACCAGCCTCGTGTAGTCCCGCCCACTCCAGACCGCTAGTGCTGGGTCTAGCGTCTTGCTGTGTTCCTCAGTGAGCCCGATCATATTTGATGTTTGGTTTCTGTACCTGTTTAAGTGCTATTGCTTTGGCCTTGAAAGACATTCCCTGATTTTTTTTTAAACTCATAAATGCTTACTCTTCCTTCAAGTCCAAACTGAAAAAAAAAAAAAGCCTTCCTCTGAGAAGCTCTACTTAACTCCTGTTCTTTTCTCTCCTGCTTAGCACTAACTCCATGTCTGCCTCTGTGTTCCATTACCCTTTCTTTAACACTTTATTAAAGCATCTGTTGTCTTACTTGTAATTATTAACTTAACACTTTCGTCTCCCCGTTAAGAGTGGGAACCCCCGAGTCAGGATGGAATCATACTCAAGCTGATTCTCTCCATATCTAGCACAGTGCCTACAGCAAGGTCAGGGGATGCATATGACTGAATTAAATAGTGGGAGATTCTTACTGAACTATTGATTTATGTAGACAAAGGGACTTCAAATGGGTTCTTCAGGTGACCTTTTATGTGACAAAAACTCTCCCCTTGACCCAACTTTAGCCAGGTTCCTCTGGGCCTTTATCCTTTTTTATTTTCCTTTTGCTAGAACTTGTCCTTGGGTCCTGTCCTTGGCCTGCTTAGTTCAGTTTTAGCAAGAATTTTGCTAAGTCACTTCAGTAATAATCACCCTGCCCTTGATATTTGATTACCCATAGTATCTGATCAAATTCTTTATCCCCCATGTTGGATGGATAAACCTTTGGCCTGCCATCAATAAGAATCCTGTTAAGATGGTTTAGCAAGAATCTCACTACCCTTTATGTCTCCTTTTAGTACTTTTCCATTTTCTGACCACTTCACTCTGCTCTTTGGCTATGAGTCCCTAGCCATCTTTTTTTCTTTCTTCTTCTGCTTCTGCTGCTGCTGCTGCTGCTGCTGCTTCTTCTGCATTCAGAATTAAGGCTCATCTCTCTTCCCTATTGCAATAGTCTTGACACCTATTGCAAAAATCCTGAATAATCTTCTTTTACTCTAGCATATGCCATGTTGATCCCTATGAGGATGGTACCCTCTGCACATAAATGAAGATCTCTGAGAGGTATGCTGATCCTTCCAGACCTCTTTTTTTCTACATGGCTGAGCTTAATGAAATGTTCCCACCCTCCATGATGGTTAACCTATGTTCAGGGATTAATTTACTCATATGTCAGAATGTGTCCACATTTATATAATAGATAACCTTTTAAATGATCTCATTAGCACACAGATGTGTTCCCACTAAACGTGGAGGACTGGTTTTATAAAGAATGCAAAAGAATACATACATCTAAATAATGATTGACCACTGGGATTCTCTAAAGGATATAAAAATGTTGAAGAAAGAAAACCACCCATGTCTGAGTAATTGTGAGCATTCATCATTTGCTGCTTTCTCTTCTTTCCCTAATCAAAATAGTGTCCTTAATGCCCTTGGTCAGTTGTATGCTTATTCTGATGATTTTGACACTGATTGAATTCCAGAATTCTTTTCTGGCAACATAGAAATTACAATATTTTTAGAATCAATTTTAACACTTCATAATTATATGTTGGTTTTCTTTAAATATTAAAATATGCCATGTGTACCTCAAATCAGATATTAAAACAACACCTTTCATTGCTTTGTTAAATATTTTTTAACATCTACTGCTAGATGCTGAGAATATAAGGGGGAATTGAGACCAAGTTCTTGTCTTCATGGGGTTTGTATTATAGTGCAAGAGAACAGTAGACAATAAATAAGAAAATACGAAGGATACCAGAGGATGATAAGAAATGTGGAGAAAAACACAACATTTAAAAGAGATAGGACTTGTATGCCATTTTATACAGAGTAGTCTGAGAAGACTTCTAGAAAGGTAATCATAAGGGAAAAATCTGGAGAAAGATACAAACACACACACACACACACACATACACACACACATAGAAAGAGAGAGAGGAAGAGTATTGGTTGGAGGGAAATCCCGTACAGAAAAAAGCCCGAGGGCCAAGGTCAGGTGTGAAGGTTGAATGTATTCAAACAGTGAAAGAGAAGATGTCGGTAGTTGGAAGACAGGTGGTGGTGGGGTCAGCTCACAGTAAGGCCTCTGGCTCTCATTTTCAGCGAGATAGGACCACCGGAGGGTTTGAAGCAGAATGACGTAGCTAACTTACTCTTTTAAAAGAATCCTTCAGGTTGTTGTGTGAACAACAGACTGTGTGGTGGCAAAGGCGTGAGCAGGGGGCATAGTTAAGAGCCCCTTGTTATAACTCCGGGGAAGGTGACGGCAATTTGATGAAAGTTGTAGCAAAAGAAGTAGTAAAAGAAGGGCTGCGTTGTTGATACATTTCGGAGATTGGCCTATAGGATTTTCTAACAGATTCATGATTGAGTGAAAGAGAAAAAGGAAACAAGGATGAGTCCTTGGTGTTTTGTCTGAACGGCATAAGTAAGGGGGTTACTATTAACGAGGATGGCAAAAGTGATGGCTTTGGAAGGCGGGAATTGGGTCAGAAGGAGAGACAGAGTTCTGCTTTTTAAATATGTTAGCCGTCTATAACTAGCACTGCCTCCTAGGAAGGGAAGGTACAGCATTTCCTTTCTTTCCAGCAGTAAGATGAACATTCCATTGCGGTGTGAAGCGTGCTGCTCTCAGAGCCAGCGGGTTTGGAGATGGGATTTAAATCTCCCAATGTCATGGCAACCTCCCCATATTTCACGAAGATAAGAACAATATTCTAATTAATCAAGCCGCAAGGCATTTTGGCTTGGATAGAACAGTGCCCAAGGAGAACCTGCGACTTTCTCCCTAGTATTAAAGCACAGATTGCTTTGTTAGCCCCTGGGATTCTTTAACATATGGAAGTGCCACTCCAAGCGAAGAGGCTTTCTGCTCGCTTGTAAGGGTGCTAACATCACCTCAAAAAGAAGAACACATCAATGCTGCCTTTCTTACAATAATAGGCAACTCTGGATGTCGCGGTAAACATTTACATCTATCAGAACGCTTGCACATGCTGTATTTAATTCGATGCCCTTGCAGGCAAAAATTCTATGAAATAGGTTGGACTACTGCAGTGATCACTGTGAGTGAAGAAATCCAAAAGCTAAAGCAAAAATAAATAAATAAATAAATAAACAAATAAGGAACTAAATTCCAGAAGTAGTAATAAGCAGCACAAGGTTGCAAAGGTGGGTATGCCAGAACCAGAACTAACTGTCTAAACTTCTAGTGCAGTATTCTTTACACCACAGCACACAAATGCAGTCGCTGAGCATTTCACTCTGTATTTATTAATCTCTTATGTAGGTTTTCATTTGGAACCAGCAGCAACTCCTGCAGTCTACTTTATATATGAGTGTTGTTGGGAAATAAGTCAGAGGAGGCGATTGGCAAGTTGAGGAGGGACCTGCTTTTATTGAGCGATCATAAAATACCTTATATAAGCAACTGGAGGCGATCCAGTTCTTTCTGGTTGCAGAGAAACTTGTCCTCCAACTCCTGGAAACAAGAATTTCAGACTCAACCAATGAGGCTCAAGCAAATAGCATTACCTCATCACAAGAGTGTGTCATTGGCTGTGCACTTTCCAAGTAGCTTTAGAATAGTTTCTAATACTTTAACCCTTGTGTTTATAAATCCTTGAGTTAGTTGGAGCTAACTCTTGATATTAAAGACACTCTCTGAGATATAGCATATGGTTAACTTAAAGAAGCAAATGCCACTTATTTCCATGTAAAACCAATAGCTATATAATGGTCAACTTGGGTTAAAAAAGGAATTTTTCATTTTATTTTTGCTGAATCATAATATCTCTATTTGCATGCTAGAAAAATATCAGTCCTTGAGAAAAAAAAAAACAGAAATTGATGCTCTGCTGTGAGTGCTGTGGCCTCTGAAATAGCTTTTTCCATGTGTGATACCTCCTCACGCATTTGTCTTTGTCAAATTAAGAGTTAGCATTGGGTTTAAGGGCTGGAGAGGGGAGTAGAAATAGAAGTAGGTGGAAGAAAATGACAGTCACAGCTGAGGGATAGGAAGAGCATTAAAGGGTTCCAGGAACAGAGGATTCATACAGTTTCTCAGGAGCAGACATTTTCCCTTCTGGTTATAGGAACACCTTTACATGTCTTTCTAATCCCATGGATCCTTTGGGCAAAAGTAAAATCTATTCGAAGCACATTTTGACTTCTCGCATTTGTTCTTCTGTTCTGTTTCATGACAGTTCGGTATGAGTATTGGGACCTAGTATGTTGTTATCTAATAGTTTTTTATGTTGTCAAGTAGATTGTAAATTCCATGAGATCAAGATTTAGGAGTCATACATTTTACACTTCCCTCAGAACCTAGCACAATATGCAGCTGAAGGCTGGTTAATGTAGTGATGGTTTGAGTCAGAACTTGAGCAAAAGAATTTAAAAATGACCATATGTCTTAGCTAACAGAATGGGGACAGTCCATTCCAGAAAAGGAGGCCTGGATTTTTTTTTCTTTTTTGTTTTTTGTTTTTTTTTCATTTTCAGTTCACAGGTCTATTTGCTCCATCTTCAGGTTGCTGAAGGTGTCATGAGCTTAGAAAAGATCCAGATTTGACACTTAGCTCTGTCACTTTCTGTATTGTGATTTTGGGTAAGCTCTTTAAATATCATGAACTTCAGCTTCCTTATCTGGGAAGATATGGAAGAAAACTGGGAAAAATGGAGCCTAGTTCACAAGATAGTTGTAAGGATTAAAGGAAGGTGTATAGATCCACCCACCTTGCCATGTTCTTTACCATCTTTCCTTTACTTTGGGTGAGACTCATTCATTCTGGATGGTGAGAAAGAAAATTTTGTACTTAGCAAGAACTTTCTGGGATCACTTCCTACTTTACTTTTTCCCACTTGGCTATGAGATGCTGAAGTATTTAACTTGTGGCTTAACCTTCTTCTAAGTGTCTAGCTAAACCCCTTAAGACAGAAAGAAGTGCACTGGGGGCACCCTGCTTGTAAATTAATAGATTTTGAATTACATTTGTCATCACTGATCTACTTCACCTATGATGAGCCTTGAGCATATGAATGTCACAGAGCTATAGCCTTCTGTTTTTCCTCTGAATTATAGGCCTCTTTGCTCCAAATGGCTGTGTCTTGTTTCCTGCTCAAGTCCTCAGCACCATGATGAGGTGAGAGTCCTAATCTCAGGGGCAGTTCACTTTATTAAGACTTAGACATTGTTGCTGGCACCTGGCTTTCTTCTAGACTGGGCTGTGCTATCTTCTCAAACCTTGGGGACTTAATGTCATTAACCACAGGTTTTACATAGATTCTACATTAACATTGCTCATAACTATTTGTCTTGATCTCTTTGGGTATCACATGGGATTTCTGGGCAGACAATTAGAAAAATGCATCCTTCAAGGTCAGGTAGTTCATTCATGTTTCATTTTTTCATCCATTCTTTCATCCATTTTCTCAGAACATTAACTCTATTTCACCCTTGCCTAAGTGCTATGTTGCAGAGTTAAATATACTAGAGTTAGTTCCACTGGATTTGATCTGACCATGTCTCAGCTTTACTGCCTACTGCACTTATCCCAACGTGACTCATAGCTGAGCTTGAATTATCCTTAAATGTTACCTTATACTGTTTATAGGAGAAGATATTTAAATGGGAAATGAAGAAGATGTTAACAGATCCAAATGCATAATGAATAATTTGGAAATTTCCTGAAATTGAATCCATCCAGGCAAGGGGAAATGGTCGTTTCTAAGTAGAATTATTTACATTATAAACAAGGGATCAACAAAATAATAACCGAGCACACAGAAATCTTTTGAAGTATAGTTAAGTAACATATTGCACTTGCCTAGTGAGAGACAGAGCATGAGCCAAAACAAATTTAATGCAGGACTCTGTCTTCTCTACGCAATTCCAGTTTTAATAGATGGCTTATTTGTTATAGGCCTAATTAAGTAAATGGAAGGGATCAAAATCTTTCCAAGTATTTCTTGCTTTTATCTTAAAAATCAATACCCTGCTTTCCATCAAATTATGATAAAGAAGGAAACCAATATATAGGCTTTATAGAGACTGCCAGGGGTGTCTATTTAAAATGACCTAATGCAAGGACAAATAACTCTAACGTCTTTGTGACTCTCCAGTGGCCAATCCACATGCAGTAAGATTTGTGGTCCCTGAGCCAGCTCTAATAAGCACAGGAACCGTAAATAGCACTTGCTCCTCTCTGGTTGGGCTTGAGATTAAGTCACATGCTCCAGCCTGCTTTATAGGGGTCCCATAGAGTCTCCTTTTCTGCCAGGTTGACCATGGATCTTGTAAGTGGGAGAGAGTCCCTACCACAGCCAGAATTTCAGCCTGGCCCATAGGACACCAACTTATTTCCATTTGAGAGATTTCTCTGCCTGATTCATTAGCTCCCTTCCTAAATGTTTTCTGTTTTTCTCTTATATCCTATCTAGTCACCATCAGTAGGATCCTATTGTTCTGTGTCGGTTGTTCACTCATTTGTTTTTGCAACAAATATTAATTCCAACGACTACACTGTGCCAGATAGGTCCCGCATCAGAGCAGGGACAAGCTGAGATTCTTCTTCCATCACGGAGTTGGACATGATAGATCTTTAACAAGACAGTACTCTAAATGAAGTGAAGGTTACTAGAATAACTATCTCTTCTAGGGGCTTGATCTTGAATTCTGCTCAATGAGAAACTTTCCTCGAATTTTAACAACAGTTGACCCAATTGCCAAGAATTGTGCAGCCAGGACTTCCTCCCTGTTCGATTCCCCCACACTTTGCCCTCCCTTCCTGATTCTATGTCTCAACACTGACCACTTTGAAATTTGTAATTGAGGCCTGTGTCCCTATGTCACTGTGCTCAGAGCTGTGTGGTCATTGCTTCATGGGGCTCTGTAGCAAGGTCCGTGACTTCCAGCAGGGCTCTGGTATTTGGGCCTCAAGATATGGCTGTGCCATATTCTCCCCCTCAGTCCATGTTGCAAAAGTCTCAGAATCCTACACATATCAGCCTGTTAGGCTACAAATATCTCTCTGCAAATGGATTTTCATGCAAACACTGACTTGGAATTGGCCTTTCTCTGTGACTAGACAATGTAGATACCTTCTTAAGATATAATGCAATGTTTCTTTAAGGAACATGATTTACCACACCCTTCTTGAATAACATATGCACTATTTTCTCACATGCAAAATGAAAATAGTGGATATTGGTTTGATGTAAGTGTTGATAAAAGATAATACATGAGAAAATACTTCTAACTAAGTAACTGCAATGCATCATACACATGGGACAAATATTTTTACAGTTGCTTGCTGAGGGATAGCCTCGTGGGATGAAAGAAGTATTATGACCATCAAGACTGGCTTGCTCCTGTCCAAGTGAGTAAAATTTGTTCTTTCTTGATTTTCAATTTTCCCTTCTATGAAACGAAGGGATTGAGTTGAATCCTTTCCAGCATTAACATGGGTTTTGTGATACTGTTGTGTTTTGTGGATGCTTATGTATTTCAGTAAGATCAAATAATGGACAGATCTACTCTCCATAAATAGTTATTACACAAAGAGCAAGGACAAGGAATCATATTGAGTGCTTGGGACAGACAGTGATTTCACATCTGATCATGACCACTGAAGGACTTTTCTAACTTGGAAGAGAAATAGCATATATGGAAAAGTAGAAGTGTCAGGATGGACACCTCAATTCAATAAGTGATACTAGAGACAGAGATGCAGTCTTCCAATTAGGAACACGTAAGTCCTGGGAATAAAAAGCAGATATTTGGGATATCGTCCAATATATTGTAATAGCTATGCAATGGGACATTGCTCCCTTGTATAAACTTGTCAAATTGCCAAGCTAGACACCTGAGACTAATGTAACGTTGTATGTCAACTATACTCAAAATGAAAAATATATTAAATAAGTGATACCAGAAGTCTCTGGAAATCAAGAATGGGAACAAACTTTTACCAAGAGGTGATGGCTTTATACCCTTTAATCCTCATGATAAATGCACAGGTATCCCTGTTTTGCAAATGAAAGCTATGGTGCTGAAATAATTTCCATAATTTACTCAAACTAAAACAGCTGGCAGCAAATCACATGGAAGTTAATTTTATGACAGAATGTAGGTTTTTCCACAAAGCCAAAGAATTTGGGAGTGCACGAACTACAAGCTTCTTACCGCAGAACCCACTACCAGAAGGGGAGGATGTGAGAGCAAAAAGTGGTACTGTTAACACTTACTACGGAACAACAAGACGTAAAACAGAAATGACTGGGGAAAACCAGGATGTGCGGACCTCCCATGTACCATATTTTATTTAAACTGTCACAGAAAAGGAAAGGGTGTGGGGATAAGTTAGAGCAGGGTGGCATGCAAGAATAAATAAACATAAAAAGGGGATGATTATAGTGCCTATGTGATATAGAAAATTGCTTCCAAAAACATTTTTAGAAGCTTTTGGTATTAGTGTCAGATAATTAGAATTGTTATTTCTTTCTACCAAGTACAGGATGGGATAAATAGCTCAATAAGCATGATTTCTGGACACTCGGCAAAGAGAGTTACTGGTAGCAGAGTAGTGGACGAGATTACAAGTCTCGGGTGAAGGTCGTGACCTTTCCATGGAGTGATTTTGGGCAAGTCACATTACCTTTTTGAGTCTCAGTTTCTCCTCTGCATAAATCAGAGCAATGCTGACCTTCACACAGTAATATCTACCTCACAGGGTCATTATAAACATCAAAATAAAATATTTTATATTCTGAAAAGTACAACATAAAAGTAAATGATTATAAGTTGTAATTCTATCATGTTTTATTATAATGGTTTAATAATTACTCCTAAGAAAATGTGTATGGCACTGGGCACCATTCAGATATTTTTGAGTGTGAGCATACTACTCACAATTCTTGGGTTACCTGTAACTTAACATTTGAATTATTCACAAGCCTGAATTAAGATCTTTAAAAAAACAATAACTATCAGTTTTTTGGTGAGGTAGATTGTTGTCCAAATTTGCTTAAGAGACAAAAGCTTTTTTAGGAGAGCAATTGGATACAATCTGCTCATCATATGCAGGGCCTTGAGGAACAATGGACCCTACCTTCTTAAATATGTACTCCATGTTCAAAAATTGAAATAGATTATACCTGAAGAAATACCAGAATGAGGCCATTACCAGGATTAGGGATAGTTCTACTTGGAAGAGATTCATAGTGCACTGCAGAGAAATATGAGTGGAAATGTTGAATCCAGTTATAGCGCTAAGCTTCAGTTCCCATTTGCAACCTTGGTCAAGCAACCGAAGAAACCAAGAGAAGCAGAGTTAGTTCAGCAACTGGCCAGAAAGAACCTTAGGGGCAATTTTTCACAAAAAGATGATAAACCAGGTGAGAGAGAAAGGCCTCCACACTGCTTTAAGTTACTCTAAAAATCAGATTAAATACAGAAGTTCCCAAGGGAAAAACCTGTTAAAGCAAACAATCAAAAAACGTAATTTCGTGCCAAATTTGTATCTTAAGAGGACATATTGCGATTACTATCCACTGCCCTTGGAAAACATGTGAGCATTTCGATCACTATTCCCAAGGCATGCTTGATGCCATTATGCCGTTATCCTGCTCATTATTCCCAGCAGGGAGGACAGTACCATTTTCCAGCTGGAGAAATGAATGGGGTTAGCTGCCCCAAGCTCACAGCTGGCCATTTTCAGGCTTGTTCTTTCTCGCTGGTAAACCCCACCATCATTCAAGTATGTCAAGCAGAGAAATTTTATAAAACGCTTTTAAAACGTAAGTGGTTGAGAGAGCTCATGGTTGCCTAGCAACAGATCTTCCCGAGGTAAGCAATGTGACAGAGTGAAGAGGTGTCTGGAGAAGAGAGGAAACCTTGCTTCGAGCTGTAGCTTTCTCACCATAGTACGTGGGAAAAGCATTCTAGCACTGGGGCTAACTCACCAATAAAATGACGTGCTTGAACTAATGAGCAGAATTCCACTCACTATTTTATTGGATGAACCATTAAGTTATAATACAAAGTCTTAGCCTCTAAGACATGACACTTGGGCTTAGATCCTGATTTTGTAATTGATTACAGCATCTTTGGCTAGTCTCAGTCAAATTCCTTACTCATTTGTCTCTACTAAGTAAGACACCACTCTGTCAATATATGATTCTTTCACATGACTTGCTTAAAGAACAGAATACTTCCAAGCAAGCGCAGTGTGCAAGGCACTGACCTTGTGGCAAGGGAGTAAATGTGGGTAAAACACAAGCTCCATCTTTTAGGGGCTTGCTGTCCTGCAGAGAGTGGGAAAATGTGCACAAATATTTTGAAAACTTAGAGACAGACATGAAATTTGAAGTGGTGTTAGAGGTCACCTAATAGTCTTTTATTTGTCTCTCAAAGCTTCTGAGAGACCTAGACGTCTTTTATTTTGTGATGAGGTTTTTATTGCCAGGTGTCCTACAAAGTCTTATGCCTCCCCCACACTTTGACCAAAGGGAAAATGAAGCTCAAATTAAGCGACTTGCCTCAAATCACTCAGCTGGTAAGCGGGGAAGGTTGGATTCAAACTTGTGCTTTCTGATTACACATTTCATGTTTTCATGTAAATTAGGCCTTTGATGTAAGGTGTAAATTAAAGGTGTACACAAGAGATAGAAAAGTAAATGCTGGTCTTTAAAAGGAGGGAAGAGTTGCATCAGGAAGGAAATAAAAAAATCATGGAAGAGATGGCATTTGAATTGGACGTTGTAGGATACATGGACTTGTGTCTCTGAAAATGGTAGAAAGGTATTCTTGGCAGAGGGAATATTACCAGTAAAGGAAGAAAAATATGCATAGTAAGGCCATGCAGTTCAGGAGCCTTGATTTCATTCAGCAGGCAACTGAGAGATAATAACTTTTTAAGCAAACAAGTGGCATCATTGTATGTATGGTCTTGAAGGAATTATATTTATTGTAGGTATAAAGTGCCTTTGGAAAGACCAACCAGGTGGCTACTGCAATTTTCCAGGAAAAAGCATGAGGGTATCAAGAAGAATGAGAACAGTGAGGGCAGGGAGGACTGAATGGACTCATGTGATTGGAGAGGCACGGAGAACTATGTTGTGGGATGAGGTGAGGATGTGCTCAGTGATCACATTGTACCGAGCCTGATTGACAAGAGGGCAGCCATGCTGGGGCTACAGCTTTGGATTCTAGCATCGTCTGCCCACAGGGAATATTACTAGAATGAAGATGGATAAATGGGCAAGGGAATGCTCATGTAGTATTTATAAGTCTGTAGTCACCACACTAAGTAGCAGGGACATTAGTTGCTCGGACTATATTTTTATGTTTTAATGATACCTAATTACAATATAATATACATTCAGTAAAGTGCATAGATATAAAATGTGAAGATGTCCTTTCACAAGAGCAGTTGTAAGAAAACATTATCTGCATCCCAAAAGGCACCCTCATGTCCCTTCGATCTTCCTCTTCTCCCCAGAGATAACCACTAATTCCTTCTTAGTTTTCCCTGGTTCTGTTCTTTATATAAAGACAGCCGTCTAATATATGTTCTCTTGTGTTTGGCTTCTTTTACTGAAAATTATGCCTGGAAACTCACCTATGATATTGCATGTAGCAGCAAATCATATTTTTTCACTCCCATGTAATCCTATTGTATAAATACACCACAATTTATCTACACAGTCTGCTATTCAATGACTTGAAATGAAAAAGACACTCCCATGCATGTTATTCTTGCACATTCTTGTGCATCAGATGTGTGTATGCATAAGCAAAAACCTGTGAGTGCTATTTCTGGGTCTTAAAATGCACACACGCACACATACATGCACACACGCATGCACTGATACATCTTTAGCATACAGCCAGAAAGCTTTGCAAGGTGCAGTCTCACCAGGAGTGTATATGAGAGCGCTGCTCCCCCCTTTGCCAACGTTTTATTTTATCAGCCTTCTAATATTAGTCATTCTGGAGAGTTGCTGATACTTCCCTGTGTTTTCAGGGAACACCTTTGTATACATGTGTTGTCCTTTGGTAATTTAGTTATTCTCATTTGTGAATGCCTGTTTAGCATTCTTGCCTAATATTCTATTGAGTTATTTATTTTATGCTTATTGGTAAATGGGAGTCTTTTGTATGTTTATGACACAAACACTCATACTTTTATATTTTGTACATATCTCCAATACTATGGTTTGTGCTTTGGTGTACTTGGTGGTGTGTTTTGATGATTAGAAATTGCTAATTTTATTCCTCTCATCTATCTTTTCCTTTATTGTTAGTGTGTGTGTGTGTGTGTGTGTGTGTGTGTGTGTGTGTAAGGCATCTTTATCTACTTCAATACTGTAAAGAGATTTCTGTACATTTTTTTATTACTTCAAAATTAGATCTGGGGTGCCTGGGTGGCTCAGTCAGTTGGGTGGCCAACTTCAGCTCAGGTCATGATCTCACGGTTTGTGGGTTCAGTCCCTGTGTTGGGCTCTGCACTGACAGCTCAGAGCCTGGAGCCTGCTTTGGATTCTGTGCCTTGCTCTCTCTGTCCCTCCCCTGATCACTCTGTCTCTCTCTCTGTCTCTCAAAAAATAAATAAATGTTTAAAAAAATTAGATCTACAAATCACGTGCACTTGACTTGTGTATACGGAGTGGGATGGGATCAATATTCACCTTTTCCCAGATAGCTATATAAGGGCCCAGCAGTGTTTAAGGAAAGACTACTAGTTTCTCTCTTCCCTAGCATCTGTGTTCTTATGAACACTCTGTTCACTTGTATCACTTTTTCCATTCTTCCATATTTACAGACTGTCTTAATTACTGTAGCTTCATTAAAAAATCCTGATGTCAGCTGACACTGTCATAATTCCTGTAGATCAACAAAATTCTTAATATTGGGAAGTGTTCTGATCTTCTTAAAGGTTATCTGGGTCATTTTCAGCTCTTTACATTTCCAGGTGCAAAAATAATTTTAAAAATCACATTCCTGGGGTGCCTGGGTGGCCTAGTCAGTTGAGCATCTGACTCTTGGTTTTGGCTCAGGTCATGATCTCCTGGTTAGAGATCAGGCTCTGTGCTGATGGAGCAGAGGCTGCTTGGGAATCTCTCTCTCTCCATCTCTCTGCCTCTCTCCTTTTTGTGCTCTCTTTCTTTCCCAAAAATAAATAAATAAACTTTAAAAAATAAAGCAAAACCATCTTCCTATTCTACACACACACACACACACACACACACACACTCAAGCACTTTGTATTATATCAAATCGGTTTAGAAAGAATACACATCTTTAAATTATTGAGTCTTCAAAACCATAAACATGATGCATTTCTTCCTTTATCAGATGTTTTATTATTTCCCTCAAAAATGTTTTATCGTCTCCAATGTGGAGGTTTGTATACATTTTTGTTAGATTTAGTCTTAATTATAAAATTTTGAGTGGTATTATAAATGGTATGTGTTTTTTTTCTTAATTTTCATTTCTCAATAGTTTTTGTTAGTGTAATGAGATGCAATTTATATCTGCATATTGATACAGGATCTTGTGGCTTTCTTAAATTCACTTAAAATTGTAACAATCTGTAGCTTTTGTTGTTTACTCAACAATGCAAAGTCACATTATCAATGCAAATTCCTGCCTCCTCTCCAACTTTGTATTTCTTTTCCTTTCACTTGCCTTAATGTACCAGCTAGGACGTCTGATACAATGTTGTGTAGGAGTGGTGGTAGGATCATTTCTCATTTCAGAGGCCAAACTTCATATTTTTAACTATTAATAAATTTTGCTTTAGATGGTTGTAGCCGCTTTAAATTATATTAAGTAAGCATCTTTCTATTACTATGTTACTAAGAGTTTTTGTCATAAATGGATGTTCCATATTATCAAGAGACTTTCTGTCTGTATCAAGATGGCTGCATAATTTTTCTTCTTTAGTCTGTTAGTATGGTGATTTATACTGATTAAATTTTAATGTTAAATGAACCTTTCTTTCTAGAATAAAGCCAGCTCGATTGTGATATATTATCCTCTTTACACCTGAATTAATTGTAGTTGAACCTATTTTGCTTTTGACTTTTGCAACCGTATTCTTGAGTGGCCTGTAATTTTTCATTTGGAAATGTCCTTTTCTGGTTTTGGCATCTTGTTTATTCCGATGTCATAAAATAAAATGGGGGTAAGTTTTCATCTTGTTTCTTACTGGAAGAGTTCATGTCAAATTGAAACAGTTAATCGCTTAAACATTTGGGAGAGTTCATTGGTTTAGCATCTTAGTAACCTAGGGCTTACTTTGTGGGAAGTTTTACATTTTTGTAAACTCTAGCTTTAGTATTTTAAGACACTTAGAATTATTCAAAGTTTTCATTTCTTCTTGTGCTGGCCCATGTCTCCTTAATCTTTTGTTCTTCCCTTGTTTTCCAATGTCTTGTGTATTATAATTGCTCAAATAATATTTAATTTGTATTTAATGAGTAAATGAACAAATGACCTGAAAGTGGATTGATCTAATGAATACATGAGAAAATACCTCCTAGTAACCCAGATTGTACAGATGTGTACATGCATCTACCCTTGTATATACATATAAATGTGTACATGTGTAATTCTAATTTTTTAAATGTTTATTTTTTTATGAAAGAGAGACAGAGATAGAATACAAGCAGAGGAGGGGCAGGGCAAGAGGGAGACACAGAATCTGAAGCAGGCTCCAGGCTCTGAACTGTCAGCACGAGTCCGACACAGGGCTTGAACCCAAGAACCATGAGATCATGACCTGAGCTGAAGTCAGATGCTTAACCCAAATGAGCAATCCAGGTGCACCTATAATTGTAATTTTTAAAGTTTGTTTATTTATTTTGAGAGAGAGAGAGAGAGAGAGAGAGAGAGAGAGAGAGAGAGAGAGAAAATCCCAAGCAGGCTCTGCAGTGTCAATGCAGATTGTCAATGCAATGATCTCATGGTTCATGAGTTCAAGCTCCACATCAGGGTCTCTGCTGTCAGTGGAGAGCCTGTTTTGGATTCTCTATCTCCCTCTCTCGGCCCCTCCTCTGCTCTCTCTTTTTCTCAAAAGTAAATAAACATTTTTAAAAATTAGAATTACAGGGGCACCTGGGTGGGGGGCAATTGGTTAGGTGTCTCTTCAGCTCTTGGTTTCAGTTTAAGACATGATCTCACAATTCATAAGTTTGTTCATGAGATCATGACGTGAGCCGAAATCGGATGCTTAACTGACTGAGCACCCAGGCACCCCTGTAATTCTAATTTTTAATGAAACACAGCTATAAGAGGCCCTGTTATGGGGCATGATAAAGCGTTTCTCCTCACTGAGGGAGGAGCAGTGTAGGTAGATATAGGCTGGACCACAACTAACAAAGCTAAGTGTAGTCCTAATCTCTGAGAACATGAATCAACCTTATTGAGATTATCCACAAGCAATGTTAATTATTTGTTTTTTAAAAATTTTTTAAACTTCATTTATTTACTTTGAGAGAGAATGAGCACAAGTGGGGGAGGGGCAGAGAGGAGGAAGAGGCAGAATCCCAAGCAGGCTCAGTGCTGTCAGCCCACAGCCCGATCTGAGGGTTGAACTCACGATTCATGAGATCATGACCTGAGCTGGGACTAAGAGTCATACGCCTAACTGGCATCCAGGCATGACAATTTTAATGATTTCTTGATCTGAGCTGTCATCCACACACAGGGAGTCTGATCACTGACACTGCAGATAAAGAAAACTTCTAGCTCCTGGGTAAACACCTAGTCAAACAAAATCAACATGTGTTTGCAGGTGGTCTGTTCAGCATAAACAAAACAGAAGCAAGCAAATGAAGTAGAGAAAACAGTTCCAGCCCCGAAAGTAAATACCAAAGAAGCATAAGTCGTATGGTAGAATCCTATCTAGTTCAGGTGGAAGTTCACTTTGATTTCCAATGCCATTGAGAACAGCAATGCCAGTCAGGAAATGGAGACGGAAGTCCAGACCACTGTGGTAGTTGAGGTTAGTGCAGCTGCTCAGTGGACAACGGAATAGGAATAACTACAGAGAAAACAGCCCCTAGGCTTAGTGAAGTAAGATTGACTCGACTGCCGTAAGGGAGATAGCCAGTTTCCCTATAGACTTCTCTGGTTTTGTCTAATTTAATTCTGAGTTGAGTCTTCACATGCTAGGCCAAGTGCTGTAGCAAAGCCTGATGGCCAGGGCAGCAATGGGCTCATCATCACCGTATTGTAAAGTATTCCAACCGTATGTGTTCAGGGAGGTCTAATTCTATGTAGATTACCTGGTTTAAAGATGAAATTAGAAGTTTTATTGCCTTATTCCTTTGGAAACAATTTTCTCTTCTCAATGGAATGTGAAATTGAGACAGGTAAACCTCTAAGCTATATATGTAAGACATAGAATCAGAAATAGTGCTTCCCCAGTGGGACTCTAGCGAGCGTACAGGAGGAGAAAGTGCCAGTAAATTAATTGCAGTGGGCATCCATAGGCAGGAAGTGCCAGCAAATTAATGGCCTCAAAAACAAAGCTTATAATAACCGTCTTATGATCAGGGCATTCTAGTCAAAAAAAGAATGCAAACCATAATATGAATTCAAACAAGGGAATTAGATAGCCCTCTAGTTCTCTTTCAATATGAGAGATGCCTTTCATTTTCAAATTCCTGAGTTAATGAATAATGTGTCGTTTTATGAAAGAGCCTCCTTAAAATGCTTTGATTTGGTTTTACTCTAGATCATGAGAGTAATCTGGAGGATCCAGGGATGTGTCAAATATTTATTCCTACTTTTTTTTCCTCTGAGAGAGAAAGAGAGAGAAAACCAGTGGGGCAGGGGCAGAGAGAGAGAGAGAGAGAGAGAGAGAGAGAGAGGGAGGGAGAGAGGGAGACAGAGGATCCAAAGTGGACTCTGTTCTAACAGCACAGAGCCAGATGCAGGGCTTGAACTCTCAAACGGCGAGATCATGACCTGAGCCAAAGTTGGACACCCGACTGACTGAGCCTCCCAGGCGCCCCTATTCCTGCTTTGATTATTAATCTTTGCTTTTAGTTTTCTCTGTTTTTCACTGGGCATTTCAGTATTCATAAATATATTTAATAGAATATTATGGAGGAGAATAAAAATAGGGAATCATGAAGCTCATGAAGCTATTTTTAGCATGGTCCTATTTGCCGACGTGTACTAATGTTTTCCATACACACTCTGTCCTAATTGCCTCACATATATTAACTCACTTAATTATAAAACTAACCTTATAGGGTGGGTCTTACATTTACATTTGAGGAAGACGAGGCACAGAGAGACAGTGGCACTGGACCGGGTTAACATCTGTAAGTAGTGTAGTTAAAGTTCGAATGCAGGCTTTCTGGGCCCAATCTACACACTTAACCACCATTTATATGCTGCCTTTTAATGATGTCTGAGTGCTATAGGCAATAAAGTAGACCAAATTCAAATGTATTCAATAGACCTAACTTTACTATCTTCTATGATACTGAACTGTACTCTGGGTGTGATAAATAAAAGTCAGACAGGGGCACCGGGTGGCTCAGTCCGTTGGGTATCTGATTTCAGCTCAGGTCATGCTCTCAGGGTCCCTGGGTTTGAGCCCTGCATCGGACTCTGTGCTGATGGCTCAGAGCCTGGAGCCTGCTTCAGATTCTGTGTCTCCCTCTCCCTCTGCCCCTCCCTCACTCCCTCTCTGTCTCTATCTCAAAATAAAAAAATAAAGACATAAAAAAACTTTTAAAAAGACAATTTGTGAGTAGGGTATAGAGAGATATACCCTAAATTATAGATATGGAAAGGTAGCCATGGTCGGCTTTTGATTCTAAGATTACTCAAAAGCAGTTAGTGCTCAACTAGGAGCAAGTTCAGATTTTTCTAGCCCCTGGCTTAGACTTTAGTTGTAACCCAGTAGATTTTAGCCTCAACATGTTAGGAAAGAATTTGTTTCCGCAAATCTTTCATACCTGCTGATAGAAGTCTTTTATCACTATTCCATGACTTGTTTTGTATTTTGCCCATGATTTAAATAGACTCTTGCAGTCTTCCTATTTCTATAGCTGGAGGTAGCTGAGAAGACAGACTCCCACATCTTAGTTCAACCTTGCAGCACCTCAGTATTGCTTAAATATACCATTTGCAAGTATTCAGTTCTGGGAATGATAAACCAGAGTCTCCGGAGAATTTATACCTGCAGCATAAACCAGAATGACATCTGTGCTGTGGGTGAGTCAATTCACACGGCATAATCAATACAGACAAAGGAGAAGGATGTGAGTGCAGTGAGTCAGCTACCGCACCGGCACATTGGACCACTGGGACCCCATCTCCTGCTTCTCCCCCCGGTAGATGTCTATCACATTCCTGGGTGTTAGTGGCTTAGGGCTGATGGCTGTTAGGTTGCATAGAACCACTGAGACTTCAGTGGTAGTAGTAATGAGACTTCCACAAATCACAAACATTAGATCCTGCAACTCCCAGATCTGTATTTGTAACATTTTTCATTTTCCGTTTTAACAGAGACACCCGGTCTTTTAGAGATTAGTTCTCAATGGCCTCGGCAATTCTATAGCAATTTTATACTTAAAACTAATGGGCTTATCAATGTAGGACATTGACAAAACCTAGGGACTTTAAACATTGTAATCCTTTCCCTGTCTTTGAAGCCACACAATGACAGAGCCATCATTGCTCCCGGTCCCTCTCTGTGCCTTGCCTTCTTTCCTTTCCTTTCCTTTCCTTTTTTTTTTCTTAACCACCAGGACTTGCAAAAATTCCTTATAAAGATCTTCCTCATCCACCAAGCCATAAAAAAAGGAGGCAAAATATTTGGGAAATTCAAAATGCTATATAAATTGAAACACACTTCTGTTCATTCTAAACTCAGAGCTATACACATACGATTACCTTGCATGAAAGCAAGTAATTGTTTTTGTTTAATTTTGAGGCAGAGTCAATGTATTTGATGAGTAAACTGGTGAAGACAGAACTTATTTTCAGCTCTGCCCCTTACAGATATAAGACCTCGATGGATGACCTTTCAGAGCCTCAGTTTTCTAATCTACATAATAAAGATAATCACACACAAACACACACACACACATATGCATACACACACACACACACACACACACACACATAGATTCATACCACCAGAGACTTGTGACAGCTGAATGAGATAACATAGGTAAAATATTCAGTAGGCTGTCTATCTCAGTTTTCCTCAAGTTTTAAATTCTAAATCGTTAGAGTGGGCAGTGCTCAGTTTAAGACATAGGCCAACAAGTGGTTCATTCCAGCAAAGTTGTTATAAAGGAAGAGGAAACCCTGTTGATGTCACCCTTTCTCACCCTAGCTGTCCTGCCTGGAATAAAAATCCACGTGGCCCCGGAATAGTGTTGAATGAATAGATGGAACTCAACTTGACTCTTCTTGACACGTCTCTATAATGGATCATTGTAAGTTCGTTCTTAATGGGAGAATTACATTGGGGAAGATATTAAAGAAACATGGTGCAGTGGAAAAGGCCAGGTGCCCAGGGATCTGGTTGCATCTGCTTGTTCGCTAGCACATCATCCAGCCTTTGGGGTGTCACTGTCCTCTCCTGAAAAAAATGAGGAAAATGGCCCAATGACCTTGATAGCCCAGAACCACTTTTTGAATGTGTGCCATAAAATCCCCTCATGAAAGAGAGGTTTTCTGCAGCTCAGCAAAAGTACCAGCTGGAAAAGAAGAGCCATGAGCTTTCAGAGCAGGCAAGAAACCGATTTCTGTCATTTCCTGAATGCGAAGTTAGCTTACGCAGTCTCTGGAGCGCTGGCTGTTGGCCAAGCAGGGGCTCCATCACTGAAGAGTAAAGCACACCTGACCTTCTTCCAGATGAGAGTGTGGTCTGTAGACGCAGCGGCATGCCTCGGCCATGTCATTAATAGAGTTGTTCTAGACCTTGAGGATTTTACAACAAAGTCATTGGTGTTTAATTGGCATTTCATGTGGGATGTTTTTATGCCACAATCCAGGCGTTTTGAAAACCTTATTGTGTATTAAGATACTGCAATACATTTTTGTTCTCTCCCAACACCCTGTGAATCCAAATGCATTAAATGCCTTCACTGGCATTTCAGCCTCCTCCACATTAATGCTGGGACCTTGGACTGCTTTCCTCATTATACATGGATAGAGTATGGACACTTAGTTGTTTATTCAGTCAATAGGATAATGAATCAGCAGGCACAAAGATCCTGTGAAATACTGATCTGTGAGTTAAATAAGTGGCCATTCAGTGCAATGACAGTCTACTAAGAGACTTAAATTTAGAAAGAAGTCTTACTCAGACTCTTTTCACCTCTCTGAACTTGAACATCCTCCTTGACAAATGACAGAATGGAACAAGGTGTCTAGCAGGATGTCTACCTTAGTTTTCCTATGTCCTAGCTCTAAATTCTATGCTTTAAATCTCTATATATATTGAAACTTTTGATAATCCCACAATTGTATTAGGAAAGTACACAGGTTCAAGGGACACTAAAAACTATAAAATGACTCCCCAGTGCCTAAATTTCAAGTACCTTACAGTAACCCGGCATTCAAATTTTTCACAACATACTATTTATCACTTCATCATGATATATTTTCTAGGATACTTTCAACATACAATAGTAAACAAACATACAACATTAGAGGTCACAACGATCCATTCTGTCCCTTTTTAGAAACTCCTTGAGTAAAGGATTGCTGTTTTAATTTCCTTTGAGTTCTTATTAATACCTTGCACATTGGAGCAAAAATATCTAAAAACATAAATGAATAAATGACACCAAATCTCACTTTCATTCAAACACATGCCAATGAAGGAACAAACAAAAAAATAAACAAATCCCATGAAAGTGTCAGGAAACAAATAGAGAACTGATCTCCTTTAACTAGAGGCTTGATTTAAATCAGAGATAGAGGCGGGAACTAAGCTCTGCAGCACACCTGTTGAAAATTCTTGGAAGAAAACTCTTATCTGTGGGGATGTGCATAGACACATTCAGATAGACTATTTCTGCACAGTTACACCAGTGATTGGCATAAGAAAAGCATTGATTGTTAAAGATGGAGTGTCCTGCTTTAAAGCCGTTTGCTGTGTGACCTAATCCAACCACCTCACACCCCTGTGCTTAAGAAAACTGCTATTAAATGAGGAAATGCAAAGAATGTAACACAGAGCTTGGTTCTGCCTAAATGTTCAAAAGTATACTAATTTTTCCCCTCCACTAATTTTGTATTTCCATGATATTAAAAAGAAAATGTTGTATGCAGATCATTTAGATGACCCTAAAGCTTGGCCCATTTGTGACCTGTAATCCCGTTGGAGTCTGTGCCAAACGGACTGTGGTTACAGCCAATTCTGGTCCTTTTCATCTCTTTGCCCTGTTCTCCATTAGTGGTTCTTCTCAACTACAAATCAAGCAATGTGTCGTCATAGGTACAGCATGGGCCTAAAGAATTATTATTGATTCATTTTTCAAGAAATGGAGATTAAAAAATTTTTCTTGTGCGGCAACTGCGTCTGCATGAGTTTCTGGACACTTTGACAGTCTGCAGTTTCCAAGTGCAGAATTATGTTAAAGGTCCATGAATCTGCCATCTCTCTTCTGTTGAACAAAGATTTAGAGAAGCACCATAACTTTCTGTAAGATCCCTTAACTAAAGACTTCAGTATTTCCACATAAGTCATACTGGAAGAAGTAGCCTGGCTTCTTCTGGTTCCCACACCTTCCTGGAGGTCTATTGTGGTCATTCTGAGGTGAACATGAACATAGATCCGAAATCCAGTTAAAGTAATTAAAATGGCTAACACAGAATTTCTCCTGTGTTCTAGTGACGTTTAGCTCACAACCTCAATGTTTTCCCACTTCTGGTGACATCTAATGTAAATATTACTACCTAGCTTTTAAGCTTTTCTGTCTAGTGGCTTCATCCACCCATTCAACCCCATCTTTCCTTGCGCTCGAGCACATGAAGCCCATCATCTATTAATGTTCTACTTTGTTACCCTAATGTAAATGTTACATTTCTCTGAAATGTACTCCAAGCTCCTGAATGTATCTTCATTTTCTTTCTCCATCAAGATCAAATTGGTCTCAGGGCACCTGGATGCTCAGTCGGTTAAGCATCCGACTCTTGATTTCAGTTCGGGTTATGATCTCATGGTCCTAAGATCAAGGTCTGGGTGGGCTTTATGCTGAACATGGAGCCTACTTAGGAGTCTCTCTATCTGCCCCTCCTCCACTGGAGTGCATGTGTACTCTCTCTCTCTCTCTCAAAATAAATAAATAAAGTTTAAGAAATTATTTTTTTAAAACAGATCAGATTGGTCTCATCTTGTTCATAAAAGCTTTTCTGATCAGTCCAAACTTTGTAATTCTGAGTTTCTTATCCTACTCTACCGCCCCCATCTCCTGCAAGCACATTCATTTTTAAAAACATTTTTTTAAGTTTACTTATTTTGAGAGAGAGCAAGAGAGCGTAAGTGGGGGAGGCGCAGATAGAGAGGGAGAAAAAGAGTCCCACACAAGCTCTGTGTTGTCCGTGAAAGCTTGACACAGGGCTGGACCCCACCACCATGGGGTCATGGCCTGAGCCAAAACCAGGTCATAGACTCAGCCGACTGAGCCATGCAGGTGCCCCCTTTATGATTGGAACTGAGAATGTTCTGCTTGGATAAATTAGTGCTCTGTAAGCCAAGTCTTCCTTTCTCATGCCTGGTCCAGCCACAGGTATAACTTTGTATCCTGATTTTATGCTTGGAAGGGGTGTTGTGAATAGGATCAGGAACTAATGAGAAGGATGAAGGAAATGGTTTTATTTCTTTATTTATTTTTGCCTTTTTTCTAAGAATGTAGGGAACTTAGTTTCATGAGATGGGTTGCAACTGACTTAACTGGGTATACACTGATTTGCTCTAGGGCCTGTGTAATTGCCTTGAGAAAAAGGGGGTCCAGGGACAGAGGAGGAATACTCTCCCTGCTTCTGCAGGAAACTAAGCAGAATTAGGACAGTGTAGCCATCAGGGTTCAGGCAGATCACAGAAGCCATATATGGGGTCATTGGTGAGTGTTAATGAGAAATTGCTATTTTCTAAAAAGGTGTGATTAGGGTTTTAGGAGACTCAGAAAGGATGGTGAGGCATCCGAAGACTGGCAATGTTTTGCCCAGATTACAATATCCCCAAAATCCAGAGACCACCAGGGAGACCAAGTCACATATGCAAAAGCAAAGGGCATTTATTCGGGCTTAGGCTCGGGCTCCCAGACCTCACCAATGCAGTGGATCTGGCCAAGAGCCCCGAACAGTAGCTGAGCAGGGGTTTATGGGGTCTGGGAAGGGGGGTTACAGGGAGTTGTGACACAGGCACAGCAATCCACTCGTAATCACACAGCAGCCCTAGTAACAATCTTAACCACTCAGAATCTCTAGGGCGTCCGTACATTTGGCGGGACCCAATCATGACATTTGGTGTTCCTTGGAAAATAACCAATTACGGGGTGGGCTGAAAGCCCCCACATGGGGTTTGGGCAAGTGGAGAGAGATTGGCTAACTAACACTGAACAGTTATCTCTGGTCCCAGCCCCAAGCCTCCGCCCTTAGGAATGTCTGATATGCCTTTTGGCCCTCCCTGATTGGGTGTTGTGAAGGCCGTCTTTCTTCGGACAATGTGTGCTCTTTTCTTTTGCTGTTTGATCATTCTGGGGAAACAAACTCAGGCCTGCTAACTAGGGGGAAATAGGAAGCTTGTCATGGCGTTAGTTTGGTCTTTTGGCAAGAGGAGCTATATCTTACCATCCTTAGTCTGAAGGAGCAAAGGAGGCCCCTGTTCCTGCGAGGGAGGGAGGGGTAGAAGGGGCACAAACAGAGAGCCTGCTGCAGAAGAGGGCTGCATTGCCCACCGCCTGCACCCCGCAGCCCAGTGTGGAAGGATCAGGGAACTAAAAGGATCCCTGTGCTGCTCTCTCCCTAAATTCCTGCCTGCTGTCTCCACTTGGACAGACCCCAAAGGAAGGCAGGAGTAGAAAGTGAATCTGAGGGGCACATGGACAGTGCCGGGCACCAGCAGCCTGATTATTGGAAGTCTCACAGGACATGCAGGAGAGGTGAGGACAGTGTAGGTGACAAGGATGAGTCAGCAGACACAGCAAGCATACCCCTGAGCAGGTGAGTGGTGTGACTGAAGCCACCCTGGGGTTTGTTGACCTCCAGTGAGAAACCCGGTAGGACTTCCCAGAAATAACTGGAGGACATCTCGAGGTGCAGATATTATCTTCAAGGGGAGCCTAAGGGGAACACAGAGAGGCCCAAGAATATAACCACTACTCTGTGTCAGAGCCCAGTGGTCCATTGGGGGCTGTCTCTGCAGAGTCTACAGTGTGGGGACTTCCCTTTCAATCTCTATTTTGAAGTTGCAGTAGGGAGAGACTTGGGATATTTGGATTATAGAACACCTCCTATTCTGAGCACTACAGTCCAGGTTTGAATGGCCTACACTTGTGTATTATTTATTGGTAAATATTATTTTCATTATCTGAATAGAAGGTTAAGAACAATTTTTTCCATATTTATCATATAGATTTAATATCTTTAAGGGCTGAGCACATGGCAATTATATATTTGCTGCTGGCTTAGCAGCCTTTGAAAGTGAGATTTTAATAAAATCAGCTGATGATAGATGGAAAGATCAATAGAGACAGATAGATAAAACCAACTGGCTGCTTCTGGCTATCTAATTCACATAAACTTTCTAGTGAATGACACATAAATATGCAAATGAGTATCTATAAATGAGTTGCTCGAAGCTGCTTTCTGGGTATCTCCATTCCCAAGTGTTCACACACTTAACAGGGGAAGAAAAGCTATGACATTTTCTATATCTGGTGTATATTGTTGCTGGTAAGAACAAAGGATGTTAGGATATCATGAACAGGAATTAGAATTATTTTGGTACTTTCTGTGGAAAATTAAAGAGAAATATCATCCAAAGCTACAGTCAATACTTTGCTGTATGAATAAACCCGATCAATTTCTGTGTCCTACAAACGACTGTCTCTATGAAGCTCATTGTTTTAGCAGGGGGATTGGCTATTCTCACTTAAAATTAAATAATGAAGAGCTGAGAAAACAGGACAGGCCAAACATTTCACAGCAACTGGTTGCAAAAACCTTCCTACTAAGCATACTTAGTGTCCTTCCAAGGTTGTGTGTGTGTGTGTGTGTGTTTTAAAGTTGTTTTATTTGTTTTGAGAGAGAGAGCAAGAGGGGAGGGGCCCAGAGAGAGGGAGACAGAATCCCAAGCTGGCTCCACACTGTCAGTGCAGAGCCTGATGCAGGGCTCAAACTCAAGAACTCTGAGATCATGATCTGAGCCAAAGTCAAGGGTCATATCTTAACTGACTGAGCAACCCAGCACCTCTGTTTGTTTACTTTTTAATTTTTTTTAAGTTTGTTTATTTTGAGAGAGACAGAGACAGCACAGGTTGGGGAGGGGCAGAGAGAGAGAGAGAGAGAGGGAGACAGAGAATCCCAAGCAGACTTTGAACTGCCAGCACGGAGCCCTATGCGAGGCTTGAATCCACACGATCATGAGAGCCAAATCCAAGAGTCGGAGGCTGACCTGGCTGAGCCACCCAGCAGCCCCCTGTAGTTTTGTTTAAGTAGGATTTCTCTCTCATTCCTTATAGAAGCCACGTGTAAGGAAACGGGCCGCGTTTCCTCATCCTTAGTGCTTCTTCTCCAGGAACATGCAGGGCAGGACTCTGAGTAGCTGAGGAGGCAGGTGGGCAGTGGGGCTGAAAATGCACTTAATGATCTACCTTCCGCGTTAGCGGAGAACGAGGACGTGATGCCTTTGTTACTGAAAAAAGGTCGTTTGTGCTGGTTCTCACTGTTCTAGTCATTCGCTCTGCTGAGAATGGAGATAGCAATTCAGACATCCCTCATTTTCCCATCTAAAAAACACATTATTTCTTTTCTAATTACAAAAACTAATTTCCATTGGCTTTAACTAGTAAATTATGCAAAATAATAAAGAGGAATTTAATAATGCCTTCCTCCTTTTATGTTCTCTTCCCCATGATAATTATAAACTTTACAGCCCGAAAGACGGTCTTTCTCAAGGTCCTTCAGGTTCACGCCCGTGTGTTCACACATGACACAGTCCGCTCTGTGCTCCTAACCTATTTAAGGTTAGTGTTTGCCACTTTACACTACACATTAATCTTAAAACTTTTTTTGATGTTTATTTATTTTTGAGAGGGAGAGAGAGCATGAGTAGGGGAGGGGCAGAGAGAAGGGAGGACACAGAAGCAGGTTGCACCTGCTTCAGAGCAGGCTGCAGGCTCTGAGCTATGGGCACAGAGCCTGACAGGGGGCTTGACCTCATGAGATCATGACCTTAGCTGAAGTCTGACGCTTAACCCACTGAGCCACCCAGGCGCCCCTCTTTACATATTAATCTTAAACCCCAAGCTGGTATAGGTGCCTTGAGAACAAGGATGATTTAAAATATTTTCTCTGCTTCCTATCAAATGCATTGCCATATCCCCAATCCACCCGAGCCCACTCAGCACCACAATGAAGTGCTGACCCCATCTTGCCCTTTCCAACCACCTCTGGTTACCATTAGAAATACTGAAATTTCCTTGGTTATCATTGGCTTTATAAAAAACAAACTAGCCGGGCACCTGGGTGGCTCAGTCAGTTGAGCATCAGACTTTGGCTCAGGTCATGATCTCTCAGTTCGTGAATTCAAGCCTTATGTCAGGGTCTGTGCTGACAGCTCAGAGCCTGGAGTCTGTTTTGGATTGTGTCTCCCTCTTTCTTTGCCCCTCTCCCGCTCACACTCTGTGTCTCTCTCCCTCAAAAATAAATAAACATTAAAATTTTTAAATAAAAAAATAAAAACAAACGAACTTAAACCAAACTTGTAATTTCTTCTATTTCTAATATCTTGTTAAAATGCACCTGCCCTGAGGAACAACTTTGTACCTTTTGTAACTAAGGGAAAATATCACATACTGAATATATACATAATATAAACATGTGAATGTAAAAAAGGGAAGGGTTTTAACCACATGAATGCAAACATTTACATCCTTAGCTTACTGTATTTGAAAATTTTCTTTGTGATACAGCTACTCCTCTTCAAAAACTGATCACGATTTGTCTTATACATGTGTACATTCTCTGAATCCACCAATGCAAATTATTCCTAGTGGTAAAAGGAAAATTGCACTGTCGTCTTCAAAATATTGTGGAGTAATGCAGAAGAGTTTAATCATGAACACATCTAATTAAAACAGTAAATCACTTTAAAAAACCCTCATGTTATTATCAAAGGCTTGAGCATAACGGCTCTATATTAGCAGTTCTCCTTAAAGCAGAGAAGTAAACAAGTCCTTTACCCAGAAGAAACAAGTCCTCAGTGCTGGGCTTCTTAGTCAAAAACAGGAACTTGGTCAAGTGACACAGATTCCTAGTGACCCTGTCATGCAGTGATGCTGTTTCAGCACTGCAGCAAACCGGGATTTTGTCTTATCACCTGACTGCCAATTGGTACTCTCGTCTGCCTCATTTATTTGGGTGGCCCGCAGAGGCTGTGCACTGCATTTCAGAATAAGAGAGCAATTTACCTTTGTGTGTTTGTGTCTGCGTGTGCATTTGTTTAATTTTTGAGTCCTCCCTTCATGGCGTTCTTTTACATCCCATCGTCTTTAATGGGTGAATTCTCAGATGCCAGTGCACGGACATTGCAGATAAGCCTGATGGCAGACATGGGCTCCCATCTCTAGAATTATTCTAAACCACTTCGTATTTCACTCATCCCAGCCGGTTCTCACCAAATTACTGCATTCTTCCACGCTGGTTGATTTTAAAAGACAGGCTTGCAATGCTTCCTCCATCACAGAGTGAAGGACCTGCTTTGCACACGTTTCTTTGGATCTGCCTCAGTTTTGTCCCTCAGTTGCATTTTTACATGGTCCTATAAGGTCCTATAAGAAATGTCGATGGGACCTTCTTGCTGCCTCCTGAATCAGCCCCTGAACACTGCTTTCAGCCTGCCTGCCTGGGCTCTCCACTAAGGGAAACCAACCTGAGATAATGAGGAAAGATTACAGTAAGGTCAGAAAAATTGCATTTCTTGGCATATCAATCAGAAAATAAGGATGTTAAAGTTTGATCAAGTAACTTACTCATTTGTATGAACCAGAACTCTAATTTCTTAGATTTCTGAATCTTATGATTGCCATATTTACTTTAACATTTTTTCATTAAAATATAGTTTCAAAAATCAAAAGATACATAAAATTTATAATGAAAGCCTCTGCCCCATACTTTCCCATTCTTGGTTTCCATTCACTGTATCCTGTACATTCAATGTGCTAAGTTATTTCCACTACCAGCTGTATTTTATGAATAAGTTACTTTGATTTCTATTAGTACATATGTCAATTTTAGGAATTATCTGCTGTCTGCTAAATAAGAGAGATAAAGATTTATCTCTCTTTAACCTCCTTTCTCACACCATTTCTGTTTCCCAATCTTTCCAAAATAATTATAGCACAACTGTTTTAAATATTGCTCATAGTTGAACAACATACTACATTGGATGTACAAGTAGTACACAAGTTCTTCACTTGTCCCTTTTCTTCCACTTAAAATTTAAATTTTTTGTCTTAAACTCTGCAGGACAGGGTTTTTTGCCCTTGGAACTACTGACATCTTGGTCCTAGAATTCTTTGATGGGATGCGAACGGGCAGGAGGCTGTCCTGTGCATTGTAGGAGGTGCGTCCCTTGCCTTATCCTGCCTGATACCAGTAGCACCTGCATCTTGTTGCAGCGACTCCAAATGTCTCCAGACATTGTCAAATGTCTCCTATGGGAAAAAAATCACCTTCATTGAGAATCAGTGGTTCAGAAGAACTAGAAACCATGTCTCAGAGTCATAAAGACAACTTGTTCTCAACCAGGTCCTCTTTTGTTGATTTCCTCCTGGGGACCTGTCTTCTGGAGCTGTGCTTGGCCTTGCTGTGATCTGAGATCTGAGAGGTGCTCCCTAGGGCACAGCAGTCATTCTGGAACTTCCCTTCTCCCACCTTTGAGAAACTCCCTTCTTTTCCACTATGCTGAATCATCTGTTTACCGAATCTTTTGTCTCTTTTATTCTTTTATCCTCTAAAATGTTGATGCACATCTTCTGCTACCTTCCTGTAAGTGAACAGGTAAAATTTTGATAAACTGCATGGTGTAAATGTCTATTTTATGTTCCTCTTGATTATTAAGTCTGGCCAACTTTAGGCTTCTAGGTTTGAAAAACATTTCCCCTCAACATTTAAAGATTTCGATGATCTTTCCCCTAACCTTATGCCCTGCACTGAAAACCATAATGCCCTCCTTGATTCTTCAGTCTTTCTTTATAACCTGTATTTTCCCTCTGAAGGTTTTGAGTTCTTCCCTTTAAACCTGATGATTTCAAATTTCACTATAACCTTTAGGTTGGGTACTTCACATCTGGGAAGTCACGTACTCTAGTGCTGATTTCTTTCTTTTTCTTTTTTCCACCTCACCATCTCCTTCTTTCTCCCCCTACTGGAAAATATTTAGCCATAATTTTCTGAATAATGCCCTCTGTTCTCTCAGTTGACTACTTTGGGATGACAGCTAGACATAGGTTAAACCTTTAACTCTCTGCTATATCTTTAAACTATTCTTTGATGTTTTCCCTCCAACCCTATCTCATTATGCTGCCTTCTGGGTAATTTCTTTAGAACTGTCATAAATCTCACTAATTCTCTTCTGGGTGATATCCAATATGCAACTGAACACAATCATTGTATTTTTAATTTTAATTATTTTATGTATCTATTTAAATTTATAGGTTAGTTTTGTTTCTTATTTCTGTTGTTTTCTGGACTTTTAACTCTTTAAATATATGTACGTATTTTCTATTTTGAATCTGTTAATTCCAACATTGATTATATTTGGAAATTTTAATCTGCTGGTATTTTTTTCTATCAATTCTTGTTCCTGATGACTTCATTCCAATTCTGCTTTGCAGCTCTATAAAATGTCATATCCTGTTCATTGGACTCTGACTGCAAAATAAAAATTGAGTTTGTCATTAAAGTGGCTTTTATCTAGCTTATATCTCTGAATTCACATTTGTCAGTGTTTCTGGAGTCTGAAAATTTCCTTTGCTTTCTTATCAATGCAGCAGTGAATCAGGAAAAAAAGTTTTCCAAAACCTTTTGGTATTCTGTAGCAGGTATATTTCTTTAGTTTTCTAGTTCACCATATTGCCAGAAAGGGAAGCTTCAATTTTACTTCATTCTCCTTTTATATCCAACTAGGGATTAATGAGAGTAATAAGGGCCAGATTCACCCTCCCACGTGGAACATTCACTAAAACATAAAGCAGAAGATGTTTGAAGCAACTGTTTTCAAGACACAACATGTCAAACAATGGAGAATGTAGCCAAACTACATGGGTTCCAATCTCACTGCCTGAGAGTTTCCGGGCTAAAGATGGAGAGCCCTGTAGAGTTGAGGAGATGGAGTTAGAACAGGGCCACCTCATCTGAGAAAGTACCAGAGAGGAGAGAGCTGCACACAAATGGCAGCTGATCTCAAGTTTCACTAGCGTATTTAACAGGTCAGCACATATGATGTGACAGGAAGCTGCCTAAGGTTGAAGAAGCAAGTTGTATAGTCTGCTGGGCTGCTGTCCCCAGTGTCACAAACTGAGTGGCTTCAAAGCCAGAAATATACTTTCCCACAGGTCTGGAGGCTGGAAGTCCAAGATTAAGGTGTCATCAGGATTAATTTCCTCTGAGGGCTTGCTCCTTGTCTTGTAGATGACAGCCTTCTCCTGATCTCTTCACTTGGTCTTCCCTCTGCGCCTGTGTCCTAATCTCTTTTCCCGTTGATTAGAACCCAAACTAATGACTTCATTTTAACTTAATTGCTAATTTAGAAGCCCTATCTCCACATACAGTCAAATTCTATGGTATTATAGATTAGGAATCCAATACATGAATTTTGGGGGAATTCAGCCTATAATACTCCACCTTCTGCCCCCCTAAAATTCATGTTCTTCTTTGTTTTCTTCTCTTTCTCCTTCTCCTTCTCCTTCTCCTCCTCCTCGTCCTCCTCCTCCTCCTCGTCCTCCTCCTCCTCCTCCTCCTCCTTCTTTCAGGCTTCATGCCCAGTGTGGAGCCCAGTGTTGGGCTTGAACTCATGACCTGAGATCAAGACCGGAGCTGAGATCCGAAGTCGGAGCTTAACCAACTGAACCACCCAGACACCCCTCATGTTCTTCTTTCGTACATAATATATTCACTCCATCCCAACAGCCCCAAATACCTTAACATATTTCAGCATATACGCTAAGTTCAAAATTCCATCTAAATATCATCTAAATCTGGTGTGGGTGAGACTCAAGGTGTGATTCATCCTGAGATGAAATCCTTCTCCTGCCATGAATCTGTGCAACTATAAGAGTTAACTGACTCCCGAATACAATGGTGGGACAGGCATTTCAATTCTAAAAGGGAGAAATCAGAAGGGAGAAAAGGGTGATAGGTTCCAAGCAAGTCTGAAACTTAGCAGAGAAAATTCGCTTAGATTTTAAGTTTCAGGAATAATCCTTTTTTGTTCCATACTCTGTCTTCTGGGCCCACCTGGTTAGTGGCCCTGCCTTTTTAGACTATCAACCCAAATGTAGTGGCTCTGTTCTTTCAACTGTTAATAGTGATCCTGACCCTCAGGCATTGGACTTCTGTCTCTTAGTAGAATCACCATTCCTGCCAATGTTTTGAACCACCTTGAAGGCCATTCTTTCCTTTTCTTGAAGGCTAGCATGTTATATCAGGATAGCCTTACTACTCCATCCTATAGAATCTCAGAAGTCCAAAGCCTTCTTTCATTTCTTTCCATTTGTGCAGTGTTTCTAAAGGCATACCCCAATGCCCATCCCTGGCTTCTGCTGAGATGGATGATTGCATCCATAAATCACACACACACATCAGTAATCTTTTAGCAAATTACTGTGTGGTCATACTCTTGATGTTCCCTCCAGAATATGCTTTCTTAGTTTTGCAATATAACTAGGCTCAGAATTTTCCAAATCTTCAAGTTCTAGTTCCCCCAAGCTTAACAGTTATTTCTCCAATCTCTACCCTGCCTCTCTCCTTGCATTTTGTTATAAGCTGCAAGGAGGAATCCAGGTGCCCCTTCAACACTTTGCATGGGAATATCATCAGCTAAATAACCAAGTTTACAACTCGCAAATGCTACCTCCCATAAAACACATTGGACACAATTCAGCCAAGTTCTACAACTATATGACAAGAATTGCCTTCCATCCAGTCCAATACCATGTTCATCCTTTCCCTCTGAGACTTCACAGAAGCACCTTTACCATCCATGCTTCTCAAAACATTCCATTTGGGATGATCTATGTATCTCTAAGAGAAACTTTCTCAACAGTTCTCCTCTTCTTTCTCAGCCTCCACCAGAGTCATCTTCAACATTCGTGTTTCTGCTGATAGTCCCCTGAAGGCAATCTATGCCTCTTCTAACATGCATCTCAAAACTTCCAGCCTCTTCCCAAGGTCCGGTTCCAAAACTACACTCACGTTTTTCTGTTTTTGTAACAGGAGCACCCCACTTCCAGCACCAAAATCTGTATCACTTACCTTGAACTACAATTACACATACCATTTAAACAACAGAAATTTATTTCTTTGCAATTCCAGAGGCATGGAGTACAAGATCTTGGTGGGGACACGATTCAGCCCATAATAGAAGTCAAAGGAAAAATTACCTACTAGCTCCATCAGCTACCTCATAATTCACAGGCATCTGGTATTTCTCTGTGGTGAGGAATCAGTAGCCCTAGACTAAACACTGCTGTGGGCCTGCATAATGGTCTTAAAATCAAGACCTAGGGTATCTGGGTGGCTCAGTCGGTTAAGCATCCAGGCTTTGGCTCAGGTCATGATCTCACGGTTCGTGGGTTTGAGCCCCGTGTCAGGCTCTGTGCTGACAGCTAGCTCAGAGCCTGGAGCCTCTTCAGATTCTGTGTCTCCCTCTCTGACCCTCCCTTGCTCACACTGTCTCTCTCTGTCTCTCAAAAATAAATTTAAAAAACATAAAAAAATTTTAAATAAAAAAATAAAAATAAATAAAATCAAGACCTAAAAAGACCAAATTGTTTCCAAATAACCAACTGCTTTTCAGAACAAAGTTCAAGAATATTTATAGGAATACCAAAAAAAAAAAAAAAAAAAAGTCCAGTGCCAGAAAGGGTGGCATTCATAGTGGATGGGCATTTAATCAACAATGACTGTGCATTAAAGAGGCAGAAAGATATGGCCTGTATGAGTAGGAAGCTCAGCCAAAACCAAACTAGAACTGACACAGGGTTTTGAATGACTAGACAAGGATATTGCAACAGTTATTATTTTTATATTTCATTTGTCTAAAGATTTAATTAGAAGGGCGCCTGGGTAGGGCTCAGTCAGTTAAGTGTCCAGCTTCAGCTCAAGTCACGATCCCACAGTTTCTGCGTTCAAGCCCTGCATCAGCTCAGAGCCTGGAGTCTGCTTCAGATTCTGTGTCTCCCTCTCTCTCTCTGCCCCTCCCTTGCTCATGCTCTGTCTCTCTCTCTCTCTCAAAAATAAATAAACATTAAAAAAATTTTTAAAGATTTAACTGGAGACATAGAATATACAAAAGGTATTAATGTTTGCATTGTTCCAAGTCAGAGACACAAGGACAATTTTGTTGGATAGAACTGGTTTAAAGTGTCCTTCAAAGTTGGGGCGCCTGGGGGGCTCAGTCAGGTAAGTGTCTGACTCTTGGTTTCACCTCAGTCATGATCTCACAGTTGGTGAGTTCAGGCCCCACACTGGGCTCTGAACTGGTGGTGCAGAGCCTACTTAGGATTCTCTCTCCCTCTCTCTCTGCCCCTTCCCCGCTTGTGCTCTTTCCCCAAATAAATACATAACATTAAAAATATTAAAAATAAAAAGTGTTCTTCAAAGAGAATACTTCTTCTCCCTTGCTTTTCTCCCTTGAAGGGCTTTTATTGGGGCTCAAAGGAAGTTAGTTTTTAGCAAGGAGAGTTCCAGAATCTGTGGACTTTGGGGGAGAGTACCTAGGATCCAGTGTTGCATCTGAGGATGGGCAGGGACCAGGTGTTGCATGAGCAGCTGGGAGAATCAGGAGTCTGAGTCTCAGAATTACCACTATTTGTGTTATTTTCTACTAGTTACCTAACTTCACTGTGCTTCCTTTTCATTGCCTAAAAAATGTTAACGCATTTCTTTTAAATCTAAACCTGTATTTGATGAGCCCATTTTATATTCTACCCAGTGCTGCTACTGGTCCTGGGTACTGCCCTAGGCAGTAGCTTCCAGCACAATAGTTGAGTAAATCACTTTATTTTATTTTATTTTTTTAAGTCACTTTTTTTAAAGAAAATTTTTCTGAGTAATTTCCCCCCAGATTTCTCTTATTATTGGATGAATTCACTATATGTATTTACATCAGAGCACGTTAAAATGCCTCACGTCTAACCCAGTATCACTGCCACGGTAACTTGGTTCTATTCCTTATATTCTTTCTTGGTGGAGGAACAGGTGGAGCTTCATCCACATGAAACAGAAATCGACAAGCCAGTATCAGCTCTTCCGTCTGCCTCATCCTTGGTCCCTCATCAGTAAGAAAGAAGCTACGTGAAGGCTTCCTTTTTTCCTCTCTGTTTTCTACCATCTCTGATGTCTGTGACGTTTGGTGTCTTCTAATCTGGACACCTAACATCTCTCTAATCTACCTTCATAATTAGGACTGTCTTTTTCCCCTTCAAGTACAAATTTGATCATGTCAGTCTCGTTTAAATCCCTTAAATAGGGGTGCCTGGGTGGCTCAGTTGGTAAGTGTCTGACTTTGGCTCAGGTCACGATCTCACAGTTTGTGGGTTTGAGCCCTGTGTCGGGCTCTGTGCTGACAGCTCAGAGCCTAGAGCCTGCTTCCAATTCTGTGTGTCCTTTCTCTCTGTCCCTCCCCCACTCATGCTCTGTCTCTGTCTCTCAAAAATAAAAAAAAAAGTTAAAAAAGTAAATCCCTTAAATAGTTCCCACTACCTTTAAGATAAACACAGCAGAGTATGTCCTATACTGCCTACCTTTAACCTGCACTCACATCGCGGGTTACGGCACACATTATAATGTGCTACACTAACTCCTCACCATGACTGGACTGCCAAACTCTGGTGTACATGGACTTGCTGATTCTCCCTGGAATGCTAATTCTCTGCTTGGCCACCCTTTGTGGATTTGTTAAGTTCTTGATAAAAAAAAAAAAATCGCTTTTTAGGAAGATTCTCCAAATAGTATCAAAGAGTATACACCTCCTCTTTCTTCTCCTGTCAGTCACACCTCCGCCTTCTTCATCTGTGCTGTTCATCGCGTTATTGGGGCCATCCGTGTAGAAGCCCGTGTGCTTTCCCATGAGGCTCGTGTTCCCTTGGGCAGAGCCATCTCCGTCATCTAGCTTCATGTACCTAGAACGATACCTTGAATACAGCAAATGTGCAGTGAGCACATGTTGAACGAAGGAGTAAATGAGTAATTAAACAGAGCCTAAATTGCATCAATCCATATTCCATATTTATTATTTTATGCCCTTTTCCCCCTTTGAAACCTAAAAGTACTATTGAACTCTGTTTTTAGTTTTTGTTTGTTGGCTTTAAGAAGGGTCACTGAAGGGTCCTCAGGAAGAAGATTATAGCGTTGGCTGGAAATGATGTTGTGTGATCTGCTTCTTTCGGAGTGTTCTCTCACTAGAAAACTCAGGGGACCTGAGGGAGCAGTGACACTGGAGTGGGCTTCTGTCTGATTATTCATTTCTGAAGGAGGAATTTTGCCACAGTGTCCAGCTGGTGCTATGTTCAGCATCGACACCTGTTGAGTACTAAGCAGTGTGAACAAGATAGAATGAATCAATTTATTTCTCTTCTGAATTGGTTGGCAGTGCCTCAATAGTGAGGTATCAAATTTGCTCAGTGTGCTACTTGAGGGATCATTTCTTTCTTCCCTCTGCCAGCCTAAGGACTGCAGTAGATAATGATATTTTAAACTATGTCCTTCTTCAGAGAGAGCATCAGACACAGTTCTAAGAACAACAAATTAATATCCAGCTACTTTCCCTGGCAGACCTGAAGAGGCATGCCCCTGAGCCAGATCTTTAGGTTTCTGGATTTTTTTAATTTTTGTTTTTAGAATTTTACCATCTCTGGGTAATGAACATGGATAATTATATCCAGAGGCTGATGTTGATAATGTGAGAGAAAAGGACTAGTTTAAATACGGGATGAGAATGACTTGAAGTGCCGGAGGATTTATCTGAAAGCTTTTGTATTTTTCTATCTAGTGAATCCTCTTTTGAATCCTCTTGGAATGGCAGGAGACCTTTGAACATTTTCTTCCTTCTAACCATCTCTTTGAAAACTTGGAGAAGATAAAGTGAAACTGACAACTTGTTCTTTATGACAAAAACCTAGGCCCGCCCACTGCATTTTGTTGGCTAGCCCCTTTCTAGATCAAAGTTGCCTTTCCCAGAAATAAGCCCCTGGGTCATTTATTCAGTAGCCACGTGTGACGTCACTGTCACATTGGTGTATATTAGAGACATGGCTTTGGTCTGAGACTTATGTTCAGATTTCTGTTTCACCATGACGATGTATGTCGGGTTCTTCTTATCATTACTTTCCTTGTCTGTAAAAGAATACGTTCACAGAGCTTTGCAGCGGGCATCAAATGAGACATGCATAGAGGTCTAGCAGGTGCGTGGAGTCTGCAAGGTGCAGCACAGATATGCTCTCGTTCCCCACGTGTTAAGGGTGACCACTTATCTGGTGCATTCCTCATTTGATTAAAATGAAGAAGAAGGCTTCCTCCGAGGGACCTGCCTCTTCTTTGACTTTCGCCATCCCATGATCCACCAGTTGCTGCCAAGCGTCAATAAGTCCATTAGTTTTCTTTCCCTGTACACGGACGGTGAAGGCAGCAGCAGACATCTTTCCCAGTCATGCTAAACTGAACTAGAACATTACCCAGGCAGAGCCCTGTTCTGCTGAGAAATTTCTTCCAGAACCTGAAGTAGAAAAACACAGAAAAGATTGCAGGATCACACGCACCCCCTTGGAAGTGGCCGGGAGAAGGGTTAAAGGTGTTAGAGTCTCAGGGGCATCTCTAAATACAGTTCTACCACAGACAACAACAGTGCAGCCAGGCTGGATAAATTGGGAGGTGGTCACCACCTGGCTTGCCTTGCTGTGTAAATCCATGCATCACTGGGGCTGTGGCTGCAAAGATTGTGAAGTTGGTGGATTGGAAGTATAAATGGGGGTGAGGTATATTAATTCCCCTTGCACAACTGTGACTGTTGGAAGAACCTGTACTTTTTCTCTATCAAAATTATATTTACACCAAACAGCATGGTAGAGATTGGATGCGTACTCTCTGAAGGTAGAATCCCTGGGTTGATACTCTGGCTATGCTCTTTCATTGACTCTCTCTACCTTTTGGCAAATTATTTTACTTGGACCTTGGTTTTCCCAAAGTGTAAGATGATGATAATAATAGTAGTTACTCATAGAGTTATTTTAAGTCAAATAATACATATGAAGTTTTTAGAAAAGTGCCTGACAAGTAGTATGTACTCAGTAAATGCTCTATTTGCCCTCCTTGCAACAAATCACTGTGCTCTTGAGCAAGCAGCTGTTGGCTTTTGAATTGAGTTACCTTAGCGCTAAAGCAGCCCCATACCGTTTCTGTCCGGCTAGCACTTCTATGATCCTATGAAGGCCCCTTTTATGTATCTTTGGTTCCTGGACACCCCTGAGGTTTAAGGTTATGTGTATCTTCTTTTCTTAGCAATCAATATCCATTACATAGAATTCACAATTACAGCTTTTCCTGGAGAAGGATATTAATGGGCTCTGTCAAGGCCGAGACAGCCACTTCCCTTACATAATGGCTCCTGACTTTCCTAAAAGCTTGAGCTTCCGTCAGAAAGTGATCAGGAAGCTTCCAATAAGCTCAGGCGTCTAATTGATATTTCTCACTCCTTGGTGGGGGTTAGTAGAGGCCATCAGCTGTCATAACCGTCTCCCCACAAAGTCAGAGAAGTCACACAGGCTGCCGCTCTTCCTGTACTGCCTCTATCCATCACGCATCCCGAGGGAAAGGGGGAGCTCTTCAGGCTTCCACAGTAGCAGTGGGTAATTTGCTGGCCTTCAGAAAGCTAAAATAAATACACAGATTGTATTCGATTAAAAAGCAAAAGTAGACAACCCCCAGCCCCCAGAGAACTTTTCATGAGATTGGGGTATTTGGGGCTATTGACATGTCAACTTCAAGATGGCTAGACTTCAAGACTGAGAGCAAACAGGCTTTATCCTCAGAATTTAAAATCCTCATTCACAGTTTTCAGGCTCCGGCCTTCTGGGTGGTTCAGTCTGCTAAGCGTGGACTTCAGCTCATGTTATGATCTGAGTTGGTGACTTTGAGGGCCGCCTCCTCCCCCGCCCCCACTTGTTTGGGCTCTGTGTTCACAGCTCTCAGCCTGGAGCCTACTTCCCATTCTGTGTCTTCCTCTCTCTCTGCTCCTCCCACGCTCGCACTCTGTCTCCCTTGCTCTCAAAAATAAATAGTAAACATTAAACTTTCTTTTTAAATTTGAAGTTTTCAGGCTGTCCATCCAACTCCCCTTTGCTCAGGGGCTCCGTCTGCTTTTCTACCTCAACCTACAATGCTGGCGGAGAAAAAAGGGGTGTCTGGCAAAATTCCCCCAGAGTTACATCTTTAATAACCAGGAACGGAGTTTAAACAAACTTCTTAGTAAGGTTATTTCAAGTCAGGATTTTGCAGGCCTGGGGCTGTGTGAAATCTTTGAGCGGTTTTCCAGCTCATAGATTTAGTTTGTTAGGTGGCCACCTAGTGGTTATTGTAGAAACTTCACCGATGCGTTGTGCGGTGCTGATTGCCAGGGGTCCTTGATCAGGAAGTGATTACTGTTCTTCTAGGATATGACTTCCCGATTTTAGCACACCCCAAGCGTGTTTTTCTTTTTCTTTCTTTCTTTTCCTTTCTTTCTCTCTTTCTTTCTCTCTTTCTTTCTCTCTTTCTTTCTTTCTTTTTCTTCCTTCCTTCCTTCCTTCCTTCCTTCCTTCCTTCCTTCCTTTCTTTCTTTCCTTTTATTATTATTTTTATTTTTAAAATAATTTATTGTCAAATTGGCTTCCATACAACACCCAGTGTTCATCCCAACAAGTGCCCTCCTCAGTGCCCATCACCCACTTCCTACTTTCTCCTCCTCAAGCATGTTTTTAAATTCCCTAACCATTTGGCAGCACAGATGCTTTATGAGAATGGCAACGTGGTTGTGTGGAGGAGGTTGGTATTTAGAATAGTGGATGATGTATTAAGAATGTTGACTTGGTTTAGTTTGGTTTGGGATCTCTATCACTGCATTCCTGGGAGAGCTGATGTCAACCTTTTCTTGAGATTGCTTCACATTGTAGTATTTAAGTAACATATTGCAACAAACGAATTGATTTACTTTTCTGAGTGTTTTTTTTTTTTAAGGCACTTGTCCAAACTTAAACTGCAGCATCGATCTCCCACCCTCTGTCCCCTGTGATGCACAGCTGCTGATATGTATGCTCAGGTTTTAATTCTTATTTTTGTATTTTATATTGTTTTTCTATGGGTTGCGCTGTATCACTCAGTGGTCAGTGATTTGGGCAGAGGTTTTGCTCAAAGTCTGTAAGCTGGTAAAGCCCTGTCTCTCTGTCAAAGTTCAATCCGTTTTCACTCCTGTCTTGGATTTTCCTCTCTGTGGTGCAGTCGGGGAACTCACCCCCCCCCCCACGAGCCTTTCCCCTCATCTGCCATGAGTTTGCAGAGAGCTCCTCACACTTGCTATGCTGCTCTCATTCCCATCTTCCCCATCCCATTTCCGGTGGTCTTCTCCTTGCCCTTACTGGGACCACCATCTCAGCCTAACACAGGGCCATCTTTGTCCTATTTGCTCCTTCGGTATAGGGACTGTTGCTGATACATCATTTGAGTTCTCGCTTCCCAACCCAAACCAGCCCACTATCATTAAAAAATATAAATACAAAATTAGATAAAAGATCTTGGAAGGAGAAATACATGTGATAGACCCTGAAGCTCAAGCTTCATTGACTTCTGGATAAATCCACCTTTGTCCAGGGCAGAGGGTACAGTGACCCAGCTGCAGAGAGTAACGCAGTACTCCAACACACGACGTCCCAGAGCTGTAACGAGCTCAGTCTTAATGTAGGCAAGTTCCAGCATCAGGAAGGCTCTCTGTCTATGGGATGGGAAAGCAAGAAGTGCACAGGCTGAGGAGGAAGACAGAGTTGCTCAGCCTGTAAGTCCAGCTGATCTGTTCATTCACAACAGGAGCTCTGTCGGCAGCTGTTGGTTCAAAGGAAAAGACTCAAAATGTCAAAGGTGATAATGTAAGAACACGAGTCTGAACCTAGCAGACGCCATGACAGGCTTTGTTTCCCCTCTAAACTAGAAGGCCTAAGGTCAGTCGCTCTGGAACCATTTGGCCATTTGGCAGTTATACATTACCCAGGGCAAAAGCAGACCACTGCGGTATCCAATCAGGAAAGGCCAGCTACCTCTCCCCACATTCCTAAGGGTGAGTCCTGCAGATGGGAACTTTAGATAAGACCCTGTTACCTAGTGTTAAAGTTAACCCTATAGTCACCAAACAAGACCCTGAACTCGCTCTGTAATTGGTTAATTTCAAAGATACCCTAAATGTTGTAAT